>NC_088193.1:7450571-7760824 GCF_028769735.1 Zonotrichia leucophrys gambelii | reverse complement strand
GCACCAGACGAAACAGACCCTTAGATTCTCAATCCAGTTAACACTCCTCAGATCACTGACTCTCAGTCCATCACCACCCTTTAGATAATCAATTCTCAGTTCATCAAGAAGAGAGGAGTCCCTCTTGGGCCATAGGTTTCCCCTGGAAACAGAGCTGAGACCTCTTGTGTTTCCATGTCACACATGGCACCGCCCGGAGATCATTTGCCATGGTGACATCTTCTTTCCATGTCCAGTGCTCTCACCACTGCACATGGACCAGAGCTGCTTCTAGAGTTCCCTTTTAAGGATGCTTTGCCCAATTCCAAAGAAAGCACAGTCTCTCACTTTCGGGACACCTGTCCCTCCCCAGATTCACCCCCTGGGGCCGAGGGGTCTCGAGAACAGAGATCTTCTTCTCTGAAGACAGAAGGCACCACCACCCTCCTCACCCATAGTCTCTGTTTCCTCACCCCTTCACATAACATCAGTGCACTCTCTTGGCTCCGAGCCATTGCCTCCCCTTAAATGCAGTCTCTGTGTCACAGGAAAAATGGTTCTGTCCATGGCTGTACAAGAAAAGTCCAGCCAAAGGCCACTTCATCATCTCCTCCCACCTAAGGTTCTTCTCAACTTCTCTCATGGCCCTTTCCTCTTATCTCATCTCTGTCTCTCTCCTCATTCATCTCCAGGAGGATCAGCATTTGTAAGGTTTCCATCATTCAAGGAAGGGTTAAAAATCTCAGTCTCTGCCTGTCCAGAACTCCCACGCTGCCCTGTTGAGCACCTTCTCACCGCATCCCCCTTCTCCTTCTCGGCCGGCCGTGCTATCCAATTTCAAGGTGGCACAAGCACAGGCACAGGGTCTCTCTCTCTCTGTCTCGGGGGCCGGGGGCTGCCTGCTGCCTCTCAGTGCTCCTCCACCCTTCCATCCTGCAGGGCTTCACCTCCCCTCTCTGTCCAAGGCCCGGCCCCCCTCACCCGGCCCCATGGCTTCCCCTCCCGCACCCAGCCCAGAGCCAGGCAGGGCAGCTCTGACTTCTTTCAGGGACCCAAGAGAGCTTTCCCCTGGGAGTTCCCTGCTTTTAACCCCCTGTGTGCTCGGAGGTGCATCCGTGTCCTCCTTGGCCGCACCAGGTGCCAATATTTGAATCTGAGCACCTATTGGTTTGACCACAGCATCCCTAAAAACTCACTTCCTTTTCAAACCAGGACAATAACAATAAGTGAAAACAAAAGTAAGCAAAGCTTTAAACAAAAACTAAAAGTAAAGCAAAAATTACTTTAGTTTTGCTTTTAATTTAAAAAATTATTTTAAGGGTGTTGCGTTTTGCTTGAACAAAGATCCCATGCACTTGGTCTAAATCATCTTTTATTGTGAAGCTTCTCCTCTTCCAATTAAACACAAAACACAGAACAAACATTCTCTACCCAAAGAAGAACAGGAATTTCTTTGCCCACAAAACAGCTTTACAGTCATTTTACATATCCAGCGCTGCCTGAGCTCTGCGGCTCCAGCTCTGCTGTTAAAGCTGGTCTAAAATATAAAACCGGTTTCTGCAGAAGCTCAGTCAAGTAATCCATGTACTGAACTGATAATTTAATTAACCAATTGGTTAATTAAACTCTACAGCTTTGCCTTCAGGAGTGAAGTTGGGAACTGCATCTCCAGTTCTTATTTTGCCATTTAAATCCAAATTTTACCTGGTATTTGCTACAGAACATCAGGAAACTTAGACTGTACACAGATATGTACACAGCAACTTAGTTTTCCTTAAGTCAGTAATTAAAACCTGCGGCTGAGCATCTTCCATTCTTTATTGGATCCCTAGGAAATTGGATCCCTAGGAAACAAGGATTTTGGACCAACTCCTCTTTTCTGGTCCCAACTTCCAAAGGCTTCTGTAACAAAAATGTTCGATACATTAGGTTAAAGCAGAACTACAGCACAATACAAAAACTCCTCAAACATAAAAAACTCTCTCTTTTAAACCCCAAGCCCCCTCTTTTAAACCCCAAATCTCCTCTTTTAAACCCAACTAAAACTCTCTTTAAAGCCAAACAAACTCAAAGTCCTGGCCCTGTGTAGAACATTACAGAATCTAAAACAAATACTTTGAATTTCAGGATAAATAAATGTGAAACTGATATAGTTTAAGAATAAAAATTTCTCATTGCTCTGACACTGCTGGGACCCAAGGTATAGTTAAGACCCAGCTCTCACAGAAGCTGTGCCACGGCTTGGCCAGGTAGAATTTTTATTCTGATAAATTGCAGAATTAGTTAGGTTTTGTCCATTGTGACAATAGAGTCTCCCAGCGAGGAAGAGACAAAGGAGGAAGCAAGAGCTGCACCAGGTTCATCAGATGCCAGCAGCCCACAGGGGGAAGAAAGAGCCAGCTAAACCCAGTAAGAAAGGACATTTTTTCCACCCTTTCATGGCAGTGGCAGCACTCAGCAGGTGATGGAGCAACTGATGGAGCACTCGTAACACATTGTAGGGAAACACATCAGGTCAGCAGAACAGGTGATTCACAAATATGCTGCAAATCAAATAAAAATTATGTTATTTGATAGATTCAAACAATACCTCTCTACTACACTCACACATCAGTGCAAGAGATATACTTTATATCCCAACAGCATAACCCTGAGAAACAAGGGCCAATTGAACTAATCAGTACGGGAAGGTGAACAAGAGGCAACTGCTGTTCTTTCAGAATCCCAACATCAGCTTTGGAGAGCAGCTTTTCCAGGTTTTGCTGCACTACTGATGGCTTCAGCTAGGTTTCCAAGTAGTGCTGGCAGCTCATGGTTCCAATCCAGGTAATTAATCTTTTAATCCAGGTAACTCACGCCCCCATCACAATATCACCATATGTGGGTATCTCTACCCAGCACACACAATCAAACCAAAGGAAATTATTGGGTAATGACATTAAGCATTAGAAAAACCTTTCTTTATCTTTACATCCAACTTTAAACTGAGGCAAGAAGGCAGAGAGGAGCCTGGCTGCTGTTGCAGTTGAAGAGCCCAAAGAAGAGCTCAGGTTTGCTGAGGTGTCCTGAGGAGAAAAGGTTCACCAGATTTAAACAGTTGCCTCAAAGGTGTTTCCATGTTGCTTTCTGAAAATCAGTAGGATGTGTAATAACCATCTCACCAGAATCCACTGTGCTGAAAAGGATGCTCCTAGTGAACTCCAAGCATCTCACAGAACCAGCAGAAATGGGGCACAATGAGGCATCCTACCACCAGCCTCAGTACTCACACAATGCATGAACCTTCCCATCACCTGCAGGGAAAAGAAATATTATTAAGGTTAATAAACAGGGAAAATTTTTTGGTGAAACACATTGGTACACCTGGATTTTTAAATTTTATTTCCCTCCACAAAACACAGTCACTGGTATCTATTTTCAAAGCAGTGCTGGGAAAAGAAACACCTCCCAGGAATTCATAGATATGTCAGGAAAGAGGTCACTGATGTGAGCACTACGAGACTCCACAGATGTCACACCCAGGGAAAAACTGTATATTTTTCAATAAGGCCACTCTTAAGATTCATTATATTTGAGCATCTCCTTATACACACACATTCATCAAACTGTGTGCTGGTCTGAAGTTTCATGAAGTACAGTGGAAACACATTAACAATTAACAATAGGTCTGTCACCCCTGTTACACTCTGCTGGAACCCAGAGCATCCTTGAAGCAGGAGCAGCCTCCTCTCCACCTAACGCTTCACGATCACCACCCAGACACATTCAAGAACCTCCAGCCTCCCAAGAAAACTACTCCAGCCAGAGCTGGAACACTTCCCCCTCCTTGGCAGCGCTTCTCCAGTTCTGTTCCCTCCTCCAGGCTCCAGCACCACGGTGTCTTCCTTGTAGGGAGGGACCCAAACCTGAACACTATTTGAGATGCAGCCTCACCACAACCTTGGATGAGATTCAGGCTGTGCATCCTCAGAGGAAAATAACCATGTACTGCTGACTGTTGTTTCTTAAATCACTTGAGTTAATAGGCAAGAAACACATTAAGATTAAAAAAAAAAGGAAAAAAGTAATGGAAAATTTTAAGTTCTGGAAGAGGTAAGTGACCTAGAAAATCCAATTGTCCTCCGAACAGCAACTGCATTAAGTTTGGAAGCTAAGTGTAATAATTAAGCTGAAAGAATAGATTTTAGTGACGTTTAAAGTGCTAATTTCAACTCCTCCTGAAACCATGCATCTCCAGCAAATCTGTCAGCAATAACAATAAAAGGTTTTGCATACAGATCTGAGTACTGAGGGTTTGTAAAGCACCTCAGCTTGTCCAGCAGCACTTTTCCATACGATCTCAAGAAGTTTCTGTTCCCTCTGGCTGAGGCAAGAGGATACCCAAATTACACCCAGCCATCCTCCAAAGGCTCCTATGGCCAGTTCCTCCAGCACAAAATCCTGTTCCTGACATTTACCAGCAACAGAGGATTTGTGGAAATGGGAAAACTTACCATGACATTCTCCCAACCCTTGCTGTGAGAAAACCTGTGAATTCAATCTGGAAGTGCAAAGGTCCCTGTTCCTTCCAAACACTTCAGCATGTGTGTTCTGGATACCTCAATCAATTCTCCAAGTTTAACTATGCAGCTGGGAATATTTGTCATCAAAACCACCAGTCTTGGTGTTTCTGTGTGCCAATAGGCAAGAAAAAGGGTAAAATGCAGGTAAGAATTACCTTAAATCCTGGTTTGAGCAGCATCATTTAAAGTTTAACAATGTGTGAAACAACAAAGAGACACAGCATTGCTTTCTGGCCAACGTATTTTTCAGGGAATCACAGCCCACAGACCATGGAAAAAGAAAATCATCCACATCTCTACATCTCCCTGGGGATTAACAGTGCAGACAGACCAGGAGCTATACAAGGAATTGAATGTTCTGTTGAAAAATAACAGGAACAGCATCTGCCAGGTCTGTGTATGATAAATAATGAGGTCCCCTGTAATTAAACTCCCACAGGCACACATCCTAACCGGCCTTGGAGAGGCAGGGACTGCAATGAAACATGTGTCCACCTCCCACCTATTTCAGGGTTCCCTGTGTCCACAGCACATGACTAGCAACGCTTTGGGTGGACAACGGGGTCTTTACTGATCACTTGAATCTTGTCTGGTCATGGAATTCCAGAATGGTTTGGGTTGAAAGGGACTTTAAAGATCATCTCATCCCAACCCCCTGCCATGGGCTGACTCTCTACTCAGTGAGTTTCATTCCCTTCAGGCTTCACAGGGAGAGAAGATGTTACAGGAAATATCAATCCCCTACCCAGGCTAGCTGGGAACTGTACAACAAACACAGCCACAGCCTCAACAACCTCATCTCTTCTTTCTACTTTATTGACATGAGGAACATTAGTCATGTATCAAATATGGGGTAGCTCTATCACCTAACATGGTAACAGGTAATTTTGGCTGCTCTGCTCAAAGAAACCCGCTTGGGTTTGGAGTGTGGTCCCACTGAACCTGTCAAAACACACAGCACGATGATTACTATTTGCTCTTACTTATATTTATTCAAAGAAAGAAGAAACATCACCAAAAACCCCCAACATTTTATGCACCAAAACCCTCAGTAAGAGATTCAGCACTGCAAAGATAACATTTGGGCAGAAAAAAAATGTAACATCAGTGGATCAAAGGGGAAAGAGATTGTTTAGTCCCTTCTTTTCAATCCAAGCTCAGTACACCAGGTTGTAACCTCTGCACTGATCTTCCCATTAGTGGCAGCCAGTCTATAACAACTTGACACACTGACCCCACTTCTCGTCCCAGGAGGATTATTAGCAATGGGAGCACATCACCTCCATGGAGCACAGTGCAAGCTCTCACTACAGTACTGGAGATCCACACCAGTCCAACTTACAGGCAACCAGGTCCTGGAGAAACCATTGTTTAGGAGGGCAGCCTGCTTCATCCTCTGCGTGTGGGTGCCAAACGTGGGAGCCCAAAGTACTGCCTTACTTGGTTTTCTCTGCTCCTCAAGGCTTTTTTTCTGGACACAAACATTGGTCTTCTTCCAGCCCTGCTCCAAAAGGAGAAAATATAAGAATAAAATACAAAAAAAAAGAAACCCAAAAACCGCCCAAAAACCCCAAAACAAAACAAAAAAACCAAAAATAAAATACAAAAATAAAAATAAAATGCAAAATTAAAAATTAAATAGGCAGTACTCACTCTTCCAGGGAGTTCCCATGGGGCTGGGAATTGCAACTGGTCTGAGGCAGGAGGAATTTTTCTTTCCTCCCAGACTGTGCAGCACATCAGGGATGTGTTCAGACCAAACTGGCTCTTGCATTTGTTAGGGGAATACAGTAGAGGTTTTGGAAGATAATAAAATCAATGCTGCTGGTGCTCCCCTGTTCACCCAGTCCAGCCCTCAGCCATGGCACAAACATTTTAGATGCTGATTATGAACTTTTGGATGATGATTAGTGATGTTCTTTCGCTAAGTCTCCTAATGCCATCTTTTACATTCAGTTTTGTTCTCCATCTCCCCTCAGGAAGGATCTCCCCACACTGTTCTGCTGCAAACAAAAGGAGACTCCAACAGCAAGGCAGACACCCTCTAACTGGAATGTTTCCTTTGGAAGTGACTAGCTCCAAGGAGGGAATAAAGGTGTTGGGAAAAATTTAAATCACTGCAGGGCTCTCAGACACTTCCCAAGACCATCCATGCACCCACCCCAGCCAGCTGGAACCATCATTTTTCTTCAAGGGTCTCTCAGCTGAGCCCCCTGCCCAGCAAACATCCCATCTCCCAGGAACACCAAACCCCTGGCTCGTGTGCCTAACCCAGCTTCTGATGATAAACAATCAGGAGAGCAGCTACCCTCCATCCCTTCCATCCACTGGCCACCCCTCCTTCCCTGGGCAGATTTATCCACATTAAATCATACACTGTCCCACCCTTCAGATATTTCCTCCACTGCCTAAACCATTTTGAAGCCAACATTGCCTTAGCCTGCAGCAGGGTGTTCAAGAGATCCATGGAGGAGATGTGTTAAAGCACTTTATTGGTGATCACAGATAGTCTGTACATTCAGCTAAGTACAAAACCCTCTCCATTAACCCCAGAGAGAACGACAGCCACCAGGAGCTTTGAATGCTGGCTTGGCTCCCTTCTGAGGAAGCAGAAGAGAAATGTTAGAAAAAATAGTCTGATTTGCCACTCCAGTTGGACTCCAACAGCAAACTAGTCCTGCAGTCTGCAGCCTGAGCTGCAGCTCAGAGAATTAAGAACTCGTGTCTACCAAAGGGATGCATGAGGAAGGATTTGGCATCTCCTGTCATGCTCTGCCTCAGGGTCCTGCCTCCTACTTCTGATGCTCCACTGTCAAGTGCTGCTGTAATTTATCAAGACTAATTAAAAATTTCATCTCAAGAGCTCTAAACCATCAGGGAAGAGATTTCCATGCCCACCACAGCCTCATTTGTCATCCAAGCTGCTCTCTGGCAGCAAGGCGCCACCGGAGCTCTTCTTCCCTCTGTGGAGGCACAAGCCACAGTCCAACTCCACGTCAATGTCCCCAAATTTCAGCTGGCAGGACTCATTGCAGCTGCAGGAGAGACAGTGACAATGGTCAGGGACTTGTGGGTAATGAGACCCCCTGGCTCACCCTACCCTGCGTGGGAAGGCTGCTCTGTGGTAGCACGGAGCCCGCTCCTTCACGCCAAGCCACGCTTGTGTACATATGGACACCCACACTCCTTATCCCATGACACACTGGTGCATGGATTTCCCAGCCCACTGCTGGATCTGGGTGCTGCTCTTGGCTGCCCAGCCCGTGCCCTGTGCCAGGACCCCTCATACCAGCGGGATGCAGCAGCGTTGGCGGCCACAACGGCGAGAGCACCCAGGTAGTGCCAGCAGAAGCACATGGTGAGGAACAAGAGGTTGCTGGAGTCGCTCTGGTCCCAGCCTGGTCCTCCCCACGGAGGGGACAACACAAACCCAATCTGGTCACAGATGAAAGAGAAGTCAGACTTTAGCACATCCCTCCTGTTTTCCTCCTGATTTTAGCCTCCCTGCTGCAGCTGACTGTGGACTAGCACTGTAACCCCAAGTAACACCTGGGACACTGCCCTTGGCTTCCCTAACCACTGACACAAGGGTGTCAGGAGGGGATGGATTCTCTGCAGATAATCCTTAGGGCTTGCAGTGCAAGCCCAGCATCCTGGAAAAGGGCAGCATCCAAAAAGTGACATTGCCAGTCTGTGCATTTCCCCCTAGACCAAAAGATGGGAGATTACATGAGAGATTTCCAGATGTTTCCAGTTACTTGGAGCAAACAGAGGAAGAAAATGGACCTAATAAAATTAATAAGATTTCATGATTGTGGTTTCCTTCCCCTGTGGGCTCCAATTTCCATTCTCCATTCATTTCCAGGTCTGTCCATTCTGCTACATTACACATGCACTTCATGATGGCAACTCTGGCACTGAGCCTCATTTCCTGTTCTTATTTACAAAGATATTTGAACAGCCTGGAAGTTTAACCCCAACAGATGTGCCTACAGGGGCAACTCCACTCCACTCAGCTTCCTAGGTGCAAAGATCTGAGGAGAATGCTGGATAGACACTGACCTGCCAAAGCCAAGAGCCCTGGAGCAGGAAGGAGCTGGTCCTGAATGTCTCCAGGATGATATGGTCTCGGTGGAACACCTCCAGGAGGGCACAGAGGGCTCCAGCAAAGATAGCCATGGCCAGCAGGGAGTGGAGGTGCTGGTCCAGCACAGCATCGCTGTAGTCACGGAAACAGAAGAGCAAACCTGCCAAGATCCACCCTGTGTTAGCAAAGGACACTCTGGGGTTTTCTCTTAAAAATCGTCTGAAAACTCACTCTTAGGCTCCAGGCCTTGCCGTGATCTGCCTTGGGGAATAGAACCAGAGAGCCACCAGCTGCTGTCACCACCTTCCCTCTGCTATCAGCAGGCAGCCCCAGCGCTGTCTCAGCTCTGCTCCCTGTACCTGTGGGAGTCTCTGAGCCCCTTTACCTGGGGGGATCCCTGTGTCCCAGCCAGGGCTGCAGGAGGAGCACAGGGATGGGCACCCTGAGCTCAAAAGATGGTAAGGAGCTTTGTATCTGTCCCTCTGCATCCAGCCAAGGTGGGGGAATGACACCTTTTTGTAACTTCAGAGTGAGAGAGCTGCTGGCCACCAGGAGAAGCAGAGATCCCTCAAGCATCCCGTGGCATCCAGCTATGGTTGGATCCATATTTAGGAGGAGCAGGGAGGGGGGGGTGACTGTCACAAAACCAGTGTCATCGTGCATCCACACCCCCTCCAGGTCTGCCTTTGTGGCCCCCAGACTGCACAGGAGCTGTCACACCCATGAGCACTGCAGCAATTCCTTATTCTGTGTCTTCCCCCAGCACCAGGTACAATTCACCTTCCACAAGCAGAGCCAGGGACAGCGAGAGCCGGTCTAAGCCAGGGGGCAGCTTGAGTGGGGAGTGTGAGACCACGTCTGTGATGCCGGAGAGGAGGAAGAAGAGGTAGATGGTGGAGTAGTGCCAGTGGGTGAGGTCAGTCCAGCTGTGCGTCTTGGGGCTGTACAGCTGCAGGTGGGGACCAGTGGGGACAAACTGCTCCACCAGTATCCCTGGACAAAGACAGAAAAGGTCACTTTTCCTTATACATGGGGAAATTACAAGCCTGAGGAAATGTTTCTTTGCAGGTGTGGAGCTGTAAAATTCCTTTGCTGGTGTTTGCCCAGGAGAATGACAGCAAGCTCCTTGTCCCAGGGTGTGCCACAAACATGTTCCTAAGTCCCACTAAAACAGGCCCAGTGTTGTGGAAGAGTTGCTGCTGTGCTAGCAGATATTGGGGCACAGACTCACCATCACTCTCTCTTACCTACTAGAGCAAAGAAAACTTTGACTGCGCCTTCGAAGAGCTCGGCGTGCCCACGGCCCGGCTGGCCCTCAGCACCCCCTTTCCTCCTCAGGTACTTCAGGGGGTACCTCACCGACCACCACAGGCCAAAGGCGAAGAAGAAAGTGCCCCGGAGGGCACTGCCCAAAAAGGTTGTTGGCATCGGGCTCATTCTCTGGACCTGCAAGGACAAACAGTGCCTGAGGACCAACCAAAAGCATCCCCAAGGGAGTTGTTGGGCTGCTCAGCATCCCCAGGGATCCACATCACGACAGAGCAGGTGCACATGGCTCAGGTGCAAAAGGGGAATACCAGAAATGGGAAATCAGCACAGGGAAACTGCCACTGTGCACCACTGTGTATATGAGTGTATGTATGTATTTATGTGGCTGCATATAAAATCAACAGAACTTCATGCCAGAAAACAATACAGTAGTGCCCAAGAAAGTGTAACAGCTACTAGAAGAGGAAGCACAACAAAGTTTTTACCAATAAAAAGCAACATGACAATGATTTCCTTAGACCATAAACTTGCTCCAAACTAGGCAATTACCAGGGTGTGAATCCAGAGCTGGATTAGGAGCTCCAGCCAGTGAAGGCTTTTCTGGGCTGTGCAGGAGGAGGCAACCCAGGAACCATTAACATTTGGAAAAAGAGCCTTATGCATATTCCACACAACCTTTGTGTGGCACACAAGGGGTGATTTGACACAAGAGATTTCCTCTCCATAGGAAGAAGCATAAAGAAAGCCTTGATGAAGTCAGACCAATGCCAGAGTACAAACCAAGTAGGATGCAGAGGAGCAAAGGTACAGCAAATTTATATCCTGCAAAGTATTTCAGCCATAACAAGATTGCTTAGAAAAATCCCAGTGTAGCGAGTACAGAAAGGAATAAATAATGATCAAAGTGTTTCTAGCATTGTTTTACCTGGAGATGGTCTTATTCCCTCCAGAAAGACCTCCTGAGCTCCTTGCTCTCTGTAAGCTTCTATCCCCTAATGAGGACTCACTTTTCTCCTCCTCATGGGCTTTCTGGTCCTTTTCTGCAGCTGGGATGTGCACAGAGGAAGGCATTACTCATTCCAAGGCTTCCACACTGACCTGCCCTTGCATCACAGATCACATCCTCACTGTGTTTATAAATACCAAAGCAAATTACAAAGGCTGGATGAACAACCCCAGCATGTTCTCCGAGTCCTCCCACACTAGAAAGTAATTAGGCACTGCAAAACAAGGGTAGGATGTGGCATGGCAAGTGCCTGAGGTGAGGGAGAGTTCTGCAAGACGTTCCAGGTCAGGTTATGGCTGCAGAGCTGGCATGGGTCAGACTGGCTCAGCTCTATGTGGCAAACACAGGATTGGAATGTGGAAACCATTGTCATCCTTTGCATCTCTGGGACACAGGCAATCTGGGAAAGGCTCAAATCTATGCTAAGGTTTCCTTTCAGGATGGAAATTACTAAACTGCCTTTCAGGTAGGTGAGAAATGACCCATCCAGGAGCTGGGAATCACGTATGGCTCTCTGCTCTATTTGGGGTGCCTGCATTAGGGTGAGGTGGTTGATGCCCCAGGAGAACCCACATCTTTCTTGATTATACCCTGGGCACTCCAGCCAGGACACTTCTCTTCCTTGCACAGACATCTACATCTGAAGTGTCTAACAATAAAGCACATTTAAGCATAGCACAACTGCATGATACATAACCAAATTTTACCATTGTCCTACTTGTGACTGCAAGGGCAACAGCCTGAAATTGGAGCATACCCTGATTGAGAGGCATGTGAGGAACATTAATTTGGCATGATGAAGGGGAGGAGAGAAGGAGAACAGAGACATCCCAGAGTCCAGAAATGACAAACGTGTCCCACCTGCAGCGCCAGTGGCTGCTCCAAGGCACACCAGCATCCAGGATTAACCTGGGGGTCTGTCACCCCACATCCACCTGCCGTGTCCCCCTTGGTCTGAGTTACCAGCAGACCCAAATTGCTGTTTCAGAGCTGTCCCTGGAATCTCCTACCCTGACCATCCCTCACCACAGCAGAGCAGCCTCGCTCTTCCTTGCA
The DNA here is from genome assembly GCF_028769735.1 of Zonotrichia leucophrys gambelii. Taxonomy (NCBI): domain Eukaryota; kingdom Metazoa; phylum Chordata; class Aves; order Passeriformes; family Passerellidae; genus Zonotrichia; species Zonotrichia leucophrys. Next base: position 7,748,865 of record NC_088193.1, on the reverse strand, counting down.
GCACCAGGGACCCCCTTGTTTCACAGCACCTCTGCAGCCCAATCCAGCAAGGCTCTGGGGAGTTGGCACGAGTCTCCTTTGCTTCCCAGCAACTGGAAACAGCCCTTCAACAGCCACCACAGATCCCAGAATGGTTTGGGCTGGAAGGGACCTTAGAGTTCATCTCTTTACTACTCCCTGCCATAGGCAGGGACATGTTCTACTAGGCCAGGTTGCCTTGAACACTTCTAACATTTCTAAGAATCCAGTCATGCCTTGGGGCATCCCTCTTGTAGCAGAGATGGCCCAAACCACCATCAGACAAGCAGAAGTTTGAATGTAGCTTACTCACTCACCAAAAAAAAAAAAAAAAAAAAAAAAAATTAAAAAAAATCCCACCTCCTTGTATAAAACAGCCACTATTCTGCAGCAAAACCAGACGTTTCCAAGCAACAGTCCACTTGCACAGCTCACACATTTGAAGCACAGAAAAACAACCCCCACATTCACAGAGCCCCTCCAGCAGCCCAACAAGCCCAACCCTGACACCCCTGACCCAGTGGCTTTTCTCACCCAGCTTTGGAGCTCACACTCACATAAAAGCTCATTTAGCTCCAAGGAAGTGGCAGCCAGCAAAGAGCAGAGACACCAGGTTATTTCTTCCTCCTGGGAACTGCTCTGTCTGTCAGAGCACTTGAAATATGGCTGCAGACAGAAGTCATTACCTAAGCTGCCCTTCTCCCTCCACAGCTTCCAGGCTGTGATGCTCCTGCTCAGTCGCCCCTGGGAGCTGCCTGCTGTCCTTGCAGAGCCATGCCTGACTGCTCACAGCCTCATCAGCCTTGGCTTGGGAAGGACAGCGTTCCTGCCCAACTCCCAGGCTCTCCCCTGGAGCCCCTGCAGCTCCAGATCCATCACCATCCATGATTTTGACCCCGCCTGCTCTAGTGCAGGGGATTGCTGCTGTCCCTCTGGATGCACCAGCACTCCCTACAAGCACCCATCAGCATTTCAGGACAGCCAGCTTGTGTGCAGAGGGCAAGCTCAGCACCTGGCTGCAGACATTTGGGAGGGTCTTCTCTTTGCGACTCCTCCTCCATCCTTGGACATTTCCAGGGATCCAGGGGCAGCCCCAGCTTCCCTGGGCACCCTGTGCCAGGGCCTCACCTTCCTCACAAGGAAGAATTCCTTCCCAATATCCCATCTATCCCTGCCCTCTGGCAGTGGGAAGCCATTCCCCCTGTCCTGGCACTCCAGGAGTCCCTTTCCTGCTTCTTGGGGCCCCTCCAGGCCCTGGAAGGGGCTCCAAGGGCTCCCCAGAGCCATCTCCTCTTCAGGCTGAACAACTTCCATCCTCTGTTATCACACAGCTCCAAAACACAATAATCCCCCCAAAAAATGGCTAAAGCCAGAGATTTCTGGCACCATCAGCACCACTTCCACCAGCCTCACCCACAGCTGTCATCACAATGAACCCTTGTCTCTCATGGATGTTCTCCCCATGTTCCTTCTTTTCAAGTTCCAGCAGCCATGGCACAGCTGCTCACCAATGTACAGATGGAAGAGTTTACCTGTGACTCCTGCCTGTCCTTCTCCCTCTCCAGATGTGTCAGCAAGGAGGTTATTACTCAGAACAGGCAGATAAAGGGAGAAGCCACCACGGGGAGGTGCCCCTCAGACAGGATGTTTGGAGCTGTACATTCCATGGGCCAGTTCAAAGCACCCTGAGTCAACCACCTTTCACAACCTGGGCCACCTCCTGTCTGCTATTAAAAAAACAGCCAACAACTCTCCTGGAGTTTGCCACAAAAATCAGAATAAGCAGCCAGTTCCTGTTCCCATGGCAACCTTGTGTACTCAGTTTTAGATGGGGCTGGGGATGACTGGGAAAGCCAAGCAGAGAGAAGGCAGCAGTAAGGTCTGACAGGGCTCTGCTGCAGGTCTGGGAACTGGGCTACCAGGGACATGATAACCTTTTAGGGGGTCCAATCTTATAAAAGTTGCCTGAGGACAGGAGATTTTGGGCCAGAAGCTCACAAACCAGAGCAGAGCCTTTGTGAGCTTCCCCTCCCAGCCCACAGCAGCTGAGAAATGTGGGCCATGGCCCTCTCTCCCCAAAAGATGGGCAGGAAGGACACAGCAGCCTGTTTCCACTCCTTTTCCTCTCTAATACAGCAATGCTGCCCTTCACCAAGCAGCCACAGACACAAGCCACCTTGAAGCTGCTACCCATCCCACTGATGACTGCAGAGATGAGCAGTGCAAATGCTACAGGCAAATAAATACCTCAGGCCACCCAAGTCCTTCCAAAACATTGAGGTGATGGTGCAGAAACATTCAGCATCACCCCAGAGCCCTGCTCAAGCCCCCGACCCTGGCACAGCCACATTCCCAAACCAGCAGTTCTCCTAGGAAGTTGAATATTTCTCTCACTTGTGTTGCCAAACCCACCCCAAAGGAGGCTTGCAGAACCAGCCTTGCCCAGAGCCAGTGACCCACAGAAACCCAAGGCTGGAGCAGTACAGAAGCAAAGCAGCCTCCCCAGGGTGATGGGCTGTGATCCAGCAGAAAAACCACCAAGCCATAGCCAGGAGCCTTTTATTCCCATTATCTTCATATCAAGTGGGAGGAAGGAAGGAGAACAAGAGGTTGTGCCGTACACCCATCACTGCTCACTTCCAACGGTGCCTGAGAAGCAGGATGGGAGGAACAGGGATGGGTACACTGCAAAAGGGTCCTGGGAAGCTCACAGTAGCAAAGGGGCTTCCACAAATGGCAGCTTCACTAAGCTTAGGAACTTGTTACAATATTAAATCCAAGCACAGGGAGAAACATAGCCCTCATGGGAGTTCTTCCTTACAGACCTACCCCTGAAAATAATGCAGGACGAGAACCATACCTTTTTGCAGCAGCACGATCTGCTGAAGAGTACCTCTTTGAGGTCTTCAGCTCTTAATTGAGCTCTTTGAGCTCAATTTTCCTTTCTGCAACCACCTACCTCTACAAACCACTGCCACAAAGTGCAAGAAGCTGCTTCCCAAGCTGTAGGAGTCAAGCCCCTGGGGAAAGTGGGGAAAGATGAAGTGGGAGTCCAGCAGCTGGAGAATGATGGGAAGAGCAAGGCCCAGCTGGAAAGTATCTACACAGAGGATCAATGTGCCTTTTTCCATAAAGGGCCAGGAAAAAGACCAAAGAGAAAGACTCTTTGAAAAGGGCAAGTTAAGTTGCAGGCAGTGAAGGAAGTTTTCAGTGCCTTAACAGTTGTGGAAAGGAGGTTTCTTTTAAACCATCCCCATGAGAAAAATGAGGATTTAACTCTCATGGGTGGTTGGGAGAAAAGACAACAAATCCCCCAAAATCCCCTAGCAGATCACTGAAACTCCATGCATGCTAAAATCACTGTGGGCACAAATGGATGTGATTCCATTTCAATTCTTTAGGAATATACCCCTTCTTACTCCTAGGAAAAGACTGAAGTGTGTCCAACTCCCTCCAGCTCCTCAAGCTAAACCCTGAATTGAATTTGATTTTGTATTTTTGTTTTTTTCTTGTTCTTTTTCTCTCAGCTGTAACTGCAACATCTTGCCCCTGAAGGTTCATCATCAGCCTCAGTGCTAATGAAAAAATGTGATAATGTTTGTCTCCTTCCTGGGGGTGGTGGGAGGCACAATCTAATTAAAGGTTTGCCAGCAGCTCGAGTGCTGCAGATGGATGGTTGTTTGGGAAGTGCAAGGTATTATAATTATTATTATTATTATTATTATGACGAATGCTAACACCAGCTTTCATAAACAGGCAACAGGAGGTAAAGCAGGTGGTAAAAGCAGAGGCAGGGCTTGTTCTGCTGCTACGCCTTCATTTCAGCCTCACATAAAAGTGGCTGTGCGGGTGGCAGCAGGAGATCCTATCTCTGCCCAGGAATGAGTGGCTCGTGGATGGGCTGTGCTGGCTCCTGATGAAGGGTTTGCCTCTCCAGCTGTAGGAAGAGCAGCTGCCAGGACCTTTGGCTGCTTTGGGGTGTTGTCTGGGCTCCTTTGTAAGAGAAGGGCAGGATCAGCACCTTCTTCCGGCCGTGGATGAGCAGGACACCTGAGTGACAAAATCAAACATCAGACTGTAATCTTACAGTTACATTGTAAGAAAAAAACATCCTGAGACACCACCTCGGGATCCCACTCTTTTTTGAATCAGTGTGGATATGGATCCAAGCACACTCCCAGCCCACACCAGCTGTGTGGCCAATGGGTCCAGTACAGAGACACTTTAACTCAATTTATAGACTCAAAGAATGGCTTAGGTGGAGAAAACCTCCAAGATCATCAAGTCAAAATATTATATGCTGAAAAACATGACCCAAAACAATTGATTGATATTAATGTTATGTTAAAAGCAAGTCCCCATCTGGGACTGTTCTAAAATATCCATCACTCATGAAATAATTGTGAGGACGGCTTAAGGTTGCACTTCTATATAAGAAATCATCTCTGTACCTCTGATCCAGATACCTTCACACTTTGTTTGGTTACCTTAACTATTTACAAACTGGTTTTAGTTGAAATTAAAATCATTAATTCTCATGCAGAAATGAACTCAAACTGTATTTCCTTCCTTAATCATAGGCTGGATCTCTCCTTTCCTGACCTTCATACTTTGGAAAAGAATGTGCTCCAGAGCTGGAAAACAAATTAGTGAGCGCTTTGCTGACAGTCCTGGGATGTTTGTGGGAGCAGGGAGTTAATGAGGCAAACAGAAACTATTCCAGACACCGGGGCTGTGGAGGAAAAAGGTGTTTTGTTGCCATACAGTGGCAGGGACCAAAGAAAGGAGGAGGGAAAGGAGACCACAACATGATTAAGAGCTGTGAAGAATTAAATAAACCCTATCCCAATTCCAAAAGCAAAGAGTGCTTTTAAAACCAAAGTCAGCCTTCATTTGTGCCCTGTGCTTTCATTGTGCTCTGGAATGGAAAAAACCTCTGGCTTTCGAGGGTGGGTAGGAGGAACATGACTGCATCCAGCTTGGATCCATTCCCAGTCCAACAGCAGCTGCTGCCCTCCCCTGGCTGTTTAATGGGAATAGCAATGCTTGGGCTGTTTCCTGAAAGACAATTATTCACAAAAGACCAGAAATAATTCAGAGCATCACAGAAGGCCTTTTTGCTCTTCAATGAACCCGTGCCTGTCCTGCAGCACTCCCATTAACTTGGTTTGTCCCCTTCCTCATGGGGGCGAGGGGGTCTATGCCATTAGCAGGGGGCAACTGCAGAATAGTTTGCATCTCCTCATAGCAGCCAGAGGAATTTGTGATGTTTGGAAAAAATATTCTGCCTTGGCAGAAAAAAAGATATCTACAAAATGCTCCTCATGTTCAGTGGTTACAACTCATGAGACCCAGTCATGAGTTTATGAGATGTATTTATGAAGATGTAGCTCTGCTGCTTCATTCTCATCGTGCTCAGTCTGTTTGCACCTCCCAGTGTCCAGGCCTGCAAAACAAACCAGCTTGGAAGTGGATATACAGGAACGCTAGCATACAAGGAAAGCTACTCTTTTTGGCATAGTTAATAAGCAATAAAATCCAGGCTGCAGTCTCTATGGTCTGCGACAGCCTCTTTGCACAAGGGGAAAAGGGTTAAAGGACAAACTTTGCCTTCCCTTGGACCTGTGTAGTCATGAACATGAGCACAAAAATCTCTTGCAAAACCCCCACCACACAGAAGGGAGAAGATCTCAGTGCAGAGCATCCTTCCAGCCATGGGGTTTGAGACATAAAGAATGGTAATTTACCTTGTGCTGGTGGTTATTTTATTTATTTATATATATAAATGTATATATACAATTTTTTAAAATCCCTGTACTAGCATATTTTCCTCCTGTCTAGGAGATGACATTTCCAGTCACTTTTTGCAAGAAATTAGCTAGTTAAGGCAGCCTAAAATGAACCATGTGCTTGTTTCATCTTGCTTTCCAAGCTGAGGGGATTTATTTTCAATGGAAAACTGGGACATTTCATGAATGCCTGCTGCATGGCCATGTATCTTACAGTCCTTTAGGCTTTGCAGGTCTGAGACATGGATTTTTCTAAGCTATTATTACACACTCTATAATTTATCAGTCTTAAATTTAAGGATATCAGCTCAGTGAGGATTTTTATTTCACATTTATTTACTCTCTTAGCCTTTAAGTGAACATGAAAATTATTAACAAAACCCCTCTTTAGTTCAAAGCTTCAGAAATGACATTTGTATTGTGTGCAATCAAGCCCTGGTGTTGCAAAAATTGCCATAATCTCACATTTAGCACTCTCTTACTCGTCCTCCTTGGGGTGATGCCTTGCTCCAGAGGTGCATGACCTCAGCCTGGAGATTTCCCTGACTTCAATCACAGCAGGTCAAAGCCTTCAGGCTCTTGGAAAAGTCAGCTGGCCAAAAGATGCCCTCCATCCCTATGGGAGCATACAGGGGAGCCCACAGGATGAAGTAATCTTGTTATGTTGAATTTCTGTGGTTTGTTTTGCTGCTAAAAATCACTTCAAGTTGTGCCCATGTCTGAGCCAGAGATATTTGGGTATGGATGGAGGACAGCCACCCCTGTGTGCTCAGCTTTCCTCCCAGCAGCACCATGGGGCACCTCTTGTCCAAAATGAAAATATTCAATTTGATTTGTTTCTTCTGAGAAAGGGACTGTTCATGTGTTTGGAGCAGGAGTTTTGCACCCTCTTCACTCTTCATCAGAGCCATTCAAGAAGGCAGCCTGGGAGCTGCTGTCACCCTTCTGCTGCCGGAGCCCCAGGCTGATGTAGGGCTCTCCACTGCCTCTGCGGAGCCTCTGGAGACAGCTGTAGCACAGGAGCAATGAATCATTATTAGGAAAAACTGCTACCTAATGCCACTCACCAGAACCTGAATGGCTATTGATGGGGGATTGAGTTGTTTTCATTCTGAATAAAGTCTATTTGATGGGCATGGACTGAACTATCCATTCTGTAGCTTACACAGCACCCCTCAGAGCATCCCTTAAAGTGGGATAATCTTCTCATCCCCTTGGAAAAGCCAAACTGAAGGCTGGTAATGTCTTAGTTTTTGTACCTCAAAGAATTCAGTGACCTTCAACCACTTTGAAGTCCTTGTAAGGCAGAGGATGAAGTGTCAGGGGTCCTGGTAATGCTTTGATGTCTCTGTCAAACTAAAGTTTGACTTCAGCACTCATTGCAGAGGAAAATAAGCAGTGTGACTTCCAGGAGCACCTCTAGGGACTCAGTTGTTTGACTTCCCATTTACTGCCCATGCCTCTTGCTGACACTATTTTGCATTCTGTACACTCAACAAATACCGTGCCTTAAAACCTGCAGTAGTCTGGGGCTGCTTGTTCAGCTGTGATTTTGTACTGCAGGAAGGGCTGGGTTACACCTGTCTCACTACAGACACCCAGCCCTGCCTGCCTACCCCAGCCCTGTCCCAGCCCTGTCCCAGTCTCTGTCCCATCCCCTGTCCCAGCCTTGTCCCACCCTGTCCCAGCCCTGTCCCAGCCCTGTCCCAGCCCTCTCCCATCCCCTCTCCCAGCCCTGTCCCAGCCCTGTCCCAGCCATACCAGTAAGCAAGGCTGAAGTTCACAGCCAGGATGGCCACAGCAGCTGCCCAGTGCCAGAAGAAGCACATCGTGAGGAACATGATGTTGCTGTGGTCATTCTCATCCCACACGGGACCTCCCCATGGCTGGAACAGCACAACACCGATCTGGGTGGAACAAGAAGTTGGTGGAACAACTACATTGGGAAAAAAATTATAGAATCCCAGAATGCCAGAATTGTTTGGGTTGGAAGGGACCTTAAATAACCTGTGCCAGAGCCTCATCACCCTCACAGAGTTACCTTTATTCATGTGGTGACCGAGGAACTTGAGCCCTGACCAGGGTAGATGTTTTTGCTGAGAATGAAGTTCATCCTTGCAATGAGGGGCCACACAAAGTAAGTCTGTGCCCAAGATATCTCTTTTTTCGTTCAATATCCAGAACAATTGTCCCTCAACATTCCAAACTCCAAGCCGTCCTTTAAAAACTCCAGATTTTGTATTTTACAAGCTCAGCCCAGTTTCTTACCTCTGAACAAAGGCTGATTTGAGCAAGCGCAGCCTTGAAAAAGAGAAGGGAAAGGGTTTGGTTTTGGGGTGGTTATTTTGGTTGCTCTTTATTTTTGGTTGGTTGGTTGGTTGGTTGGTTGGTTGGTTGGTTGGTTTGGGTTTTTTTCTTTTTTTGTTTGTTTGGGGTTTTTTTTTTTGATAGCTTGGTTTTGAGAGCAATTATCTCCAACTGATTTCTTTGCTTTTCCAACTCCTACCAAAGTAAGCAGCTGGCTGTATTTTAACTTTCTTTTATAGCTGGTGGAGTTTGTATCTTTTCACTAAACCAGAGGGAGGGCTGTAGGGAGCATTAGACACATTAAGCAATTAGTACTTGGTTGTTAGGTACTGTAAAATGTTGCTCACTTGCTTTTTCTCTTCCCCCTGGAGAAGCAGGAAGCCAAAACAAACAGCTCTTGCAGCAGGAGCAGCCATCAGAGATGACCTGTGATAAGTAAATTTTCATTCTGCATTATGAGCTATTTATGAAGTGAGCCTGGCAAAATAATCCTTGGGAGATGTGTGTTTGATATGTGATGTATAACTTGTTGCCCTCTTTTCTCTTTGCTTCATTGCTCTGGGGAGGCAGAACGGACCTGCCAGAACCACGTTCCCTGGACGATGGTCAAGAGGGCTCGGAACATCTCCAGGACAATGTTGTCACGCAGGAAAACCTCCAGCAGGATGCTTCCAGCCCCAGCAAAGATGGCGATGAGCAGCAGGGAGTGGATGTGCTGATCCAGCATGGGGCGGTGAAGGACGTGGTAATAGAAGAGACAACCTGCAAAAACACGAGCCCTGCTTGGAGCAGCACTAACAACAGCAGCCACGGCCACTGAGCTGAGTAAATCACCTGCCTGGATGGCAAATTGAGACAGGCCATCATGGAAAGAGGGGACTCCACATAGCACCATCCCCTAGGCCTCCTGGCATCCCAGCATCCTGGGGGCAACCAGGGGCAGGAGGATCTGAACAATACAATGACCAAGGACAGGGTAGTTTTCTTCACACATTTGTCACCTCTTCAGATGACCCTTCCCTTCTAGCCAGGCTTCTGCTGTGTCTTTCCTTCTTATTGCTAAATTTCATAATTTTCTGGGAGCTGTAAATGATAGATTTCCTGGTCATACATGCCAAAATGTGCATGTGGAGTTGCCCCTGCTGCTGCTGCCTCAAAAACTGCTGTGATCAGGAAAGGAAAATTAACAGGAGCTGTGCCTTCATTAAGGAAGATTCTGTATAAACAAGACCTTCTTTTCCCATAGGAGAGTGTTGGAACTACATGATTCTTAAGCTTCCTTCCAAACCAAGTCTTTATATGATTCTATGATCCAAAAGGGGTCTGGAATCCTGGCTGGCAACTTGCAAGTCAGCCTGAGGACAGAATGATATTTGTGATGTGCTGAAGCTGAAATAAATCACTTCAAATTGCCACGTGCCATGCAAGGAGATGAGGCTAATGAAGCCTGCAGTGCAATTAATGGCTCTCAGGGGAACATGGGGCAGGGGAACAGCCTGTGGATGGCAGAGGAATGCAGAGTTCACCAGCCATTTATCATAACAAGGAACCTCATTCTGCTGCAGTAGCTTCAGAAATCCCAAACCAGAACCTGTCCATGACTGTATTTCTCATCTCATTCCATCCCAGCCTGCCATAATATATCCCCTACAATGTGTCCTATCTCCAGAGGCATCTGGAACCATATCTCAGTCGGGCAAATTTTAGCTCTTCTCTGACTTGGTGTCCAATATCCTTTCCCTTATTAAGCACCACTTCTACAAACCTTCAACAAACACAGCCATGGCCAACATGAGGCGATCCAGACCCTGTGGCACCAGCTGGGAGAAGAAGGTGAAGACATCTACCACCCCGGAGAGGCCGTAGAAGAGGTACATGGTGGTGTGCTGCCAGTTCATCAGCTTCACCCAGTCGTGCTTCTCCCCGCTGTACAGGTACAGGTGGGGACCGTCGGGGACAAACTGCTCCGCCAGCATCCCTGCAGGACACCAAGAGCATGCAGTTTCTGGGGCTTCATTTGCAATGGTTGAGACTGCTCCTTGCTGTTCTGAAGCAGGAACTGGTTGAGTTTGCATTAGGGAGAAAAATCAGGCCTGTGTTTAATGGCAGCTCAGCTTTGGGAAGCAGTATGAGAATTGCTTTCCCACATCAAACTATACCAGAGATCACGTCAACGTGGACGTCAAAGATGCATCCAGGCTGCCCAGGGGAGTGCTGGAATCACCATACTCGCAAGTATTCAAAAATATGTGAATAGGGTGCTCAGGTTCATGGTTTAATGGTGGATGTGGCAGTGGTTACTGGTTGGACTTAATGATCTAAGAAGTCTTTTCCAGCCTTAAAAATTCTCTGATCCTTCCACATCTGGACCAGTTTCTATGGAGTCAGGGCTCCTGTACAGTCATCAGTGCAGACTAGTTGAATACTGACATAGCAAGTGAAATATAACCCTTACCTGTTAGAGAAAAGAAGATTTTGATTCCCCCTTCAATGGCATCCACACGCTGGAAACAGTAAGCCCTGTGGGATTTTTTATTTACTTTCTGGCTGAGATACTGCAGTGGGTATTTCACAGACCACCAGAGTCCAAAGAGCAGGAAGAAGCTGCCTGGAAGCGCGTGACCCTTAAAATTTGCCATCCTGTCAACCTCTTCTGACTACAAGGCAAAGAAAAACAATGTAATTATTCAATTTACATAAGTTTTTTGGCATAACACTGGGAAAAAATAGGCTTTCCCTTTCGAGGAGGACTGGAGTGGGCTTGACCAAGCACATGGGAATAGGAAGGAGCACAGGGAACCCCTGGGACCTCTGTGAGGTCCTTGCCCCAAGATTAGGAAATGTCAAAAAAAGCCACAGTTGTTTCAAAAAAGCCCCAAATGTTCTGCAGTATCTGACACATCCCAGCCTGAACCTTTGATGCCAAGGATCTCTTTCAGCAGTAAGTCCTGCTTTTCTTGCTCTTCTGAAAGTATTAGCATAAGGATCTGCTGCTGACCAGGGCTTTTCAGGACCAGGTAGGAGAGATAATACAGAGGGAAAACAGGAATGTCTAGGAGTAAACAGCAGAGTGTTTCTTTAGCTTCATGAACAGCCACAGAAGTGGTGTGCTAAGTCCAAAATGTTTTAAATCTCTGGAATTATTTCAGGCCATGGAAGAGGTGAAAAAATCCTGCATGTATTCCACAAACCCAAGCACTTTGTTAAAAATATACCTTCAGAAATACCCCAAAAGCTGCTGGAAACAAAACACTGTGGGTTTGGGCAAACCAATCAAGTCGCTCCCTGCATCCTGACCTGCTGACACTCCTTCTTCCCTCTCCTGAGCATCCCTAAACCAGGACTTGCACCAAGCTGCTGGAGCCTCTGTGCCAGAGTGCACACACACATGGTTTGTGCACTCTGGTTTGCAGGATGCTGGGGGACCCATTTCCTGGGAGAATTACAGCAATTAAACCCAGCCAGCTCCTGTTTGCCCTTTGCTCAATTAGGTTGAGAAATGATCAGCTCTTTCATGTGGGCTCAACCACATGTTTGAGGGCTGCCTTGGTGTGAGGTAGTGTCAGACTGGGCAATTAGGAATGTTTTAATTGATAACAAGGCTGTGCTGCTGGTGCCCAGGACTTCCTTCTCTGTTTAGTAGCTTCTCTGTAACAATCCACACTTAACCGTGGGCAGAAACTGTCTCCCTTGTGGAATGAATGCTCTCCCTCCACATAGCAAATGTTGCATGGTTTGGTGCTGGATCTGACCTCCCCATCCCAGACATCCTGGTTATCCTGAAACTGCCTTCCCCAGCAGCATTTTGGGCTTCAGTCCCCACTTGCTGAAAATATAAACCAAAAATATTCTTATTCTGCTGTTGCACAAGGGATAATTTGTGTGTGGGGTGAAACATGAGTTGTTGCTGTCAGCCTTGGAGAAAGGGAGTTGTTTCTTTGGCTTCATTACTATCTAATTTCAGGTTGGTTTCTCCCAGGGACACCTTGTTTCATCTCTGGAAGTTCATGCCTGGTGCAGATACCATCTCCCAGAGGACTCTGTCCCCATGCAGGAAAATCCACAGGGTTAAAACTGATCTCCTAAATCCCTGCAACCAATCTGCTTGATCCAAGCTGGTTTAACCAAACAGCTAATCCAACAGGTCGAGCAAAGCAAACATTGGCTCCATGTGCACACATCACCCTGGTAGATGCAGCCACACAGGGCAGCACAGGGGGCTGATGTTCCTGCAGTGCCACCAGGCTGGTTTCCATCCTGTCCTCACCAAGCACCTCTGAGCTATCCCAGTGGGTTCATGAAGATGAATTTAGGGGGCATTTAATCCAAGAATGGAAAAGCTGTGCATGGAAAGGGCATAGTATGAGCTGGCAGCTTTGCAGGTCACTATTAGCAGTGCAGGGTTCTGCCTTATTTCATGACTTAAAAGGAAAGATTTATTGACAAAGGGTGCATTGGGTAATTAAACAGAAAATCAAACCAAGATGCTGTTTACCAGCAGGGCTAGCACAGTCCAGTGGGTTAATACAATCATTTCTGCAGTCCTTTGAAAGGGGAGACTGGGAAATGGGAGCATCCAACTGTTTCCTTGTGATTAAGGGAGCAGCATTCCCAAGTCATGGAGAGGCTGAAAAAATCTGTATTTTCTGGGTAAGTAGAGAATCTCATCATATACATGAAATGGGGGTAATTGCTTAAAAATGAAAGAGGGGAAATTTAGATCAGTAACAAGGAGGGATGGTGAAATATCAGGATAATAACTGGAAGCAGAACCAAACCCATCCCAGAATACCACAACAAGAAGGATTGCTACCATACCCTGTTGTATTAATGCTACAATTATAACACGACCATAGCAATATATACTCAAATATTTAACTGATGTAGCTCTTGCAGTTACATATTAAAGGCTCATATAATGTGGGGCCTGATGGTTTTCCAGATGAGATCAATGCAGTCAAACTGAGATCACCTGAAGGATACACCGATCAATCACAATTAAAAGATCAGCTAAGGGGGGTATGCACAGCCACCTTACAGTGCTTATGTGATCTGGGCTGAGCTCAGGGGGTCATGGGGACTCTTTTGTGGTTGGTGGTCTCCATTCCTGCCTTATAGCAGGGAGCACATGGCTTAGCTGGGACACGTGACCCACAAAACTATTTCGCCTGCTTCTCTTCCTCCTCTGAAAAACATGCAATGGGTAAGCACAGGGGAAAAACCAACCACAGTTATGTTGTGCCCTGAGGCAAACAGCTCTTGTTTATCCCTGTATCTCCAAAGGAAGTGAGACATGCTTACAATCAGCAGGGAAAAGAACAAGCTGAAGGTCCAGTGGGTGCTGGTCCACTCCAACAGGGTGGAGCCACCGTACCAGGGCATCCCTGCTGAATGTGACTTTGTCCCTTCCCTCATCACCCAGAAATGTTTGGCAACACCCCCGTGTCCTTGCTGGCTTGTCATTCATGCTCTTTGCCCCCTGTTGTGTTTATCATGGTGCCCTACACCGTGTCTGCTTAATGATTTACTGTTTCATCTGCTCTTATCACTTCCCAGAGGACCTGGTTTTCCTTGGTTTATAGCTAATGCACCCAACCACCAGGAGAGGCATCTGGAGGATGGTAAGGAGTCTGAGAGCCCGATTAGGCTTTCACCTCCTTCTTCTCACACTACTCTGGTAGCCACAAGCTCTCTCTTTTTAGCCACAGCCTGGGCCACTTTACTATTCCAAATATTCGGTTTCCTGAGGGATTTTTTTTTTGCTTTGGTTTGGTTTGGTTTTTTGGTTGTTTTTTTTTTTTTTTTTTTGTCCATTGATAGTGTATCAGTCAAGGCATCATTTCCATTTTCCCCAGCTAGGAAATCACAGTCTAAAGTTCACCAGTGGGCAGAGCTGACAGCCATCACCCCTACAATTAACTTTGCCCTTCAACCTGTGTGAATCAGGCAGTTCAGACACACCAGAGATGGTTTGCTCACTGTACCTGTCCTTGGCTCTCAGAGCATATGTGGGTGACAGGGACGGTCCCCAGGGAAAGGCTGACTCAGGGAAGAGGCCAAATGTCTTGACTTGTGGTGAAACCACCCAAGCTGAGCTCAGGTTGAGGTGAGGAATGCCACTGAGATGTGTATCTGGAAATAATAAAGCTAGCCTTCCGGAGGGGCTCTTGTGTTAAATCTGCAGCTGCAGGAGTGCATCAAATCCAGACCTACAGACTGACAGCAGCTGAGGTACTGTGCTCAAAAAACCATCCTCAGTCAGCCCCTTCCCTGTCCTGCATGTCCTCTGTGTGTCTCCCTGAATACATAACCCACTGCCCAAACCTAATGGGGATGGCAGTGAGTGAGCTATCTCTGACAAGGAGTGAGCCATCTCTGCCTCTGAGGACAGAGAGATGGCAGGACACACCCAAAAGGTATCAGGACAGGCATCACTGAGTGTGATAAGCTCTCCTGTACCCTGTGCTGCCTCACTCATTACCAGCACTGTCTTATTTGTCTGCACAGGCACTTACAATCATAGCAGCACTTCCATTAGCTCCCACAGGAGCTGAATCTCTAATGCATTAATGTCAGGCTAAAACCCCACTCTGAACCATTTCATCTCATTATTGTCGGGCTCTCTTTTCCCTCTGTGTCTGTCCGCACCAGGGAGTGTTACAGTGACACTGAACAATCATCTTCCTCATAGTGGTGAGCTCAGCTGCTGCTGGAAAAGCAGGAAAGCAACATTTCTGCCTCTAAAGGATCCTTAAGGCGTTTGGACTTAGGTTAAAAAATCATCATCATTGGACACTATGAGGCTCAATTGCCAGGAAGTGTCTGAAGGACCATCAGGTACTGCAGCGGCTGATGCAGTGGCTGCAGACAGAGAACACAAACTGAGATAATCCAACCTCCTGAAATGAGAAAGTTCAACATGAAAGTTCAAACAGAGATGAAAGCTTTACATTCAGGATGCTGGACTAGAGGTTCTATTTAATAGACACAATGGATCCATCTGGAAAGAGACACTGAGGGAGGGAGATAGAAAAATTGATGATGGAGAGGTTATACAGCTCTCTGCTTCCCCTTCCTTATGCTGTCTCCATTTGTCTCCTGTTTTATAAGCCCCTGGTTTGGATTCTCCACCCCTATTCTTGCTCTAAGCCCTGTCATCAGGGAAGCAGCAAGAAGCTACATCCCAGCAAAGAAAGCTGAGAAATAAAATAAATTAGTCAAGGCCTAATTACAGAGGCTCAGAACAGGCACTGTCATTCCTTTGTGACCTGCATTTCTTTATTTGTGATTTTAAGACAGTGAGGTCTGACTTTAAAAATTACCTGTTGGGAGGAATGCACTTTACCATCTCCAAAGCCATTTTTCTTTGCCTCTATGTGATGGTAAAGATATTAAAGTGCTTTCTAAAGGAGTGGATGCCATCTGTGCCCTGAGCTGCCTCCCTTGCTCCTTGATGTGTGATGGGACAGCCCTGACTCCAATAACCCCTCTCAGGTACCAACACAAAATAAGCTCAAAATAAGCTCAAACCCAGCATTATCACCATCAAAAATGCAACAAAAATCGGTATTTATAGAATCCTAGAATCACAGAACAGTTTAGGTTGTGGGGAGTTTCAAGATAATACAGTTCCACCCCCTGCCATGGGCAGGGGCACTTTCTACTAGCCAAGGTTGCTCCAAGTTCCATCCAACCTGGCCTTGAACTCTTCCAGGGCTGGGAGAGCCACAATTTTGCAGGACTCCACAACTTCTCTGGGCATTTTCCAAAGAGGAGATGAATGCTTGTCCTCAAATTGTTCCAATTGCCCCAGAATGTGACACTTTTAAGCACTGTGTTAAGCACTGTGTGTCTTCAACCTCCAAGGAAAACTATACAAGACAAAGGATAAAAACCATTTCCATTGCAATATATACCCAAAATACCCATAAAACACATAACCCTAAGCCTGCTAAGTTTTTCTGTGGGTACCCCAGAGCTGTGGTCCCCAAAATCCCCCTCCACAAGCACCTCGAGCCTTGGCTGTCACAACCAGTCCTGCCAAGGTGAAGGGTTGGTAATGTTTTAATGATAAGCTGGTAGGAAGAATGGAAAAAGGAAGGAAAAAACCTTTCTCTGCAGCACAGGTGGCCCTGCCCACAGCAAGGGAGATGGCATGCGATGAGCTTTAAGGTCCCTTCCAACCCAAACCATTCTGGACCTCTACAAATCCAAACTGTGAGGTTTTAGGCACTGGAAGTGACTTTTCTGGGCATTGCTGTGGGTAGAAGAGTTTTTGGTGGGGAGGGAGTTTTTGGTTCAGTGCACACAGCAGCAATTTCAGTTTGGCTGTGAGGCACAGGGTTTGCATTTAATTTGGCTGGGAGTGGAGCAGGGAGCCAGCAAGGGCTCCTTGCAGAGTGGCAAGGGGGTTTTGGGGCTCTGCTGGCCCCAGGCTGCCCTGCTCTCACCTCTGCCTGCTTTGGGGCCCCACGTATCGTGTTTATTTTTCAACTTCCTCCTTGGAAAAAGTTGCTGCGGGTTTGCTGGGCTGTCCCATCGGCTCCCAGCCCAGCAGGGACAGCAGCCAGTCCCCTGTGAGCCCCTGCACGGGGACCTCAGGGCAGGGCAACCCCCGGCGGGCTGAGAACACTTCAATCCCTCCCAAACTGGCTTTCCTAAGGGAAGCAGTGGTACACTCACCCTGATCCCTCTCTTCCCTCCTCATGGCATTAAACGGTCCATGAAGGGCAGGCAGGGGATCCAGGGGATCCCTTCCCATCCCACGGTGTGGAGTGACCCCCCCCTGCCCCTGGCAGCCCCTGGCAGCAGAGCCTTACCTGTCCTGGTGATCCTGGTGCTGCACCTGCTCCCAGGTGATCTGTGCTCCTCCCCTGCCCGTGGCACCCGCCTCGCCTGCCTCCTCCCTGCCTCCAAACCCCAGCTGGGAGGGAAAGGTGACCTGGGCACAGGAATACCCCACTCCTGGGCACACCAGGTGCTTTAATTTGCAGTTTTCTCCCACAAAGGCAATCCATGATTTGCTGAATTCTGGCTGTCTCAAGGCCTTTCTTCTCCAGATCTTAATTTTCTCAGATTTTGTATAATGATGACATTTCCTTCAGTCAGAGTTCCCCATTTCCCCCCTCATGCAGGATGGGATACAGGGGAGCTGTGTGGGGCATTACCCCCCCACCCCCACTCCCAGGTGCCTGCACCCCTCATCCCTAAAACACTACATTAATTATTAACTGGATTAACTCCTTCAAAGCACTTTATTTTCCATTTTCCATGCTTCCCAGGTTTGATGGATGCCTCTCCCAGGATACCCACTCCTAACCCATATTTCAACTCCAAATGCAATTTTCTGACCAAGCCTCCTATAAAGCTGAGTTTATCCTTAATAATACTTTCCACTTTCATCTCCAGTCCTGCAAGTGCTTTACAAATGTTAAGTAATTAACCCTCATGACACCCTTGGGAGGGAGAGAAGCGTTATTATGGCTATTTGTAAAGGAAGCTCTGACAGGGCCTTCTGTGCTCCAGCCCTGGGTTTTACTCACTTTTAGGGAGCAGTGCAGCTACTTACAGCATTGAGAGCAACTACACCTGCCACAGGGAATTTGTAGTAAGAAAGCTGGATTTTAATTGTTTTTAATATATCCACCCTGATTTATAAATGACTTGAGGTTTAGAAGAGCTGTCTGCCAACCCTTTTTCTTTTATTATTATACTACTATTTTGATTCATTGACATAAAATCTATTCCCTCTCCTTGTTCCACAGTGTTGTTTAAACAGATGAGTTCTTAAATAATAAATAATTATCAATTAATCCATCTTTCTCACCACCCAGAGAGATAAGTGCTGCTGGAAGGGAGGAAGCATCCCACAGTCATCCTCTCCTTTATCAGTGATGGGGTTGGATACCCAAACCCTCTCTGTTTTTCTGGTGGGAGAATTTAAATTTTTTAGAGACAAAAGCCAAGCTGCAGGTATTTTTTATCTCTTCATTAAATTGTTTCACAAATGTCCCAGGAGCCTGATGACATTTTGCGTCCCACAAACTCTGGAATAAATCAGAATTAATTGAGGGGTTTACACTCACCCTGCCTCAGGCACATAGAAGGATTTACTAGAAATTTACCAAATTTACCCAGAAAACTACCTCCAAAACTGAGGAATAAAGAGAAGGAAAACAACTCTTGAGATGGAGGGCCCGGGAAAAATGAAAAATTATTGCTACAAGTGGTTCAAGTTGCTACAAGTTCATGAAAAAACCCGAAGACATGTCCAAAAATACCAATGAAACCCAAAAAAATGCCACTGCGAAGTCTTAGTCATGAGTTATGAAGTTGCTGTAGCTGTTACATAAGACTGAATTTAGCTAAAAATGAAACTTTTAGTTAAATGTGATTCTGAAATGGGAGCCTGTTCCCACCCAAAGCTCTGCTGAGTCATGTTGGTGTTTCTTGGCTACCAGGAAATTTGCACCTTCAAATATTTGCAGAACAAAATGATGGGTGTGTAGGGGGGTGGATCTTACTCTAAGGAAACAAATAACCTCTCTGGGAGTATTTATTGTAGAAAAGACCCTCCCTGATCTGGGGTTATGCAGAACATCTCGTTTCCAAGTGTCCTGAGAAGACACACCAAAACCTGATGTCATCTCCACCTTATATCCATTCCTTCCTAGAGCTCAGCCACTCTTAAAACTTTCACAGTTCCTTAGACAGCCTTGAAACCACATGTAAAGGCTGTAAATTCTTCAGACATGTCCAGTTTAGGCTCTCTGTCCACAGGCACTGGGCTGCCACTGGAGGTGGGCATTCTGGCCAGCACAGCACATCCAGCCTAAAAAACCTGTCCTGATCAGCAACTTGTCTGAATCTTGCTTTCCCATGAAATCAGTCCTGAAAAAATTTCAGAATTCCTTTTTTAGGAATTTTTGAGGCCTCAAAAAAGCTCTTCTGTGTTCTGCTGATCTCTAATTTTCCACCTCCTGATGTCTATTTTCTCTCTGCTTATCTCACACAGAGCTGCAGCTCCTAAACATATCCACAGGAGATATGGCAGATATGGCACCCTGGTGTTCACCCTGATGTGAACATCTCTTCACATCAATACGCAAATGTAGGAATGACCAAGAAAACAGGAGTTTGCTTCTCTGGGAATCATCTCAGAATGCTGTCTGGTTAGACAGTACCTGCAGTCTCCATGGATGCAGCTTGGGTTGCAGGCAGGTGCATGCCGTGGAAGTGATGCTCAGAGAGAGCTCAGAACTAACAGCTCAGAGAAATGGGGCAAATGATGGAGTGTCAGAGCCAGGAAATTAGTTACTGCATTTTCCTGTGTTGGCAGAGTGGTCGGGGGAAAGAGTCATTTGCCATGTGGCCACATATCTGGAGAGAGGAGCTGCATAGGCTGCCTGCAGTTTTAAGAGGCAGGAAAATGCGAAAGCAAGCTGGCACACTGGCCACACACAGACATTTGTCTGGTCCCTTGCTGGAACAGTGATGTATTTTCCAATCAAAATGATGATGTCTTGTTTTCCTTCTCCTCCTCCTGCACCCACAAAGCTTGCCTGTGTAATGAAGGCAAAAGGTTTTGCACTTAGATGCTCCCATTTCTAAGTGAGCCACCTCCTGGTGGCACCTCCCTAAGCCCTCCTGGTACCCAGGGAATGATCCCTCACAGCATCCTCCCATCTCAGTTTTGTTTGTCACCTGAGTGCTCACCCATCGTGTGCAACCCAGAATTCCAGTGGTGCTGAAGTGCCTTGGAACAGGGGAAGGGGCAGAAACAGAGACCTGCAGCTGCTCCACAGTACCATCACCTAAATTTATTCCTCTTTTTGGGCCACTTCTGTCCACACATAGAGAAAGATGTGGAGTGTAAAGTGCCCTGGGAGATGACAAGGGACCCACCAGACTCTCCCCAAAATGTGACCTAATTCTTGCAAATGCTCTGTTCTCATGCAAAGAGGTTGAGGAAGGAGTTGGCCAGATGACAAAAGGAGGAGGTGAATAAATCCAATATGGCACAACTGCAGCTGTGGAGAGCAAGCAGCACCCGTGCACAGCCAGGAGGAAAAGGGGCAGAACGGGGCAGGAAAGGTGATGTAAGCAAAGATAACCCCAGAAATGTCTCTGTTACAGCCCTGTGATGGGAGCCCAGCTAGGTAAGAACAGGCGAGAATGAAATAAAAGCAGGGAGGGCTCAGCCCTGATGTGATTCCAACTGCATCAGTCCCAGCTGTATGCCAGAATTGAAGCATGCTTGGACATGGCAAAAGCATTAATAAGGGACAGAAAAGGGAATTTGTGTAGCCAGCTGAAAGAAGAGGATGAGAAAAGGCAGAGCATGAGAAAAGTGGCAACAGAGAGGGAGCTTCAGGGAGAGGTGGTGAAGGTTAAAGATGAAAACAACGGCACCTAAAAAGAAGCACAAAGTGGCCAACCTGTGGGAAATTTTAACAGGATAAAAAAATAACTCACAGCTGATGAGCAGTTAAAAAAAATAAATGGGAACACAAGGAAATGTGCCCTTAAAACATCTCAGATGGAGAGTGACCCATCCAGAAGAGGTGCCCTCAGGGCTGCTCCATCAACATTGTCCCTGGGAGCCAGACAAAATTAAATCTTCACATCCTGGGAGGTTTGATTTGGGGACTTTTGCCCTCCATCCAGCTGCCATTCAGCAATGATGGAGCAAGGGCACATCTCGGTGGCAGAGGGAGGAATATCACCTCCCCAGCCAGGCTTGGCCTTGCTACTTATACCCAGATCACCTAATAAAACAAGAGGAATTTGGGCAGAGGAATTCGTTCATCTTCAACATCTGGAGCTGGAAGAAATGTCTCTGAGTGCCAGTGAGATTACTGGGGATATAAAGCTGTGAGGAGCCAGAAGGTTCAGATGTGGTGGGTAATTTCATCTGAAAAGAGAGAAAATCAGTTCATCATTTTGACATGTTAACACCGAGCCCTTTGCTTTTGAAATTAGAATTGGGAAGTGTCATTCACACTGATATTTCATTGTTTTCTTTCTTGTAGTCATCATCTTTACAATCTTCTCCCCTCTTATCCTTCTCTCCAGCACTCCTGCTCCAACTATATTTCCCAAGTAAACATTTATCATTTCTGCTACATTTCATTTAATTTTCAATCTTAAAAGTTGAACCACCATAAAAAGATACCACGGAAAACTATACCTAGGGTCAGGGAAGAAAAGCAAGTTCAAACCCCAGCATTTATTGACCTTTAAGCAATGGAAACACGACTCTGATAGGGTGCAAACCAGCATCTCCCCCACTCTCTGCAGAAGCAACTTTGGATGTCAAAGCAATCTACCCTTCTCTGTAAATTCATCCCCACAGAGGAGGATGCTTTGGGAAGCAGTTGCTGAAGTTTTTGGGAGCAGCCTTCACACCCGAGAGCTGGCACTGGGGATTTGTATTGTTAAACGGCTGGAGAGAGGAGGGCACTGGGGCTGGAAGGGTTAATTGTGGATGGCGGGATGCGGGATGCCTCCCCAGCCTCGGGGACCAGACGCGTCCCGGATGTGCAGAACGGAGCCCCGGGGATGTTTGGGAACACTAGGTGGTGCTGAGGGCTCACGGAACGGATCCCGTTCTGTCGCAGAGGGATGCTCCGGGGTGCGAGGGTGAAGGCCTGGGCGGGGAAAGGGCAGGGGCTGCAACCCCTTTTGGGGGTTGGCTGGGAGCCCAGGTGTGAGAAGCTCCTTGGGTGACTTTGCCACACCCCTCCCTCTCCAAAGGCACTTGGCCAGCAGCTGGACAGCTGCCCTGGTTTCAGGAAAGCCAGCTCTGTCCCAGTTTCTTCTCCCTGTTTCCCGGGGTTATACCCGACATCACATCCCTGGTTTGCCATCGGGAAAACTGCGGCAAAAGGAGAGGCATTACTCAAGACGATTCCCAACCCACCCGGCCGCATCTCTTTTCCAGAAAGGAGGTACAATTGCCTTTTGGGGAGCCCTGAAACAAACATAAAGGGTTCAAACCATCCTTTAAAAATTAAGGGTTGTGACAAAATGCCAGTTTTCACCATGGATCTCTTGGCTGCTGCAGATTTTCTGTGCATAGATGAGTTTTCAAGCGCACGGTGAGAAACAAGGCGCAGTTAATTAGGGTGAAACCCACTTAGGGCTGCCGCCTTCTCCCCCTTCACGTCCATTCCTCCTCCGCGGGTTCCGGTTACGCCGCGGGTCCATAAACAGCGTCTGAAATAATTGTGCAGTTGTCACAGCCGGGCAGGGGAGGGGGAACTATTTTAAAACGGCCGGCTTAGCCCAAAGGGCCGAGGGGATTGCGGCACGGTCCAGCTGTCCCCGCCGGGCGCGGGCGGCACTTCAAAGTGCCGAGCGGGATGTGACAGCGCCAGGCTGTCCGGGCCACCCCGCCGGGGAAAGGAGCCAGGCCGGCCCGGGACCGGCTAATGGTGTTTTGACATGTTTCAGGAGCAATGGCTGGGATTCGGGAGATGTGGGGAGCAGCTGGAAGAGACCTGGGGATGATGGAGGGAGAAGGGGTGGGAGGTGGGGGAGGCAGGAGGGGAGTGGGGAGGGGGATGCAGACGTGGTGGGGTTGTACATTTCTTTTGACTTCAGAAACTGGGGCGGGGAGAAGCAAAGCAGGGAGTGCTGCAGTGCCTGAGCTCCGGTGCTGCAAGTCCTAAACTGGGGAAACAGAGAAATACAGGCTTCAAATTGTAAGAGAGAAGATTAGATTGGCTATTAGGAAGAAATTTTTCCTGTGAGTGTGGTGAGGCCACGGCACAGGTTGTCCAGAGGAGCTGTGGCTACTCCATCCCTGGAAGGTCTTGGAGCATCCTGGGATGCTGGTGGAAGCATGCAGGTGTCCCTGCTGGTGGAAGGTGCCACTGTCCAGGGGAGGCAGCTGGAACATGATCTCTAAGGTCCCTTCCAACCCAAGCTATTCATTTTAGGATTCTATTGTAGAACCCAAAGGGAAGCACATCTCATCAAAATATTTCTTTTTGTCCTGCACCACTTCTGACAGTGACACAGCTCTGCTCACCAGGGCAGAGCTCAGAGTCTGGAAGAAGAGAGGAACATTAACAACTCACAGTCCCATGGGATAACCAAGCTTTGGCCATGCCACGGCCATCCAGGCAGAGCTTCCCCATAGCTCCAGGAAAAGAGATAAAACTTTGATGATGCCTCTAATGTAAGAGCTGATCATTAGAGAATTATCAGGGCCCAACCTGCTATTCCATCTGGTTAGTGAAGGGCTTTATGGCTGAGAAGACAAGGATTCTGTTGTCATCTTGGCCTCTTCTTGCTCTGCTGCTCTGCCTTCATGTGAGCAGCACGGTCCTCCCAGGGTCAGCATGGTCACTGAGAGATCAATCACAGAACCAGAGAATGGTTTGGTTCAGAAGGGGCCTTAAAGATCATCTAATTCCCCTCCCTGCCCTGGACAGAGACACCTTCCACTAGACTGGGTTGCTCAAGGCCAAATGCAAACTTGGGTGCTTCCAGGCATGGGGCATCAGCCTGCTAAAAAGGGGATGCTCAGCTGGGGCAACTCTTCCAGATCTATCACCCAGCTCCCTATTTTCCATGACTTCTCTGCAAGCCACTAAAGCCCATTGCCTGCCTGGTTCCCACATTGAGCTTTGCAGAGATCTTCAGCAGTGTATCCATCCCAGTGACCTTCCTATTTACTATGTGGTACCACTGCTTTGGCCATCGTGGTGCATTTACCTTCCAAGTCAGCCACCCCAGGAGTTGAACAGCCTCATGCGGAACAACTCTTCTTGTCCATGTGCTTCTTGTGCCTCCAAATACTCCATGCATGGGGAAAAGGTGTGGGATGCCTTCAGCCTTGTACCCACCAGGAATGGCTTCCCAAAACCATCTCCTGTCCTTCCATTAATAATCAACTATTTCAGGTCTTATCTAAAGACCATTTTTTTTTCTGTAGGTCCTGTACATCCAGAATTTCTGGATAACTGTGATCAGCTGTCCTGGTTAAGTAGGCAGAAGTTTGGCAAACTGAAATGGGGCTTTTCCTGAAGCCAGGGCAAACCACTTAGGAACTTCATGACATCTCAGACAGGCTGAAGACTCAGATCCCCTGCAATGTGAACTCTGAGGATTCCCAGAGCCAGGCAAGAGCCATCTTTCAGCAGCTGTGATCCATTTATAAGGTGGGTTTGAACACTTCTGACTGGGGGATGGAGGCAGAGGGGGCAGACAAAGGTGGGGGGAAAATGGTGTTAATTACCAGTCCATTAGTATGACGTGAAGCTGCCCCGGTCCGTCATCTCATCCCCGTGAGCTGCGATTTGCCCGGTTTTCGGCTTTCATTCCGGGATCCCAGCGGGACCCTCGTTTCTCGCATGGCCGTAGGGACGGCAGCTGCCGCCGATCGCTCCTGTCAGAAGGGACCGCCGGCGCTGCAGAAACCATTTCGGCAGCATTTGTCGCAGCAGCCTCTGCTAATCTTCTCTCTTTCATTGGTAATTATGTTCCGCTCCGGCGCTGAGGCGGCGGGGCCGCGGTGCAGGCCGGGAGCAGCGCGGCCGCTCGGGGCTGGGCCGGGATGAAAAGGCCGGGGGCGGCAGCGGGACCGCGGCTTCAAACGGGCCGGGCTCCTCCGGACGCGATTGAAGTGGGCCGAGGGCCGGGGCCGGCACGACCAAGAATAATTGAACAAATAGTGCATCTGGTGACCCAACAGCTGTAGGTAACAGGCGATTTCCAGAGGATTAGGGGGAGCTGTGAAAGAGAGGTCCCATGGGAAGCCTAAAGCCCTCATCTTGAATTTAACCGGCCAAGAACACGTTGGAGCCTTTGACTTACTTTTTGCACAAACTTCTTCCCTCATGCCACCCCCTTTTTATCCAAACTATTCCGCAAACCAGGACATTTAAGTTGTTGAAGCACAAGGCAGGAAAAATGGGGTCCATGGCAACAAGATGAATTAACAAGTGGTAGTTGATTCCTAAATGGGGTTTTCTTATTTTATTTTGATCTAAGCCTGGCAGTAGCATTATAATTTTTGCCCAGAATTTCCACTTAGAGTGGTCATAGCAGCCATAGTGAGATGATTTGTCAAACAAAGCTGAACCCTGACATGAAGCTGGGTTGTGCTTTACATCACAGCCACTTCACATTGAAGCCTTCTCTTTCTCTGCCATGGCACAAACATCCAAAACAAACACTCTACACCCAGCTGTTGCTTCCCCCAGGGTAAGTCAGAGCAGGTTTAATCCCTAACCCCTCTGCTTTTGATTGCATGTGAATAGATACAGTGAGAGATGAAGATAAGGCACGATGGGAGTTGGGAGTGGGTTGCAGCTCAGCTATGGAAACTGCTTCTACGTCCTGTCCCACGGAGTGCTCCAACCTCAGCCTGAAGGATCATGTCTGGGAGAGATCATTCCAACTGTGCCTCACATTACCCTCTCCAAAGGCAGAGGCCTCATTGGCTCTGAACCAGACCCTCCTAAACCTGTCTGAAAGACTTCTGGTTCTGACTTGGACCAGGATTATGGATTTTTCAGGCACAGTTTGCAAGGTCAGAAGCCTTCAGTAGCCAGGTCTCACACTGCTCAGAGGTCAAGTGACAGAGATGTCGCTGTACAATTGAGGATTGCCCAGGGAAAGCCTCCAGCACACCTGGTGCCTACTCTCAATCCACCTGCACACCACCTCAAAACATCTGAATCCACTACAAACCTGTCTCAATCCACCAGCAGACAACCAGGGGAGTGAAACCCACAGAGCATCACCAAGGATGAGCTCACCATGGCCACACAGACCCAGGATGTGCTGCTGGCTTAACCTCTCTCTCTCTCTCCCTTTGCTGCAGTCAAGACAACCAGTTTTGATTAAAGAACTCATTTTCAAACAGCAATGAGATGAAACCCCATTTACCAGCCAGAGGCAAACTCTTGCCACTCACATGGCACAGCACACTCTCCAAATCCAACGCCAAAATCAAATACATGCATTCATCCCAAAACAACCCAAATTTGAGGTTCTCCCCATTTCCTCCCTTTGCCTAAACCACACCATATTTAACAGTGAGGATATGATGGTGTCAGTAGGTGACAGCAGGTTCCCTCCAAGCCCTCATCTGCAGGAGACAAGAGGACAGAACTGTGAGAAGTGCTCAGTGGCATCCCCTCGTCCTTTCCCACCACTCCAGACTATTTGGATGAAGACACGGGAGTAGAGTTAATGGCCTAAGCACTATTTTTAGAAAAGTAGTCCTCTGTTGGGTATGTACTTGGCAATCCTCAGAGCTGCATCACCAGCAAGGAAACCTTTGGGGATTGGCTTTGCCTAACTCCAGTTGCTCAGCAAGAAAATAAATTTTCAAGCCCGAGCCTTGCTAGTACAAAACTATTTTTTACTGCCTTTTTGCCAGAGCATTATTCAGGCTAGTTTTTAATTCATAGGCAGTGAGAGCTCCCTGTAAAATTACATCAATTTCTAATGCTTTTAATTGTAGAGGGAAAAATTATGACAAATTCTGGAGAAGAGATTTGCTTGGGGTTATTAAACCCAGAGCTCTGCAGGCAGATTTCAGTTTAGGGAGGCTGTAAAACACTGACTGCTGAAAACTGCAGTTTACCAGAAAAAGGAAAAAACAGCATTGTTCATGCCATACTTCTCAAAGATGCACAGACCAAAATTGTCCCTTTTCTTGGTGCTCAGCGAATCTGCAGTTTCCACTGGGTCTCAGCATGGAAGTCAAAGGGGTGAGTGTGGAGGGGCTGAAGATCCTCAGAGCCTTGGATGTCACCCAGCACTAAACCCATTCTTGTCAACTTCTATGTTTGGTGAATGGGGGTGATTTCTAGAGAAAGCCAAGTTCAAGGCAGTTCTAGCAGGCTTCATTACATAAACCACAGTTCAAGTGGAAAAAGAGGGTAAAAACCTCCACTTTTAAATTACGGGCTGACAATAGCTTAAAGATAAGTCTCATTTGTTAGATTATTTTTTTTTTCCAAGTACCATTCAAACATTCCATTCACTGCAGAGACCTTAAATTGAATCTCAGCCCTAGAAAATGCATTACTTACTGCTGAATTGATGTCACTGCCAAAGAATTTTCTCTCGGCTTAAGCTGTCTGCAGCAACACGCCAGTGGCATGTTCAAGATCTTTCCCTATTTGTAGAGCAAAATTCCTTGTGTTGGTTCCTCACTTTCCCCCCTTTCCCCACATTTTAATTGAATTCTTTTGTGAGGATGGGATGTGCTGAGAGTGCTGAAGGAAGCAGTGGTTCCCTGCAGATTTCCGTGGCTGATACAAATGGGAGAGGTTTATGGAATGGTTTGGGTTGGAAGCGACCATGGGCAGGGACACCTTCCACTAACCCAGGCTGCTCCAAGCCCCATCCAACCAAGGCCCTGGCCCTGGACACTGCCAGGGATCCAGGGGCAGCCACAGCTGCTCTGGGCGCCCTGTGCCAGGGCCTGCCCACCCTCACAGGGAAGGATTTCTTTCTCATATTCAACATAAACTTGTGCTCTTTGGTTTGAAACCATTCCCCCTTGTCCTGTCAATCCAGGCCCTTGTCAAAAGACCACACAGACTGAAATAATTTGAAGGTTTCACTTTAAAACACCCTTAGCTTTGCTTGAGCTTCAGTAGAAATGAAGCACCCTCATTAGTTCGTGAGCCCAAATCTTAATTTCTTTGTTTCTCGCTATGGATTTTTCCTGTCTCCCCATTCTGGTACCCAAACCTCAGCAGGGTTCCCTCTTATCTTCCCCCTTCATCTTCTGCCAAAAGACAGCCTGGGCTCTACGCACTACTACTTTTTCCTTGGCCCTTGAGACTCATTATGCACTTTTCTTCTTGACAGTGCTTTCAAATCAGGGCTTTTCCACATTTCCACCCCAGTTATTCTTTTCTATGGCTGTAATAGCTTTCCTTTTTCCCCCTTTTGCGCCAAGTGAGCAAAGAACTGCTTTTCATCATTTGAAAACAGAACTGTTTTAATTTTTTGAGCATTGGCTTCATCCAAACACCATTTTTTTTTGGAAAAAAAAAGTATGAAAAAAATTCAGCAGATACTCATCTGGAACTTTATGCTACCAAAATTGCCAGAAAGGAAAAATTGGCAAAACCCCACAATTTTTCTCCAGGGAATGAGGGAAGTACATGAACCCAGTGTGGGGGCCAGAACCTTTCTGATTAATAAAATTAATTAACTTCAATAAAAGGAGAAAAGGATGTCAAGAAACTTTTGGCCCAAGATATCCCACAAAGCCACTGAATTACCTTTATAGGAACTTTCAGTTTACTGAGATATGGAAAACACAAATTCCAGCCAAGCACAAACAGGGAAAGGAGCAGACTCAGGTTCCCCTTCCAGCCCCAGAGGTCTCCTCCATCACGTATGAGGAGTTTTCACTCTGGAAAGGGAGAAACCTGCCTGCCTACCCGGTTTTTTTCAGCTCTTGCAGGAAAGGCAGCCTGTGGCTGACTCACATTTTAGTAGCTACTGCCACAGAGGGGTTTCACCTGGAGGTACTTGGAAACAACAAGGCCATTGACCATGTTCATCTCCCATCCCTTGAAACTATGCTGCCCTGGCTCAGAGAAAACCCTGGAAATCAACTAAAACAGCTGATATTCTGGGATTATTGCATATTTTCAGCCTAGTAGGAGACAGGGGGTTCTGTCACAATACTATCTAGTGTTTCTATAACACCCTTCTCACCCATCCCTCCTTGACTTTTAAAAGGACGCATCAAATCTGCCTTGACTTGGATAATTTTCCCAACCTCCCAAGCCACAAAGCCTTGTAGTTCATGGCCATTAAACAGGGACAGCATGGAGAAATCCCCACAGGTGCCAAGGGAGAAGCTCTGAAGAGCAATTATACAAAACCCAGAAAGGTTTCAAATCCTAGGAAGTTAGTCAGATTTACCGTCACAGCAGTGTGTGAGCACCTGCTATCTGTCCCTCAGTAAATATTGAAGTATCACATTGAATACAGGAAATGTGCTGAACCATTTCTATAGTGCCCTGGGCTATTTTTATGTGTTCATTTCCTGAAGCCACATCAATAAAAATGCACAGTAAGGGGGTCTCAACCTACTTTTGGTATCACAGCTTAAAGCCAGGGCTTTGCAAACCCTTTCTTCTCATCTCCAAGGAGGACAAATGCAGCAAGCAAGCATTTTTGCCAAGCCTTTCACTCTCATCTTATTTCACAATCCCTCAGTCTCTCTCCTATCATCCTCTCTCCCTGCACGTACAATTGCTGGTGTCTTCCCAAACAGATGCACACCTGCAGGAAAAGTTGGCACCTCCTCTTTCCAAGCTGTCATAAAGTCAAATAGTTTATGAGTCTATTGATGACAGATAAATTAATTGCAGAAAGTATGAATGACTTAATATTTCGTGTGCTAATATCTTTTTTTTTTCCTTCTCTTAAATCCACATCATGTATATCTCAGGCTATTTGGGTCGTGTTCAGATTCCCATGTCTCACCAACTACTTAAGGTGGCAGAAGACACTCTGTGGCTTTTTAGCTCCTGGATTTGATGTTTTAAGCATGCAACACAACTTTTTTTGAAAGGTTCTTAATGAACTTTGCTCAGTCCAGGCTAAGGATGAAAGGAGCAGGGACTTTTGGGTAAGATTTTTGCTAGGTGAGAAAGCACTCCCAAATCTCATGCTTCTGAGCAGGTACCTGCTACCCTGCTTAACCTCAGGACTTGGGCTCTCTTTGTAGCCAGCAGATGGACAGGAGGTAATTCAAACTTCCCTGATCATCTTTGACCTCAGCAGTCTTTTTTTGGTGGCTACCAGGTTTTGGTTTACTCCCATCCCTAGGCAAGTCCTTGTGGACTCAGAGGCCACCCAAATCATGGATGTGGATGATATGGATAAGATGGTGTAAGCCCAGACTGGATCTGGCCACAACTGCCCTGTCATTCCTGCATGTATTGATGACTAACCCATTACTACCCGGATAGAGATCTCTAGTCAATATATTAGATCATTGCCTGATATTGATCCAACATGCCTCAATTATCTGCTTAGATTTAAACGAATTTCAGTGTGTGGATTGAGGACAATCATCTGTGCGTTTTGTGCAACAGAATATTGATGAGCAGTTAGAAAAACTGACATCTGAAGAATGAGTAAGATGGTGTTGCTCAGCTGAGAAAAGGGAAGCTGGAGAGGGAGGGCTAACTAAAGCCATGCAAAAATATGTAAGTGAGGTGGTGAAATAACCTCTATTGATTCTCAATAAGTTGAGTAAGAAATAAAGTGAAAATGTAACAAAAGAATTCACACTGAACTTTGAGAAACTTCTAAGTATAATGAAAAACTAGGAGAGACTTAGAAATATGGAATTTGAAGAATTGATGGCTTTTAAGGATAAGATAGACAAAAGAGTCAAACATGGGGCAGGTAGGTTAGGTGGTATTTCAAGGCTGCTCTCCATCTCTGCTTCATAAATTGGCAATAAATCATTTGGCCACAGCACTGTCAATATTGGGACTGAGGTGGATATTTATAAGTAGACATGTTCTTAACTCGTCTGCCGATCTTGCACTGCTAAAGTCAATGGCAGATATTATAAAAGCAGCCCTTCTCTTTCCTTTGATCTGTCGTTAAAATAGGCAAACACAGCAACAGGAATGTTGCTGAGAAATAAGAACTAGGATGTTTATGTTGCCTCTGACCCCAAATCTTCAGTGGACTTTCGAATAAGTTCTGAAACTAAACACCCAGTGATGTATTTGGTCTGTGAATGTGATTCCTTACTCAAGCTGAGTGATGTCACCCTGCCAATAGGGACAGAAAAGTTATGAGCAGCCACAAATGAGACTGTTGCTCCTACACACCAGCACAAGATTGTTGACTCTGCAGTGCTACCCAAAGTGAACTCAGATCACTGCCAACTCTGTTACTGGTGGATTTCCCCTGAATTCTGCCACTGATTCCCATAGTCCTTGTCAAACCACTTCTCCACTTCCCAGACTGGAGGTGCATTATAAAGCTCAGCATAAGTCTTGGTTCAGGCAGCATTTTACCACCACCATTTGGGCTGAAAGGAATCTCATTGCTCTGCATTTGCAGCAGATTTTGCTCAGTGTGGTAACGCACTATGCGTAAATTCTACAGTTTTGTTGCAAAACTGTTAGTCGGGTCTGGGCTTTTCCAAGGGAATAATTGCTTAAATGGAGCAAGTTCCTCCTCACTTGCTATTTAGCCTTTGGGATGTCAACAGAAAACAAGACCCAGGTGGCAGAGGCCAAAGCGTGAGCCTAGAAAGCACAGCAAGGTATCTACCCCACTTCCAGAAAGGACAATTTGTTCTGGTAGAAATGTACTGATCTTAGGGGTCTTTGGGCTTAGGCTGGGGGAGTCTGGAGGGAAATAAGTGACCCTGCCTCTACAGCCATTCTACCTTAAAGAAAAATAAATAAAGAAAAGCTTTGAAATCTCATGAGAACAAAGCAAATGGAAGAGAATCTCAAGATATGTGCTGTAGACTACAGCTTTGCTGTAGTCTAAAATTAACTCCTGAAAATTGCTGGAAAAGTGTTGGAGTGTATTTTGGGAGAGAGGGGAAAAAATTAATCTATAACCTCATGTTTCTGGAACCCATCCATCAGCCTGGGTGCCCTGTGGCTGTTTAAATTTTTTATCTGCCTTTCCAACAGGCATTTCACAATGTGGATTGTTTTGTGTGGGAAAGGCAGAGAGAACGAGGCTGTGCCCTGTCAAGGGCCCTCTCTGCTCTCTGGCTTGGATGGCACTGGTTCAGGTGAGGAGCAGATAACACCTCTCCAGCCACTTCGTCATCAACTGTCCCAACATGAAGACCTCATTAGGATGGAGACACAAAGAAGGACAATGATTAAATCAAGATGTAATTAGAAAGAGGCACTGTAGATTTACTGCTGCTACTCTGCTTCTACTGTAAAATAGCAATAAAAGATTAAAAAATCCAAAGGCAAAGTATGAGTAATGAGAGAATGCAGTTACTTGTGCAAGCATATGTCATTTCTACTATGTTTTAACATATAAATATATCTGGGATGATCCTATGAATTCTGTGTCTCAGTAAAGTTTCCTAGATATGTTTTCCCACAAGGAATGATGCTGTGATCTCAGCTCCTACTAGCAAATGCTGCTGTCTCCATGCTATATGACATGCAGGATCACGATCTGAGTCTCTTGAGGACAAACAACTGAAGCAGGAGTAGCAGTGAGACGTAAGTGGTAAAACACAAAGTAATTCAGTAATCAAAAGTTCATGTAGCACAAGGTACTTGTCTCAGTTTCCAGAAAAATGTTCTCTTCCAATGTGTTACTATAGATTAATTCAAAGCTTTTGGCTTAATGCAGGAATTAAAATCTTTTCTTGCTGGTCTGAGCTAAGCAAGAAGCTGGTCTTGAAGCCAATCACATTTGCTTCTTGTTGCATATAGGTAAAACCTTATAAAATAAGGGCCTTGTTACCCTTGTGAAATCATGGCTCAGCCTGCTACTTTGGCTAAGTAGAAAAGGACTGTGGGACTCCAGCTGAACTGGAGGTAGAAAAACAAGTTATATAACCATTATGTGCTCACATTGTGGTTTATGGTGGTTGGTTGAATTTCATTTGTTATACTTAAATTGAATGTAACTGATAATGGGCTAACTGCTTTCAAAGGCCTGGGTCTCCTTTGCACCTGCCTGGGGACTCTGCATCACTCAGCTTCGTACAGCCTCTGGCTGTAGATCCAGTGTGCCCATATTATCCGCTCCCTGCTTGCTGGATTGAAAATCATCTGTGGTTCGGGGAGGGTCCATGTACTTAGGGAAAAATAATCTGCACTTTGGAGTTAAAAACGTGCAGTTTGTCTGACTTGTGCTGGCCAAGAAATACTTAGAAATACCATCAAGAAAACTGGTGGTACAAGCAACTCCATCATTTATACCCTGCTGGCCCAAACCTGATTCTCTGTTGTCTGAGTGCCCTGTTTGTAGGGAGGGAGTGGCGCACCCCAGGTGCCCAGTGCTGTTACTGCTCTTGCCCTCTTTGCTCTGTGAAAGGGCATCCATCTCCCTGACATTCCTGCTGCAGGATGAGAGCTGTGCTGGAATTCATCCTGTGAGACAGAGCCTGCCCCCCTGCTCTGCTGGCCCCATGAGACCCCACCTGCAGAGCTGCCTCCAGCTCCGGTGTCCCAGCATGGAAAGGACCTTGACCTGTTGGAGAGAGTCCAGAGAGGCCACGGAGATGCTCCAAGGCTGGAGCCCCTCTGCTCTGGAGTCAGGCTGGGAATCAGAGGTGGGG
Organism: Zonotrichia leucophrys gambelii; assembly: GCF_028769735.1. Classification (NCBI taxonomy): domain Eukaryota; kingdom Metazoa; phylum Chordata; class Aves; order Passeriformes; family Passerellidae; genus Zonotrichia; species Zonotrichia leucophrys. Next base: position 7,715,460 of record NC_088193.1, on the reverse strand, counting down.
ATGTTCACCTGGAGAAGAGAAGGTGTCAGGGAGATCTTAGAGCCCTTTCCAGTGCCTGAAGGGGATCCAAGAGAGCTGGAGAGGGACTTGGGACAAGGACCTGGAGTGCCAGGACAAGGGGGAATGGCTTCCCAGTGCCAGAGGGCAGGGATAGATGGGATATTAGGAAGGAATTCTTCCTTGTGAGGAAGGTGAGGCCCTGGCACAGGCTGCCCAGGGAAGCTGCGGCTGTCCCTGGATTCCTGGAAATGTCCAAGGCCAGGTTGGATGGGGCTTGGAGCAACCTGGGACAGTGGAAGGTGTCCCTGACCATGGCAGGGTTGGAATGTGATGAGCTTTAAGATCCCTTCCAACCCAAAATGGTTTGTGTTTCTGCCACCAGATCTGTGCTCTGAACCATCCTCAACCCCTCCTGGTTCAGCTTTATAGAGATGTTTCAGGCTGAAGCTCTGCTTTAGGGATGAGGCTGATGAAAGTTTGCTGTGTGGGGTGACACAAAGCATCTTCAATGCCCAGTGCCTGCACTCTGTGATTCCTGTGGGGCTGGGGGACACTGGGACAATCTGGATGAATTTGTGGGTCTCAGGGGTGCTGGGCTTTGGACCTGATCTCTGTGAGGATTCAGTCTGGACACATACAGAGACAACTTGGAGCACGAATCTTTACCTTGTAACCTCCTTGCCCTCCCTGTCTTGCTCTTTCAGCTCAGACTTGAGCTGTGCCATGTGCCATGTGAGCCCACGTTTTCCACTTGATTTTACAGCCCATGGGGCTGTTTGTACAAGACTGGCTGGTAGGGATGTGAGCAGATTACAAATCAAAGGGAAGGAATTTGCTCCAGAAAAGCAATGGCAGCAGTGGCTCCCACCAAAACCTTCATCAAATGTAATTAAACAAAGCTTCCTATTAGGAAAATGCTTGTACTTGTTAGCTCCCCTAGGCTGATCTGGCTCTTGCTTCCCCATCATTAACTCTTTCAGGCTCAATCCATGCACAAGCAACCAGTGAATCCCCCTGGCAAAGCACAGTGAGCTGCTTTCCTCATCCCAGGCACCACAGCAAGCTCAGCCCTTCAGTCTCTCACAAGAAATGGGAGTGACAGCACCAGCTAATGCAAGACCACAGGAGCCTGAAATAGCACCTTTCATCCCATTTTTACGTTCCATGACACTGGTAAAGCAACAGTAGAGATGGCAATTTCAGTCACCACTTCAAGACACAGGACATGGACATGGCTATGACGTGGGAGACACTGCACCCCAAGACTGTCTGCAGCTGATGGAAGGCAGCCAGGACATGAACTATTAGGTGCAAATGCCATATTTTCCAGCTTTCCAGCACTTAGTTTCTCCCTGCAGTTCCACGGTTTTCCCTGTTAAATGGGGGCAGTAGCTCATTGCTACAGCAAGTTCTCCTCCTCCTTCCCAGGACCTGCATCCAGGGGATGCTCCAGGGGAAGGCAAAGACTTCAAGCAAAGCATTGCTATCGGGAGAGGGGCAGGGATGATTTATGAATGCCACCTGATGAAGGGGATGCTCAGCATCTGCCCATGGCTGAGAGAAAAAGTAAGAGAAAACACATCTCAAAGTCACCCTGCATCAAACACCTGAGGGCTGTCAGAGACAGCACTGAGAGACCTCAAATGCTTCCCATTTCCCTCACCAACTTGCAAAATTTGTGTTAAAAAAGTTTGAAAGTTGAAGGACACAGAAGATCAAAGGGATGACAGTATTTGCAAAGGAAGAACAGGGACCAGAGATGCTTTGGGGAGCAAACTGGGACCAAAGCAGCCCTGAATCATTGAAAAAATGTTGACAGGCAGTGAGAACAAGTCCTTTTTCCTCCCCAAATACCTTTTTTCTCTAAAAAATTAAATTAAGTGTGCTTATTGATAAGTAAATGCCACCTTCCTGCCACAGCTCCTTGCTGCTGCTGGGTCTGGCACGAGTTGCTGTCATGCAGGACTGAGGCTGAGAGTGGGAGAATTCAGCAGCAATGGGCTCTAAATGTAAAGCCCAAACAGGCCCCAGGTTCAAGCAAGGGCTTGTGAGGGGGGGTTTGTTGTGTGCCATGAGCACACTGACCCTGACAATCCCTGGCAGGGGATCGGGGCCTGCGCTCCCTCAGAGCCCGTGGATCCTCCCTGGCTGTTTCCCAGGGAATGAGAGGAGGCCGCGGGTCAGGCCGTGGGGGCATGACCAGCCAAGAGAGCAGAAGCTAGCCCTTAATTCATTGCAGGTTTCTCTGGGATCTCTTAATCATTTCACCTCATCCACTTCTCTATTTTTGTTACTTTTTGTAAACTGGTGGTGCAAAAGAATTTTCTACCTCAGAACCATTTTGCCTTTCTGTGTGGTCTGGGGCAAACCATGTAACCTCTCTGTGACTCTGTTTACCAGCCACCACAGCAGTGAGCGCAGCATTTACCTCATCAGGGGTTGAGAGGCTTAATTATTCCAGACAGATGGATGCTGCATAAGTGCAAAGTGTTATGATGACTAAATCTTCCTGGAGGTGCCCCGAACATCTCTGATTAGTTTGTTTATCCCCCAGATTCTGCACCATGGGCATGACAAAGATTACAAGGAGCGTGTTTAAGCAGGGGCACTGCTGCCGTGCCAGATACCTCCAGGTCAGAGGGAAACAGATGATGGAAAACCAATTAATTTTTTGCAGCAAGAAAAACAGCTACAGGATGGGGAAACATTAATTATTTATTGAACTGCTCCCTTTGCAGGAAAAAAAAGTTTATACATACCTATATCTCTCTACATATAAAATAATCACTCATTGCACATAACAAGGTAATAACTTCAGTAATCTGAGCTCCTGTTTTGATGCTGTTCTTTTTTCAGAGGTCAATTAAAATAATGAGAACAAAAATACTTAGGAGCCTCAGGAGGAAAAAAACTAGCACAATAATGGCAGGGGCTTGAGTTATGGAATATTTAGCCCACAGTGCTTGGTTCTAGTTTCCCTGGTATGAAGTGCTGAACTTCTGTGTGTGTGTAAGTCAGTTCCTGGTAGCTGTGGATCTGCCCCAAGATACAGGTGAGATCCAAGTATCAGAGGTGGTGAAGAGCCATGGCAACTTAGCAAGTCAGCTGCCAGGTGGACACTGGCCATGAGCACCTCACTATCCCAGAGATGGGATGCAAACACTGGATTAAATGGATTTGCTGCAGCCACATTCTCGCTGGTGATCCTGGAATTCCGGAGTGGTTTGGTTTGGAAGGGACCTTAAAGATTGTCTTGTTTCAACTCACTCATGGTCAGGGACACCTTCCACTATCCCAGGCTGCTCCAAGCCCCATCCAACCTGGCCTTGGACATTTCCAGGAATCCAAGGGCAGCTGCAGCTTCCCTGGGCAGCCTGTGCCAGGGCCTCACCTTCCTCACAAGGAAGAATTCCTTCTCAATATCCCATCTATCCCTGCCCTCTGGCATTGGGAAGCCATTCCCCTTGTCCTGGCACTCCAGGTCCTTGTCCCAAGTCCCTCTCCAGCTCTCTTGGATCCCCTTCAGGCACTGGAAAGGGCTCTAAGTCTTCTCAGACTGAACCTTGGTACTTCAGCACTGCTATAGCTTAACCACCTCTGATTCCCTGCCTGGATGTACCTTTAGATGCCACTGGTGCCTTCTACAGAACCTGGGTGGAGCACCTCGTGCTGTGGTTCACAGGGTGCCCAGAGGAACTGTGGCTGCCCCATCCCTGGAAGTGTCCAAAGCCAGGTTGGACAGGGATTGGAGCAATCTGGGAAAATGGAAGGTGCTCCTGCCCAGGGGAGGGGGTGGAACAAGATGGGCTTTAAGGTCCCTTCCAACCCAAACCCTTCTGTGGTTCTGAGACCTGCCCACATATCTGGGATAGGATTAGCTGTGCGAGACAAATCTTCTGTTGGTGTCCTTTTGTACTATATCTAGGTGCAACCCACAAAAGGCAAACCCACAAAACCCACAAAGGTGCAACCTACAAAAGGCAAAAAAGGAGGGACATGAGAAGCAGCAGATGCTTTAATCCAGGTCCAAATTGGAGTTTGCCACGTGCACACCTGCCTGGGGAGAAGGGCACCTGCAAGCATTTCCCAGGAATGGTCCTATCCAGAGGAGAGCAATCAGCACAGCCAAGCCAGTGGCTGGGCACGAGGCTGAAGTGAACAGCAATCCCCTGCAGACCCCCAGCAAGCACACCCAAGCACCATTCATCCCAGAGGAGCCCTCACGCATTAGGACTTCTCAGGCTATGTGGCAATAACCCTTTCATCCAGGTGCCTGGGGGATTTGGAGCCTCTTCCCCAGTGGAGATCTCTCAGCTTTCAAGAGCTGCACTAAGGTCACCTCTTGGTCCAGCCAGTGAGTCAACAGATGGGACTTTGATCCCTTCCCATGGGACAAGAGTACATCAACTGGGCTCCACAGCCATGGCTGATGTGATCATAGATAAATAATTTATTTACAGAAAAACTTTTTTTTTTCCTAATGGAAGTGAGAAAAAAATTCAGATTTCCTTCTCTGGGCACCCACTGTAGTCACTTCAAGTTCAAGTCTTCAGAGATCTGTTTGCTATGTTTTCAACCTAAAATTCTGCTCTGCATCCTCTCTCACATTCCAAACTCACCATCCTCAGGCCTGCCTATACACTCCATGCCATGAGCAGGAGGCTTCTCTGTCTTACTCTTTTCACTGCCTAAAAGGGCTTAAACCAATCCTCCAACTGACACTGGTTATTTTTTGGCCAAAAGTAACACAATAATTTGTGCAGTAACATCAGTAATTATCAATACAGAATTATCAGTACAGAACTGCAGTAATTAACAACCAGGGACAACAATTAGGCACTTTCCTCCCTCTGATGTGAAATGGCAAAGAACAGGTGGGTTTGCTCAGTCAAATTGAAGCCCATGAGGATGAAGGTTTCATGATTGAAGCAAAGCTAAACACTTTGGCTAACTTGGGAACAAACATGGCTTCTGAATTTTTGGAAAGCAGGCCCACATTTTGGTATGGTGTCTCTGACCACAGGAACTTCAGTTTTCCTTCCTGTTCAATCAGGATGTGCAAAAACCAAGGAAATGCCCTGAAACTCTTCACCTGTTTTGGGGTTTTTTTTGGCGGACACACTGAGATGGTTTGACTTGAGCCTGGTTCAACTTTGTGGAAAAGTTTCTAGGAGGTACAAAAGATAAACAGGAGGAATTTCTGATGGCTTTTCTCCATGAGTCTTCCCAGCTCTGTCTTTGCTTGCCTTGCAGTTATCCAGCGAGAGAGCTTTTCCTCTGTGGTTTTTTAAATGCACTGCCAGGAGTAAGGCTGTCCTAAGCATGGGAGTCCCTGTGACCACCTGCCTGTCACCCTCTGTTATACACAGATTTTGCAATTTATAGCACCAGGTTTCCTATATGTGACCAATCTGTTTTCCAATGTGCTCACTGCGAGGCAGGGAACCTGCCCACCTCAAAACCAGCCAACCTCACCAAGCTCCCAACAGCTTCTGCCAACAGTGTCTGGGCAAAGTCCACCCTGTGCTGTTGGCCAGGGTCAACAAAAAAAGAACAAGGAGTTGTTTTGTCATCATGAGGCTCTGCGTTTACCCAACAACCAGTAGGCCACTCAAAGCACTTCCACCAGACTCTTTTTTGGGGAAAAAGGTAGAGACCAGAAGGAAGCTGTGTCCCATGACAAAAAGGAATTAAATGTCAGACCATTTCATCTCCCTGTTAAGAAGGATTAATTTCCTAGGATTCCCCTGCAGAGAGAAGCAATTCAGTCAGAGCAGTCCTGGTTTTGATACAGCGACACAATCCTGGGCCTTCCAAGGAAACAGCAAGAGACCAAAGTTTGATTCATAAAAGCTTCAGGAAGAAGAGGGGGGAGAGGGGATAATAATAATAAGAACAACAACAATAATAATAATAATAATGCCTTGGGGTGATTTCATAACATTAATAGGTAATGTAGTCAATTATGTAGGCTTATTTTATTTCAGCAAAGTGCAGGTGGTGAGCTACCTCTCCTCACAGGTGCTTTTCCAATTAGCTGTACGTCTTCTAGGTGAATAAATGGCTGAGTGCCAAACCTCCACGCCACTGGCAACAGACTAATCCAAACTAATCCTGAGGACTCATCTTGCTTCATGTTAAAGCAACTAGAGTCTACTTTATTTATTATCTCTTGAAAGATCTCTCCTCTTCTTGGAAAAACAAGGAGGACTATTTCACAGTGGAAGCAATGAATGCACTTCACTCGGCATTCAGTAAGGGCTTGAAGACCATTTCTGCCTGGATCCAGTTGCTTATTACCATTATGTAATAGCAGATGAATATCCTGTTCTGCATTAGCTAAATGTTTTCTTTTAATAATCAACTCATATCCACATAATGGGGCAGCTTATGCAATCAGCCACCTCGTGAGCACTTCAGGGAGACATCTGTATTTCAGCATTGTTAATTACCACCATTGGATCATTAAAATGTATTTATTTACTTTTGTTATTACAACTGGGCGAGTCCCACTGCTTAGCAAAGGGGCTGGCTGGTAAAATCGCTTGGTGTAGGCATTGTGTGGGCAGGAATTATCCCAGGTATCCACACACACACACCAGCATCCAGCAGGCACTTTGGGCTTGATGTGATGCCTTGCTCCTCCCAAAGCAGGGATGATGACATGGGTACAGAGCAGATGGGCAGGAGAAATGGGGGACAACCATCCCTGCTGATGTGCTTGTTCATTTTACATTCAATCCCAGTAGAAACATCTGTGTTTATCCGGTAGGGTGAATTTTGTGAAGCATCACTACCAACCTTTTGACTTTTGGAGGTCAGGCACTAGGAATTCTCACAATGACAGTTCAATGTTGAGGGCGCAGTAGCTCCCTGATATTTGACCTGAGGCCTGAAAATGCTCAGTTTTGACCTGATGCAGGGAATTTTACAATACACCCACATCTTTAGATATTTTTTTCTGACCTCTGCTGTTCCTTAGCAGCATGTTTGGGGAAAAGAAGGGTTTTTTCCCAGTCTTCCAAGGCAACTAATTTATTCTATGACTAAGCAAGTCGCTGCCAGAGGCTCTCAGAGGATGTTTGGCCCCTACTTCCTATTAATTTCCCTCAAATGTCAGTCCAATACACCACAGACCACTTGCACAATGTTGAAACCCTGATATTGGAGCCACAGTGCTGGGTTGGAATTAGATTCTCTCTGAAGTCCCTTCCAGCTCATTGCAATCTAGGATTCTGTGTTGGTCACTGACACCCCTTAAATTCTCCTTCTCTCGGGGTTTACCCAAGCACCAGCTCTGGGTCACCCGCAAATCCCCAGGGACTCTACCCAACTCTGGACACTCCTGGAAGTCCCATCAGTTCTTGGAGAACCCTTCAAAAAAATCCAACCACATCCCCAGGCTTTTGAAATGATGACCCCAGGTTGGTGGGGAAGGGAGGCTGCCAGGCTGATCTGCCTGACATCATCCGGATCTGATCCAGGACCGTCTGACACCTGCTGAGCCTCCCAGGGCAATTCCACGGCAGCTGCTGCCCTAACCCACAAGTGCACAAGCGGGAACATGAGTTGTTTGGATCACTTGCCTCCAACATTGTTCTCTGGAGTGTTTGAAAAAGGCCTAATGAAAAGTGACTCAGAAATAACTGACAAGTGCCAGCCTCACCTTTTTATTGTTTCATCAAAATGGGAGAGACAGTGAAGGAGAAGAGTCAACCTTCTCTGTAAGATCCACTGTCCTAACTTGCCTGCAACTTGCAGACTGAGTGAAATGTTGACACAGGTTTGACAGGGCTGCTTGATTTATGAACAACTCAAAGGAGGGGGGAAGAAAGGGGGAAGAATTAAACATTATAAATCAATGAGTAACATCCATAACCCTGAAGTGCTTGTTGTAAACAATACAAAACACTAGCCTAATTTTTATAAGTGTAATTTACGACAAGCAATTCCTTCCAAATGAGAGAATTTAAAAGGAAAAAAATGTCACTTGTTAGAATATCATTAATTCAATCAGATGAGAACGAAGCCAGCCATTGTTGCTAATGGTGGAAAATTTCACAGGAGCTAATTGCTCCTCTATGGTGCCTCTCAGGGTGTCTGCATTGAGGCCTGTTGGTGCTGGAGAAGAACCAGGCTGGATGTGAGAGTGGGGAGGGCATGGCCAGACCCTCAGCTCTGCCCAGTTCTTGGGACAGCCCTGGGTGCCACCCTGCCTGGCTGGAAGCCTGCTCCCAGGTGTGCTGCTGGCTTCATCCCAGCATCTCCCAGCTTGCTTTCTCTCCAGGGACTTCTCCAGAGCCTGGGGAAATATGTCCATGTAATGATCCAACCTTTTGGGCAGTGAAGGGCTCAGGGTAATGCCAGGTCAGCTAAATTCCAGCACAACCTGAGTACTGTGGGAAAGCCAAGGGTGATAAACCTTCCCAAATTCAGCAGTGATGCCCAGCCTGACAGTTGGGGGGTACTTTGCAGATGCAGCTGTGCTGTGGAATTTAACAAACCCTGCTGACGTGGGAATTAAAACTCATGTGGCAAGAAGATGGCATGAAATCAGCCCAAGTAATCCTACTCTTACCTCTGCCTGCCTCATTGCTCACCATCAACCAAAATTTCTCCAACTGGTATTCCCCACCTTCATTGCTCAAAGCTGGAAGATTAGAGCAGCAAATGGTGCCATGGAGAAACAAACCCAAAGCAATTTGCTGTATTGTGCAAGCACAAGAATGGCCTCTTCTTATCCCAAATACCTTTCAGTGCAAAGAGCAAAGCAAGAGATGGAGAGAAAAAGGATGTTTTCACACAGACTATCATGCCAGGCATGAACCAGTGGTCCAGGAAGTTGCTGTCTCAGCTGTGGTTTAAATGAATCTCTTAATTTGTGCCACAGCACATTAGGAGAGCACATCACAGCACTTTGGACAGGGGATGGTATCCATCCCATCATCATCCTCTCCAAAAAAGCATGTCCATTTACACCATGGCAGGATTCAATTGACATGGTTTGCAGAAGGAGGAATCAAACCCCAACTGAATTCCTAACCGCAAGTCTTGCTCACAACAAAGCTTGTCTCTCCAGGCCTACTGTTTGCCTTCAGGAAGATTCCAGAGTGCTTGGGGATGGAAAGTTCTTCATCTATTAATAAATGGATCTAGCAGAGATGTAATGGGACTGTAATTAATTAACGTCTGCAGAATGCTATGAGAGGCACAACAAAATGCACTTGCAAAATGCAAGGTATTAAGGCAGAAAGCGTGTTATTGTTGGCACTCCAGGGAACATTAGCACAGCTCTTTGAGCTCTGTCTTCTCACCTTCCCTGTTGTTTCACAAATGTTCTCCTCCCAAAGGGAAGTGGGGTGCGAAACCTGATGACCTGCTTGCCAGCACACTGCTCCTTCATTAAGGGAGGTAATGAGGAGCTGCACCAGGACACAGAGCAGAGAGGGTGGTGCTGGGGCATGGAGTGCACAGAGCTCAGGTGCATAGCAGGACCTGGTCTTGACTGTGGGATAAACACATGGCCAGACCAGGGCTCTCCCACTTTAAAATTAATTCTCAAGAGAGCAAGAAATGCCTTACCAGGGACATAACTGATCTTTGCCAGAGGCATCTTCACTTCGAAATCTGTAAATAATCTTCAAGCAGCAAAATCAGCATCAAATTTTAGGGCTTTGGCTCTTTTGTCCCTGAATGCCTGTTTAATAATTGAAGCTGCAGGCACTGTGAGTGATTTACATAGGTCCCTGAAGTTTGGACAGCCTCAGTGCACAGAATCCTGGAGTGGTATGGGTTGGAAGAGATCTTAAAGCTCATCCAGTCCCACTCCCTGTCATGGGCAGGGACACTTTCCACCATGCCAGGTTGCTCCAAGCCCAGCCTGGTCTTGGGCACCCCCAAGGATGGGACAGGCCCAGCTTCTCTGTGCCAGGGCTTCTTCTCCTCATCACAGGGAAGAATGTCTTCCCAATATCTAACTAGACCCACCCTCTTTCAGAATCTCCTACCCTTTTTTTACAGTCAGATGTGACAAGGGTTCAATAGAGGCCAGAAAGCTCTAGACATTGGGGGTTATTTAAGCTGCTCCCACATGTTCAAGTGCAAGTATCAGGACTGAGCTAATCATAACTGAATATCAAGATCAGGGGAAAACCTTGCTCGATAGACTGTTCAGCTGCACTGAGTCAGTCTATCCTTGTGCAAATCACAGAGGCACATACATAGCAAAAATAAGATTTAAGATTTCCTACAAACAGCTAAGACTAAATACTTCTTTCACCAGAAATATCTGGAGTGGATGAATGTGCTCTTAGCAGGTACATGGACTCGTGCACCTTACACACATACACAAATACATACATATATGCATTAACACTGAAAGTGGGGACAGCTGTGACCTCTGGAGGGCCTGGAAAGCAAAATAAATCTGTTTCCACTGTGTCTTGGAGGGAAGGAACTGACACAGCAAGTTGCATTATAGACACTTCACAGATTGAGCAATGACATTTGTTTTTCTGGTAAGCTCTTAAATGCCTTGAAAGAGGTGAAACACGATACATCTAAAACATGAGCTTAGAGTCATCAGCTCTAAAGCCGCCCTCTCAATTACGCTTACAAGCAGCATTTTCCTTCACAGAATTAGAAGCAGTCTCCGTAATCCCTTAGCCATTGCAGCACAGAGACCCCATGCGTGCACGCAGGGTAGGGGATCACTTGAATAAGGGAACTGCTCAGAGATAACTCGAGATGGCACAAGAAATGTCGTTGGCAAAAGAGGGAAGACTGCCAGAAGATATAGGCTGACCTATAGGATCTCCTATAAGATATAGGAGCCTAGTCACACCCCACTGCTGGGTATCAGGGGCTCCTCTGCCAGCCTGATCACACTCTGCTGGCCCTCATCCCTCCCCTGCTATACTTGGGAAGGATAAAATAGGAAAGCAAGACAAACCTCCCCCAGAAAAACGAAAGTATTCTGTGCTGCCAAAGCCTTTACCAAGTTGCAAAACCTTCAGTTCATCTTCCCAGCACTGGTAAAATGAGGCTTGGAACAATCTGCTCTAGAGGAAGGAGTCCCTGCCCACGGCAGGTGGCTTGGAACAGGGTGGTCTTTAGGGTCCCTTCCAACCCAAATTGTTCTAGGATTCTATATACTGGGAGGGAGCAGAGGAGCTCAACTGAGACGGTCAGAGGACCAGGGAACAAAAACTATGCAAAGAAATGGAAGAAACTAATTTCCACTGATCCTCAGTTTAGAGTGTGAAGCTGCCACAAACCCAGCACCACAAGCTGGCTGCCAGACATCTCTGCCACCCTTCCACCATGGCAGCAGTTGCATGGGACACCACAAAACCTAAGAGCTGCAAGAGCTGCATGGCCACCTCAACTCAAATGAAGGATTAGGATGTGTAACACTTGTGGAAGACACTTGGCTGCACCTGGTCAGCCTGGAACAGCAACGCAACCCCCAAATCCAGATATGGATTTGTGGAACAAGCTTCATGGAGCCCCGTGTGACCAACTAAACCTTTTACCCATGAGCACTCTCTTGTCTCTTTCTCACACAGGTCTTGCATCTCACCGACTCAAACATGCCTGTCTTTGGCAGGCCAGCCCAGGAGGAAGAGTGGAAGACAGCTTGATTGCCAATATCTAATCACAATTTGGGATCCAGAAAGCTACTTATCTTAGGAATTGCTTAATAATGCACTTAGTGTATGAAGTATTATCACTACGTATAATTAAATACAGAGAGTTACACAGAGGGAGATAAGGATCCTGTGCAAACGGACAAGGAGGAAAGTAATTGAGATGTGAGCTTCTGTTCTGCCAGGTCCTCACCTAGATCAGTGTGAACTGCCCCAACACGTGTGCCTGGAGAGAGATAGACTTGGAAAGTGGGAAGGTCACTCCCTCCTGGCCTGTCTGTCCCCACTCCTCAGTTTCCATGAACAGTTGCCCACAAAATCCACAGGAAGCCCTGGAGTGCAATGGGGAAAGTGGTGCAGAGGAACAATGAAACCCTGGGGTGTGAATTATTTCGTGCTGTGGAGGAACAATTAAGCTCTGTGAGGTATTCAGTCCAGCCCTATGGCAGATGGAAGTTGGAAAGTGCAGACGAGCTGTGACAGGCACAGGGGATGAGTTGTGCCCAACCTCCTGCAGCCCCCAGTTGCTGTTTTGTCTCATGGGATAAAAAAAAGTCTGTTGTGATATTGAACCCACCCTGAGGATTTGCACGGGAAGTTAGTGTCAACCTGTAGTTGAGCATTTCTTTCAATTAAGGGGTACATAGAATCATAGAATAGTTTGGGTTGGAAGAAACACTAAAGCCCCTCCAGTTTCATCCCCTCCCCTGGGCAGGGACACCGTCCACTATCCCAGGTTGCTCCAAGCCCTGTCCAGCCTGGCCTTGGACATTTCCAGGGATAGGGCAGCCACAGCTTCTCTGGGCCAGGGCCTGCCCACCCTCACAGGGAAGAATTTCTCTCCTGTATCCCGCCTAACCCTGCCCTCTGGCAGTTTAAATGCAACACCCCAAGTCCTGTTGTATTTGAGTCAAACTGGCAGCTTGCAGGAGGTTTAACATCCTTTCTTGAGGAGAAAGGAAATGTCACCAGGTCTGATTTATTTTGTTGGTTTTCTGGCAGGGGATGTGGAGCAAACAAGAAAAAAAGACAGGAAAGAGCAGAAAAATGGAGGAGAACACAAGTGAGAGTAGAGGTTCCAGCATGATATTTCTGCTGCAGAATCACCTGCATTTCTGCAGTGATGCTGCCATAACTTGTGACAACATTGCTTAGCTTGTGGCAGAAAGGGGCTCTCCTCATACCCCAGTTCTTGGAGCTACATGAGCATTAGTAGCCCTATGAGTTATGGTATTTCTTGTGGAACCCATAAAGCTTTAGAGACTCTCTGTGCCAAGCACTGAGATGACACAAACCAAAACAAGCAAATCCCTCTTCAGAGGAAGAGCACAGAGGGAGCAGACAGCCTTCACATGTGCAAGAAGGAGAGAGAATGAAAGCAAAAAAGCAGCTATTGCTCACAATTGTTTTCCACTCTTGTGTGCTCTTGTGTGCTCATGGGAAAAAAAATAGAAAATGCCCATGAAACAGCACAAGGACCAGTGGAAATGCAGGAAACAGCCTGAAAGTTATTTCTCTAAACCCTGTGTTGTCTGTTCCTCAATATTAGGATGTGTCTCAATCGACACCTCCTAATTACAACATCCAGCTGCAGCATCATAATCAAGGTGAGCAGTGAACCTGAGAGAAAAGCTCTTCAAACATTGAAACTCTTTGCCAGCCTCTCCAAGCATCCCTGAGAGTGGTTTGGGCTGAAAGGGGACCTAAAGCCCATCCAGTTCCACCCCCTGCCATGGGCAGCGACATCTTCTACTAGACCAGGTTACTCCAAGACCTGTCCCATCTGGCCTGCAGAAGCATTTCAAAAGCCAGAGGATTGTTCACCTTTTCCTCACCCAAGGACACTGAAAGAATAAGCAAACAAAAAAAGTCAAGGGAAGAGGGAAATGCTTCAAGACCCCTTGGTAAGACAAGCAGGCTAGTACAACAAACACATCAAGGAACACAAAAAAAGTGTAAGAGAGGAAGGAGAAAATATTTATTTGCCTTTTTTTCTAGAGTTCTTTTCCCTTTCAGGCAAATAATATTTATGCCATGGGACTTTGACAGTCCTCTGGAAGACACACAAAGCCTTTTTGTTCCCACTTGCCTCCCAGGTGGGAGGACTGGTCGAGCAGCTCTGAGGAATGAGGGTGAAAATCAACGACCCAGAGCTGCTATTTAAAGGGTGAAGAGGAAAAGGAGTGAGGATCAGGGCAGGAGGGACAGAGCTCTGCAAGGGAGGGAAGAGGAGAGTCCCAGAGCCAGGATTCCTGGACATGTCCCTTCCAAAACAGTCCACTCTAATTTGGAGCAGCACTGCATCCCTCCTGACTCCAAAGGACCCACATTGCCTCAAAACCCACTCCTGAGCCACCAACTAGAATTTACCTACAAACATCACTGGGTCAGGATTTCACTTGCACAACAAATTCCTGGGAATTTTTAGTGGTGGACTTTAAGCCCAGTTAAATCACAGGGATCTGCAGGAAATCTTGAGTGACGACATTGGCTCTTTCCCACCAGGCATTTGGGACACGATAAATTTGGTCTGATCTTAAGCTTCCTCCCACAGGGAGCTCAGCAAGCCAAAAAGCATTTCTAAGACAAATTCAGAGTGATGTAATGGATATGTGACTAAAGTAGTGGGGTTTAGGTAAACCTTAATCCTTAATAAATTACAGATAATTTGTATGTAAGGGGTTATAAAGACTATCTGAATACTTCTAATAACTAAATGACTGAGAAGAGGAAAGAAGAGATGAGGAAATCAGTTAGGTGTAAATTTTAATAGGAGACCAGTTTAACAGCCCCTAGAAATGCTCATTATTTTGGGAAATGCTGGCCTGATGGAATTAAAATGCTCTGTGGGAAGAGAACAGGTTTTTCAAGCATGGGAGAGTTTGGAGGTGGACAGAAGGAAACGAGTAGCTGGCTTAGAGATGATTTTTTTTTCCTTTTGTGGTGAATACAAGAAGATCATAATATAAAAATTAAGCATTTTGAAGAGCTCAGATTGATCCTTTTTCAACATCTGAGGCTTTTTCTACATCAGTGGCTTTTAAGAAAGTTATAGCTAAGGGCTTTATCAAGAAAGCACTGACTTATCAATAAGGATTTCTGCTTGAAAAAGGAAGCTTTTGGTGAAAAATCAGGGCAGTTAACATTGAGCATTCATTTTATTTTAAAAGGGCATTTCATTTTTTTTTATCTTGATTGCTCAATAATTCTCAAATGCAACATAATTCAATTATCCCATATTCCCAGCATTCCTGTACCAAGTGAGATGTCTAGACTATAAATGGTCATGGGCTGTTTGCCCCAGCAAACACCCACTAAGGAAAGGTTTTCCACTCATTAATCCACCCCAAAGTCCCTATGCACAGCAGGGGATTTACTGTAACCTGGGCAGAACATCACAAAGGAGTTTGCAGGATTTAGGACGTGCCACTCAACATTTGACTTTCACCCTTGGCATCCCTGGCCCTCATCTGGACCCTGGAGTATCTCCACTGCCACTGAACCTGGTTGGTTGCCCCATCATTCTGCAGGAAAGTTGCTCCAAGCCACTGACCCATCTGAGACTGTCAGGAAAATAAGCACAGGATTTTCAAAAGCACCAGAGTTTGCCTTCTGAACACAGCATCACATCAGAATCCTGGAATAGTTTGTACTGGAAGGGATCTTAAATCTCATCCAATGCCACCCCTACCATGGGCAGGGACACCTTCCCCTGTCCCAGGCTGCTCCCAGCCCTGTCCAGCCTGGCCTTGGGCACTGCCAGGGATCCAGGGGCAGCCCCAGCTGCTCTGGGCACCCTGTGCCAGGGCCTGTCCACCCTCACAGGGAACAATTCCCAATTCCCAATATCCCATCCATTGCTGCCCTCTGGCAGTGGGAGCCATTCCCTGTGTCCTGTCCCTCCAGGCACTTGTCCAAAGTCTGTCTCCATCCCTCTTGGATCCCCCTCAGGCCTTGGAAGGGGCTCTCTAAGTTTTCCCTGGAGCTTTCTCTTCTCCAGGCTGGACAATCCTTGCTCCACATCCCCCGGCTGTTTGGGGTCAGCAGAGCTGAATTCAGCTTTGCAGGAGGGGTCTCCCCAGAGCACATGGGCAGAATCCCCCTCGTGTGCTTCCCATGCTGTGGGATGAGTTCAAGTCATGGTCAGATTTCTGGGGTCATGTGAAGTCTCTCACTCATAAACACCCCACTTGCTGCTTTCAAAATCTGCCCCTTTCCTTACATGTTAGAAATCACCTTTTTTCTGCCATTCTGCCCCTCCTGCCACTCCCAGGGCTGGGAAACCCACCACCAACACTGAGGAGGGGCAGAGCCAGCGCCCGTTCCCTCCCTCTTTCCCTTCTCTCCTCTCTCCCTCCCTCCCAAGACTAATCTCTCATGACCTGCTGCTCCGTTTTAGCAGGTGATGGATCTGGGGGCAGATAATTCTGCTCTCTGTTTAATTAATCCAGCGTTACAAGAGCAATGAGAGTCTAATGCCCAGTCTTAATCCCCCTGCAATAACATTGCATTCCGCCTTCCAAGGCAGCCAAGGCAGGGCCACTTGTTGGGGTGCAGCTAGGGTACTTGGGATCACAGAGGCTACTGGTTCCTAGTGCCATTCCTACTGCTCATGCTTTATTAGCCATAATTTGATATGTTACCCACCCCGTACACCCGATCTAAGCCCAAAATATTGTTTTACAACATTAATTAAAAAGCATTGACACTAAATGCTTGGTTCACATGCTCCAATGTGATTTATGGGTTGTGTTTAATTACCTGACAGCTGTGATTTACCACATCTACCTGGTGAGTACCATGTGGATTTAAATCAATTAATGTTTGGTGGCTTTAGTGTACCTCGCTGGGAAAGGAGGGAGCACTCATGAGTACTAAACTCCAAACACATGAAAGAAAAAAAAAAAAAAGATATTTCAGGCATCTAAACTGCAAACAAGATAATGTGACCTGGGCAGAGTCCCACAGCAGCTGTTTATGGAGCATTGCTTCATTAAGGATCTTGGTGACTTTTCATGGAAGGTTTAACTAATTAGTTGAGTAGGCCCTCAATAATCAAGACACCAAGTTATGTTTAGCTTTAATTACACAGAGCCCTGTTCAGTTGCTCAAAGTCAGACATGTGCTTAAGTGTTTTGCTGAATTAGGGTCAGTGTGAATACACAACTCCTGTAAGCATCTAGGAAGCTGTGCTGACATTGATTTAATGAATGCAGATTTGCAGCTGAGGAACAAAATGTCCCAAAAAATAATGAAGAAAGAAAGCAGCTGGAGCCTTGGCTGAGAAAGGGCACTGTGAGAGGCACCTCCTGTTTTTGATAGCAGTCACTTTAGCAGGCTAACATTCACATTTGGGAAGAGGGGCAGCTTGCTCTGGCATATGCCCTGGTGCAGTTAAGATTTCCTATTCCAGGAAGAGAAGGTTATTGCAGAGGGCCTCAAAGGATGGAGAATTTTGCCAGGTGTCCTCTTACCAGCTTTGTCCCATCACAGTCCTCCTCTTTGTCCCTCTCCTTCCCTTTCCCCCCCTTTCCCCACCACAGGCTCTCTGTTCTCACACTCACATTCTCTCTTGCTCCTATTTCCACCTCCAGTCCAGCCTTCTCCTTCCAACACAGCAATTTTAAGTGCAGAGCTCTCTCACCCCAGACTCCAACTACTCCTTCCAGAGCAGCCTCCTCCATCCCACACTGCAAAAGTCAATTTGATAGCTCCTGATTTTCACCCACCACTTTCGTTCCCTGGGAGCCCTGGGAGCTCGTCAGACACAGCCAGCCTCCTAACTCTGTCCTTTCCACATCCAGCTGCAGGGATGCCCTGTATCCTTCTCTTTTACACAGGTACTGTCCTAAATCCAGCCAGGACAGAGGTAATGGGTTCCCCTCACCACTGCAGAGGAATCTTCTCTTCCTTGTCACTCCTCCACCCACTGTCTCCAAAGGACAGTGCTGAACTGATCCATTCCCCTCTCCAGCACAAAGTCCAGAACCCATTCCCTGTCCCTCTCATATTTATTCTCATGTTCCATTCTTTTGACCCATAGATATCCTGGTCTTTCCTTTTAGGTGACCTTTCCAGCTCCTCACCTTACTTTTACCTTCTCTGCTTGATTTTTCCCAATTATTTCATGCCAGTCCAAGCACACCCTAATTTATATCCCTTGTCCTTTCCAGCTCCCACCCATCCCCAGCTCCTTCTCATTAAAAACCTCCAAAAACACACCTTTGGCAATTGCTGCCCCAGCTCCTCTCTTCCCTCCTCTGCCGTTTACCCTCCTCTTCATGACACAAAGTATTTCAAACCCATTAAATCAACATTTCCCAAAACAAAGAGGGCCAGTATTCAGGTGGAAAAATTGCTTTAAAAAATAAACATCTTTGCTGTCCGGATGAATACGTGTTACCCACTTGTTTCCCAGCTACTCTATTTATGTAACCTTGAAGCTATTTCGTACAATCCTTTAGTTCTGACAACTCAAGATTTGTTATGAACTAATATTTTAAAGTCAAAATAACTCACAGGTACAAGAGATTGTTACAGATCTCTCTGACAATCTATACAGGGAGAAGTAACATTTATAATTTGTATTTTTTTAAGAGGAAATACTTTTCCTGGGTTACCTTCTCTTTAACTCTTGAGTAAAGCTTTCCAAGTTGATGGCCTTTAGGAAGTTGAAAATATACACATGGATACACACGTATTGTCTTTCTACCTGGCATTTCTGGGTGAATAAGGGGCTTTGAGCCAAAACCAATCAGATAAAATCTTTCAGGAACTTTTACAATGTCACATACTTGTGCAAATCACCAGTGTGTTTATAGCAACAGGCACCACAACAGAGCTCTGTGCTCAGTCAGAGCAGGCAACCTCCTCCATCTGTTCTGTGCCTGTATTTACATGAGGCACCGGGCGAGACATCACCTGGCACAGCCCAGAGAACTCAGAGGGGTGGGGAAATCGTTGCTCTTCACTCACCCCCCACCCTGAGACCCTGAGATCCAGAACGGCCGAGGACACATCTGCAGGAACAGATGGAGCGGTGCAGCTTCACACAAACCAAACATGATGGTTTAGGACAAGAGGAAACGGCCTCAAGTTGTGCCAGGAGAGGTTCTGGTAACATATTAGGAAATATTTATTTCCCAGAAGGGCTGTCCTGCCCTGGTACAGCTGCCCAGGACAGTGGTGGACTCACCATCCTTGGAGTGAATTAGAGCTGCGTGGACGCAGCATTTGGGGGACATGATTTAGTGGTGGGATTAGCAGTGCTGGGGAATGGTTGAGCTTGATGATCCCAGAGATTTTTCCAACTAAATAATTCCATGATTCTATGCTTTTGGGTCCTCTTGTAGCAAACTGCTGGACTGCTGCACCAATTTTTCCCTCTCTCTATGAGGAGAGTAAACAAGAATTAATCCTGTCACTGAAGGTACTGTGAACTGTCAAAGACCTGGAAATCTTAGAGCGTAAGATCCAGCCCCAGAAGGAAATATTACTATGCATGATGGTGTGTAACTGCCTTGCTGAGGAGTTGCCTAATGCTGGTATGGAGAAATTGTCTTTCAGGTTGTGTTAAGATAAAGGAGAAAAAGACACTTCTTTTAGAATGCAAATGTTCCTACCAAAGGAATTATTCCAGAATAGTTAATCTGATAAATAACCAGAACCAAACAACTTCTGTGTCCTGGAAGGATGGAGTTTCATGATTTTTGGGGATTCCCAGGCATGTTGTTGGCTGTTTTGCCAGCACCTAAAATGGTGGTTTTCCACCATGCTGGCCCAGACAGAACCATAAATAACATTTGTGAGGATGATATGGAAATGATTAATTTGAATTCTCTTTCACAGAAAATGGGCTGGAAGGATAAAGCCAAAACATTTTAACCATAAACACCAAGAGTGGAAATTTTACCCAATACACTTATCTCTTCAAGGAATAAATTACCTGCTTTTATGTTTCTATTTGTCAATGGAAATTACTTTCCAAGAAGCTGAGTAGAGTCTATTTTTTTTTCTCAAAGGACAAGTCCTTTCCCTTTTGCACCTTTCAGCGAGGCAGAAGGTGGAACCTTCACCTGCCAGGGGTGAGTGCTGCCAATGCAGATGTCTATCAACAGGTAAAATGAGTCCCTAGGCAGTGCAGGCTGATGGGAGCTCAGCTCCAGGCTGTAAAATGGGATGGAAAAGTGTCCAGATTGCATGGGGGAGCCTGGGAAAGACAAGCATGATTTATTGCATTAAATCACACAAATAAAGGTGAGTGACTCAGGCATGTGCTTGCCTTCCCAGGGGTCAGCACAGCAGAGAGGCACATCCCTCTTCCCACCTGGTGGAAAAGCGCCCCGGGGGATCCTCCCAGGATCCAGTTGCTGATCTGGGGAACATCACTTTAAGCCAATGCATTTCACTTCCAGTCCCCTGGGATTCCTGATGAGCCATCAAAGGGGTGAAAAGGGAAGCTCCACCCAAGTTTGTATTTTGCAGGATGAGGCACAGTATGAACTGACAGTGGAACTGCCCGAGGTGCAATGAGGACAGACACAGAGCCCACATGAGCTCTGAGTTTTGATTAATTACCCCAACAGAATTTTCTTTCTCTTGCCATTGAATTGACTGCGTGCACTGGATGGAGGAGCTGCTCCTGGCCAAGACAGAAGATGAGAAAGAACCTTCCTGCCCCCAGCCTGCAAACTCCTCTCCTACTTGAAAACCCTTTGCAAAAAATCATTTTGAAGGGTTCTGTCAAATGGATTTTAAGCAATAATTGGCTGGGGATGGACTATGAAGATGCAGAAGTGCCATTAAAAGGAGAAATTATTCACTCCACCACCTCTGGGAGCAATGCTTTCCTGGTGTAGGAGGAGAAGAGAAAGCACCAAGAGCCCACTTGCCAAACCCTGCTCTCCTTACTCAGAGGAAATTTTTTAAATTGCCACCCACACAAATTCAGCCCCCTGTGACTCATTGCCACAGAGAATGAGATCAGATTTAAAGCAACCAGAACTTGAACACAATGAAGGTTCTCTCCTAAGTTCTTCATTCACAGATGGCGCCTTTTCCAAATTTTCCCTCCTTCTGCAAGAGGTAAAAATATTCTGATTTATTTGCTTCTTCACTTCTCCCAGGAAACAGGGCTCTCAGGAGATCCCATGACTCTTAGAGTCAGAGATTTCTGGATGAACACCTAATTCTTAACATACAGCAAAAAGAATCCCAGAGCTGGCAGAGGCCTCATGTCATGTTGTGGGACTTTTGCCGAGTGGGAACAAGAGCTCTGGGCTGTGATCAGCTCCAACTTGGGATGCTTTACTCATGCCTGGCTCTCCTCCCACAGCTCCATTCCCAGCTCAAACCCGATAGTGGAGGGCAGAGAAAGGATTTAACACCTGTATCAATCTCCTACCAGCTGCTGTTGTAGAGCAGGATCAGGCTATTAATCATGGACCCCTCTGGATTTTGGACTAGAAAATAATTCCCAGAGGGATTCTGAAGCTCAGCTTCAAGCTTAGGGTCTCTCAATCCCTGTGTTGTTGGTTGGGTGGAAGGTTTGGGGTTTTTTTTACATTATCCCTTTGGGCTCAGGATTCTAATTACTTTTCATTCCTTTTTTCTTTAATGATAATATTTGAGTGACAGATCTTTTATTAAAACATTGTTATCAGAAGGCATCCGGGAGTGGGCAGGGCTAGAGCGCCACTCAGGGTTTCCATGCCTCAGGGAAGCTCTTCCTGGCTCTCACATGGCCTCTGAAGAACAGAGGTTTGGTGTGCAGGTTTGGGGAACGAGACAGAAAGACACGGTGTCCCAAAACTTTGTTAGGAAAATGAATGTCCATCACACCAGAGAGGGAGGTGGTGAGGCAAGGGAAGGATCCTTCAACAGCTTCTTCCCATCCCTTCTCCTTGGCAGGAGAGCTGCGATCAAGAAGGACAGGATCAAGAAGAGCTGTGTCCTCTCCTCCTGATCCCGTGCTCCAGGCACCTGACCAAAACTGTCAGTGGTCATGTCCTGGAGCCCTCTTTTGGAGCATGGCTTTGCAGGAGTCATTTTTTCATGCTTCCTTCTCTCCTCCTGCTTTATCCACTGAGACCATGAGTTCCCTAGGACAGGAAACCTGCAGTGGTCCATCACTCCTGGTGTTAGTGCCATCGTGTCACCTTCTGACACAGACACTGCACAGAAAATTCTGTGGAATATATTTCCTGGGAGGTCAAATCAGTTGCTCATGGATCTGAAGCAAAATGAAGTTTTACCCATCAATCTTTTTTTTTTCCTCCTCCCTGAGTGCATAATTCTTCCATTTTTCTTTAAAGGTCATTCTAACATGAGACTTGAAGCACTGGGACCAGAACCTGAAATAACAACCTGAGGTTGTTGTTGGGTTGCTGCATGTCTTCTCCACCTGTCCCGTCTTCCATGGCACATTCTGGCTGCAATTTCCAGCAAACTGTGCAAGAAGGGTCATCCACTGTTCCCAGCTGGCCTTGCCCAGGTGATGAAGTGACCAACACCAGCTGCTCTGTGCCAGAGTACACACTTGACATGGCCCCACTTTCCAGCCCTCTCAAACTGGTGTGGTTTCTGCTCAGATATGCCAATATACACCCAATACCTGAGGGAAAAGGTTAAAAAAACTCTAATTTGCTCTCTCTTGCCTATTCATGAAGCAATTCCAATTATTTAATGGATTAAATGAGCCTGAAAGCCACAAGGAGCCCCTGTGAAAGGAGAGGGGACATCACTTCACAGCTGGAGGTATTTGGTGGGTCAGTTTTGGCAGAGGGGCATCCCCAGCATCCAGGGTTGGCTGTGCCGTCCCTCTACTTCTCTTCTGCTGGAGTGCAAGAAGGTTGGAAAGAGGGAAACTTCTGATTTTTTGATTCTGCTGCAGTGAGTCTCACTTTTCCTGAAAGTGGATGCAGGGTCTGGTTGAGGCAAAGCCCTTTCCTAAAGGCGACCTATCTTTCAGGAGATCATTTTTTGGGAAGTCAATGCACATCCTCAGTGTTGAAAAATACAAGCAGAGAAATTCCCACTGACATGCAGGGACCTTGCTGCAGCCCTGGGGCTGTGTCTGCCCCCAGGAGCCCCCGTCAGCTCCATCCCACTCTCTTGCTCTTCATCATGAGTTTTCAAACAGTTTTTTCCAAAACAAAAATTATTATCAGGGCTTTTTCTTCCTTCATTTTGCTTGGTTGGGTCACCTCTGTTTATTGCTCATTACCATGTTCATCTCTGCTCCCAAGCACCTGGGGACAGGCTCTGTGAGTGGGGAGCTCTGGACAGGCAGGATGTGGCACCTGAGACCCCAGATGGTGAGAAACATTCAGCCAAAACATCCAATTTCCTGTGAAGTTCCTTTATTATCATTATTGTCATTACTACTGATATTAATATTAGTTTTATTAATACTGTTGTTACCTTGTACTGAAATACCCACTTCAGGATTTCTTTTCCCAACAGAAATGCAGTGTCTATTTTTGAGGGGAACCTGTGGACTCAGCAAGCAATGGGGCAAAAACCACCTAAAAACTTGAGAGTGGGGTGAAGGAGTTGGATGGGAAGGAGGCAGGGAAGGAGCTGGGAGCAAGGTGGTACAAAGTTGCTTAGACTGGAGACTTTGAACTTGAATGAGAGATGTCAGGGGAGAAATACAAATAGAGAGGGAGAGAAAAAAAAAATGAGAAGTACTTTTCCTGTACCGTTGTTAGCCCATAAAACCAGAGAAGCAGAGTCATGTACACCACATGTGCCAAGGGAAAGGGGAGGAGAGAAAAAATGACAGCATTGCTGGCTTGACGAGCTCTTCAGTAAAAAAAACAAATGACCTTTTGTGCTGTCTGGGGAGAAACTCTTCCATCATCTTTATGAATTTCCACCTTTGGCAATAGCTAAATAGCCTTGTGTATCTACCATCAAGACACTTACAGCCATGCCATAAATCTTAACTCCAAACTATCATTATTTGCTGGAGAAAATGAATGGTTTGCTCTACATGTGAAAAAAAGAGCAAAGCTTCTGAAAGAGGAGATCCTTTCAGGCTGACTGTTCTCCCTGGGCTCTCACCTTCTTGTTGGTGGGATGAAGCTTCTTGCATACTCAGCTCTTAGAAATATCAGTGGAAATGTGCTATTTTCTATCTCTTAAAACTGTTATTATCTTGGTGTTATCTGTTGCTTGCAACAGTGAGTCAGTTTGGGAAACACTGGCCGGTCAAGTCTCAGCCATTCATCTGCAAAATGGAGTTAAGGAATAAACATTGGAGATTCTCGGGGTCCCATCAATTACAGTAATTGGGGTTAAAAATTTTTATACAGTCAGAAAAAATGCCCAGAGCTTTTGCCTTCCCCCTCTGCCCCATGGAAGACACAGCCCAGGTAGAGGTGGGAGCCCGTCCCCAGTGCTGGCTCTGGGGCAACTGGAATGTGATTTAATTCCTCCCCTCTCATTTCCACTTCCTGAGCCTGGGTGCCTACAAGTGCTGAGGGACAGCAGGGGATGAGGGGAAACATTAGTTTCTTAACATATTCTTGTGTCATCTTCTTGACAGTACCTTTAAGTGCTGGATGACATCAGGAATGATGTGGCTTAACCTCCAGGGTTCAAGTGAGGAGCATTTCCCTTTGCCAAGGAGCAGCAGTAGTCGCTGGAGAAGAAATCCATTCCAGCTCTCCCTGTGAGTGCTTCACCCACATGGCAGGGACACGTCTGGGGCTCTGTGCCACCTGTCCCGGGTGGCTGTGCTACCTCTGCAGCACCACTGATGCCAGCGGTGCCAGAATGGTTGGTCTCCATGAGCTTTTCCAGTCTTAATGGTTCCGTGACTCTCAATGTGTGGATGAAGGGGATATCACACATTCCCCAAAGTCAGTGTCTTTCCATGGAGGTGATGTGATGGACTGTGGGCACTCCCTCCACCTGCTGCAAAAGGGAAAGGAAATGGGTTAAAGCACAGGGAAGGTGAGCTTAGGTGGAGGGTCTCTGGGGAACCAACAGTCCAGTGGGATAAAGGCTCTGGAGGAGTTGGTTGCAAAGGCTTTCCCCAGCACTCCCTTTACGCATTTATTATCTGGAGATGAATAAAAAGCCACAGTATTATTAAATCCCAGAGATTAAGGGTTTAACATGATCAAGAAGAAGAAGTTTGGAGAGCATTAATTAATGTTTATATGTGGTTTCTATCTTCTCTTTTTCTTTCCCCCTTTGGCTGCCTCAAAAGATAATAGATGGGAACGGCTTCTTCTGCCAAGGCCACACTTCACCAGTTCAGACTCTTCTTTTTCCACTTCAAAATATTTGTAACAATTCAATTCATAGGCTCATGATTCATGGAGTTTTCCCAGTGTTTATCTGCAGTTACAGGTCCCATTGTTCCCAGCACCAGACTTTCTTGTAGTTTATATTCTCCACACAGTGATTTCCAGCCCTGTCCCTCAGCCTGGGAAACCCATGGCATCACTGCCTCCACTGCTGGAGCACTCTCTTCTCCCCCTTTCTCTCCAAAACAGAAAGATAAAGAACTTCCCATGGATGTGGCATCAAAAGCTGCAAATTCCCACCCTCAGTGGCTTTTCAGGAGCTGCTGTGTGTCATCCTGACCTTGCTGGGGAACATCTCCAGGTCAAGACTATTCCCTGTTAATGGGACAAGCCTCTTGCAAGGAGGACAGAAGGGGACATGTCATCTCTTCTGAGCCAGGTGCTCAGAAGGTATAAATGTCTCCCCACTGATTTATGTCAGCTGAAAATACAACTTGACCACACCTCTTGGTTCCTGTACAGTCCTGTGCTGTGCTCTTGAACCCAAGAATTCTAGCTAAGCAAAAATTTCAAGTTACTACAACAGGTGAAAAGAATGAGGGGCTGTTCCCTTCTCCTGCCCCAATGGAATAAAGATTACCAACTTAATTTGCAAAAACCCAAACAAGGCAGAAAGCAACAACCCCACCCCTAGATATACATTTCCTATCAGACCTACACTTGGATAAGCATTCCTGGTCCTGAAGAAATTTGAACCACAGAAAATTCTGAATTGGAAGGGGGCCTACAAGGATCATCAAATCCAACTCTTAAGCAAAAAGCCCGTACTGGGATTGAACCTGCAGCCTTGGCATTATTAGCATTGTTCTCTGACCAGCTAGGCAAATGAATTTCATAAACCTGTCAGTGTTTCACTTGTAAACTCCAGGCCTTGAGGGTTAGCAATGCTGGAAATTGGGTGTTGCAAGATAATGAAATGATAAATTAATCTGGTTTTTTTTCGGGAAACCTCAATATGGGGCATAAATGGCATAAACCCCAAGAATAATAAATGCTGCCTTCTCTGCATTTTCCATCATTCCAGTCTGCCTTACCTACAGATGACTGTCCATTACCTCTTTTCCTCCTGCTGTTGATCCTGAAAACCTGATTGAGATGTGCCATGCTGGGGCTGAAGATGAGGGAGCTCTGTGCCATCCATTCTTCATCCTTGGCAGATTCACATATGGTGGCACCATGCCACAGTCCCAAAACGCTCCTTTCCTGTGATTTTGGCAATCCTGCTGCCTCCGTGTATAAAGCAAAATTGCCAGGGAGGCATGCCCGAAACAACGCAATGCCAAGACAGGATTAAGCCTCTCTCATTGCAGGAACTCCAGGCTATTCTGCAGGAAAAAAGAATTGTGGATCCCTTACCACATGCAGCCGGGGTCTTGGGTCTTGGGACTGGCCACAGACCCAGCTGAGACCATCCATCAGCTCCTGGGAGTTATCCCATCCTTTGCCTAAACAGCTGTTCTTATCCCAGCACTGCCAGGCTGGGAGGCAGTGTAACACCATGAGGGGGAACCAGTGTGATTCCCTCTTTTCATCTTCCTTAGAATACAACTACAGAATTAATTTTAACTAAAGGAAGTCTCTTAAGAAGAGAAGTTTACCCTGGATATCAATATTTCCAGTAATGGAAACTCAACCATACCCTGGGCACATTCTCCACGCTCAATTAGCCATGCTGTTAAAACATCTCCCCTGATGTCTCTATTATCCCTCCTTTCCATTAGGGAAAATCCAGTAGATTTAAAAATTAGACACATATCATTTTAGATTTGAATGCAAAAAAAAGAAGAAAAGTATAATGTTCATTAGGAAAAAACCAGTTCTCAAAGTCACAATTCTCCAGAGGCTGCAATTGCAGCTCTTTTATCCTGACTGGAGCCCAAGAGCTGACAAACTCCCTGACAGAACAAGTGCCCTCCTTGCAGGGGACCTGGCACAGCCCGGCCCTGTGATAGAAGGTTTTGTACAGCCCCAACCAGGTTCACGCTGCCTCCCTTCACACCCATGAGCCTGAGCATGGGGAAGTACTTCCAAATGGAATGGCTCTATCAGCAGCTGATCATTACCTCAGTAGGCAACCTCGACTTCTCCGCTCTTTCCCCAAGTTAAAAACAAAGGCTGAGCACAACATCACCACTCACAGCCTGCTCAGTGAGATCACACATTTTTACTGTGACATCTGTCAATACAATAAAGTATTATTATTAACTAAGAACTCCTGAAAATAAGAAAAAAAAACTGGATAAAAATTGATTTTTATTAATTATAAACCCTAGCAATTACAGAGATGATGGGTTCAGTTCTCCTCTCACCCACTGGCAGTACAAGGACACAGTATCAGGTGAGGGAAGGAGGGCAGGACTGTGACCTGGAGGCACATGAGGAGTTGCCCAGGGCACATCCTTGTCCCCATCCTTGATGAGCAAGAAGATCAGCACAGGAGGGAGGAGGGAGGGTGCACTGAGAGCCTAATGAGGCTGCAGGACTCCCTGCCACATGATGCTTCTGAAACCCAAGAACCAAAGTAATTTCTGTGGATAAAGGAGCACTTGGAAGGCAGTTACGGTGTCACGTCCCGGGGTTCAGCCAGCTGCTGCTGGACAGGAGAAGGAGGAAAGATTGCTCTCCATCTGTCTGAACTGCTCCTCGTGTTCCCCTTGCAGCCAGTGAGACACAGGCTGGACACACAGGAGTCAGCCACTTTTCTAAACCGCTCCATATTACTCCATATTCTCCATTTCCACAGAATGGTCTGGGTTGGGAGGGACCATAATACCCTCTCATTGAATCCCCTGTCATGGGCAGGGACACCTTCCCCTGGACCATTCTGTATTAGTCTTCAGGTAAAAAACCCTCTAAGACATCTGCTTTTGCTGAAAATGCCCAGTGATCATCAATTTCCATGCAAATCAAGGTCTGGTGTCTTCAGCTGTTAACATGAAACATGAAGGAGATGAGGGATGGATCTCTCTGTGCACAGTTAGTGGTGTCTCCAGGAATGACTCACCTCTGCAGGAGACAGCATAACTTGTCTGATTTTTCACGCTGGCCACAGATGGAAGGAGATGGTCAGCTCAGGCTTAACAGCAAACTTTAAGATGGTCAAAGTCAGGTGGGATGAAGCCCGTTCAAAGGAAGAAATGTTTCAAGCTGCTGTTGTGTAGCATTGCCCAACAGACTATCAACATGATAATAAAAATATCTGATCTAATTAAAAAAAATAAAAATGGAAAAACGGTGCATTTCCTCACCTTTGATTTGTCAGTCCTGAAAAGGCTCATTTTTTGCATACCACAAGCACAACAAAAATTTGACAAAGTGAGCTCACTACCAACCAAAACTGGAGGAGAAACAAAATTGTGTAAATCATTAGCAACTTCCATCAAGAAATTGTGGCATTAAATCCTGGTGAAATCCACTGGTATTGCTCATTGGGCTCAAGAACATGATTGACCAGGCGATCTGGAGGTGTTACAGAAACACCGTGGTGGCACCTGCGGTGTCTGAAGCGGCTCGGACCCAAACTGGACAGCAAAGCCAATCGAGGCTTCCCTGGGCATGGATCCAACTTCAGCCATTGAGAGCTGGTGGCTCCAAGCTGAACCCCTCCTGAACCCCTGGAGAACAGCCCCACCCAAGGGTGATCTTATGGACACGCAGCCTTGGGTGCCTTCCCCAGCTCACCCCTGAGAGCAAACTCCACTCTGCTCTGGGGTGTCATGATCCAGCTCCACACCTGAATTCTTCAGTTTGCTCCCATCCTGCACCTGCTGAATTGCAGGTGGTAAAAATAAAGGCTGCTAAAACATTTCCCAGTGCACCAACAGCACATAAATATGGGAGAATTTAAGAGAAACTCCAGTCACAGCCTCTCACAGGAATTAAAATACATTTCTTACGAGCAGCTGAACTCATGTCCATACTCTTACTGCTCTCAGAGAGGACCCCTGGGGTTTGCACTCCTGCCATTTTTGTCTTTGTTATTTTGAGAACTGTGTTTCATCTCTTTGTACCTTCAGTTTCCATATCTGTAGAATGGGCACTTCCCCTAACACAGAAGTTCTGCATTAACTAAAATTGTCAAAGCATTAAAATCATAGGCATGGAGTTCTTGTTTTCTTGATTTCGCCCTGTAAAGGGAATAAAATCAAAGCAGATTGCCACAAAAAAAGAAGCCTTTGTGTCTCATCTTCCTCTACAGATAGAGTTTCTAAGGTATGTTAAGAAACAAAACCCCATAGGGGTTAGTGGTGTCCATTTAAATCTCTGAAATGAGTACATGCAAATATTCCAAGTCCAGGAGGATTAACTCCAAATCTGAGTGGATTAGTCAAAAAGGTTCCACAGCAATGTAGAACTGCTAGAGAAAAACATATAAAATTGTCACTATTGTCAGCTTTACAATACAACTTGATCCCCCCACGTATAATGAGCTGTGAGCCTGGCAATATCCTGGGATCAGGTGGAGAGGAAAATTTCACTTGGGAACAAAGCAGTGGAATACGGGGGGTTGGGAGACCAGAGGCCACCTTGATCCCTCACTCAACACCCCACAGTCCTCCCTGGGTGCACCCCTGGAGCTTGGCCAGCCCCTCTGCAAACCTATAGTCACACACACACACATATAAATATATATTTCAAACTCCAAGTAGTTACACACATCTCCAAAAGATTAGGATGTGAAGGACACGATAAACACATTAAATCACATAAACAAACAAACAATCTTGCACCATTGTTTGAAGGTTATATACATTAGAAGGCTAAAAAAAAAAGGGATACAATTCCTTTGGAAGAGGAAAGAGGAAAATGCAGCGAGTGCAGCTTCCTGCAGGATTTCCCTGGGCTAGGAGACTGAAGGGCACAGATAACCACTGGTAACTCACACATAGGATTAATAGCAGGCTCCATGGGTGGAACAGGTGACTGAGGGAAAAGTCTGGCCCTGATATGGAGTCCCAGAATCCCAGAATGGTTTGTCTTGGAAGGGAATTAAAGCTCATTTCACCCCCCTGCTCTGGGCAGGGACACCATCCCAGGTGGCCTCAAGCCCTGTCCAGCCTGGCCTTGGGCACTGCCAGGGATCCAGGGGCAGCCCCAGCTGCTCTGGGCACCCTGTGCCAGGGCCTGCCCACCCTCACAGGGAGGAATTCTTGGGAATGCACTGGCTGAAGAAGGAACACACCACTTTGCACCTGTGGCAGCTCTGGATCAGAATTATTAGCATGTAGTAAGAATTTTTTCAGGATTATGAAGGGAGACCTACTCCCAGGCTCCCACATCCAGGATTGCATCTGATCTGCAGAACTCTCCTTGCTTTTTATTGAAAAAACTTCCCTGACTGGAATTGGTTGTCAGTGCCTGCATGACTGGTCACAGCTTATCCATAGCCTAAATTAGCAGGTGTATGACTGCCTGTTTAGCTATATTTTTAGATCTCTGGGCTCTTGCAAGCTGTCAGAATGAAAAAGGCATTATTTTAGGAAAAGTAGCGCTGCAAAACAGAGTGACAGTCCATTTGACGTGTGAGGATAAATTAAGGATGAGAATACGTTAAAGAAAATTCTGAGCACCTTCATCATATTCCTGTATTCAAGGAGAAACACAGCTGAGTTTCAGTTGATCTTGGCTTCTCCATTGACCTGGAGCAGTACATTTTCCCCCCTTTCAGTGTTTGAATAGTTTGTCAGTGAAAGATCCCATTCATAAAGTGCTGGCGATGACAGTTCTGCAAAGCTAAATGGCACTTAACTGTGTACCTAATAAATCTGCAACAAAAATAAACAGAGAGGATGAGAGGGAAAAAAAATTAACAATGGCAGAGAGCTGAAAAGAAAAAAAATTAAAGCCCCACTGGCAGGTATGAAAGGCCATTGCCATTAAACTGTTTGGAATGGTATTGAGCAGCATTGCTCCCATTGCCCTCCCCTGTTTGCCTGACCTTTGAATTCTCAGAGGAAGCAGGGCTGGGCTGATGTCTGGGTACTCTGTGTTTGGTAAGAAAAACTCGCTGTGAATGGTGCAGATCCATCTCTCCATGCAGGTGGCCCCATCCACTGGCACCTCTTAGGAAAGACAAAGGACATCTCCACACTCACGGAAAGCAAGATGTGCATTTATGAAATGAGTGGCTCCATACAGGAAAAATTAATGTAAATCCTCAAATTGTTGAAAGCAGGACTCAGGGAGGGAAATTCAGGCAGAAAATTTGGAACAATGACTATTCTGTAAGAAATTAATCTCATGTTACAGATGAGATAATCATTTATCACAGAAACTCCAGAGCAAAGGTTATAATAAATCAACTTAGCATGAAAAATTGTCACCTATATTTAAGAATTTGGAAGAAAATTTGATAAAATAGATTTTTACAGCTTAGGAAAATAAAGTAGAAGAGATACAGGGAAATAAGATAATGTGCAAAGATTTTGCTGTGGATAAATTCTTTTCAATAATGTAATGGATTTTCTAGACGAGGGAAATGTCATCCACCAGCAATTTGTATGAATTCTCCAATTCTGCAAGGAGATTTGGTGTCTTCACTAACAAAAGCAGGGCTGGTATGAGAGGGTCCAGAGGTGGTTGGAGATAAAAGGAAAAGAGAGAGACAGAGGCAAGTGGGCTCAAGGAAGTTTATTAACGTAGTTATTCAGGATTCCAACTGAGATTAATTTTACATAAGTCTTTAATTAAAACTCTGGGCAGTAAAAGCAGAGTTGAGCCATCAAAGTTGGCTGATGACAAAAAGCTGAGTCAGATTGCCATTACCAAAGGAATTGTACAACCTGCACGGAAACAGGAGATTGAGAAATGAGATATGGGAGAAGAAACCATGTGGTAATCACTGAATGATTAAATGAGATCTCTAGCTACCAAAATCAGGTGGCCCACCTTAAAACCCCACCATTTTAACTCCAAAATGAGCCAGATGAGATATCTGGGGTAGAGGAGGTGCTGCTGTAAGACCTTCACTACAGCAGTGTGTATGGTTTTCATCACCTGTGCTCAAGAAAGATAAATCCAGCCTGGAACAGAAACAGCAAAAGGATATGGGAGTGATCCTGGGAAGGAGATTATCTCATAGGACAAGCCTGCAAGGGCCTGACAGGATGAAGACTGCATGGAGATCTGATCCCCAGCTTTAAATACCCAAGGAGAAAAGCAGTAGAGAGGGAGATCTGCTTGTGGACAATACCAGGGGAAAATAAAAGGCCATGGAATGGGACACACAGAGGCCTAGACAGAAAATTTAATGAAGGGCTGCCACAGGAACTGGCCTCTGCAACAGCTTTCCAAGAGGAGTAGAAAACTAAAACCCCTTCCATTTGTTTTTAAACAGAGACAGAAATATTTATGAAAGTAGGAACAACAAGGAATTGCAACAACCTGTTCTTGTAACCCAAACAACCCTGCTAATGCTGACTTTTATTTCCTGCCAGGATACCAGCTTGAGAAGGCAACCCCAGCACTACCTGCACAGAACCTGCACAGGTAAAAGGGGAATATTTGTGTTCTATTTCATAAGCATCCATTTCCTGCTCTGTTGTTATTGTAACTACACCAGGTTTAATCAATGTAAGCTGTTAGGAAGAACAGGCAGGAAATGAAACTGGTCAAAACAGAATCCTCCAAAGAGGACACCTGGCTCTGGGAAGCGCTTGGGGAGCATCGATGGTTTGGCAATAATCCCCTGCTCACCTGCTCCAGATTTCTTGTGCCCAACTAGAACTGTTTGCTAAGAGCAGATCTTGAAAAAGAGCTAAAATGTAGAAAGCTTTGGGTTTCTTAAAGAAAGAAAAGCATTCTGCCTTTGCAGGCCAGGGGCTAGATGTGCAGTAATTCCTGCTTTTGGGAGACCATGGCTGCAAGGAGAAGTGTGTGACACCCTCCAAGGAGCTCAGTTCCTTCAGAGGGAGCATTATCTTCTGCTTCAAAATCAGCAGTTCTCCCAGAATGTCTCCAATTCAGACTTTAAATCCTCATCTCGGCCCTTGTTCCAGGCCCATGTCCCACATAAGGTGCTCCAGGTGCTGAGTAAATAATGAAAATCTCATTTTGCTGCCCCAGGCTCCCAGATTGCTGCCGGAGCAGATGGGCTCCGTGCTGTCCCAAAGGTCAGCAGGCTCGGCCTGATCCAGGCAGGGCTGGGTGCCAGGGGCTGAGCATTCCTTGGGAAAGGGTGCAGGGACACGGCTCCACAGCTTCCAGGCTGCTCCTGCCAAGGGGAGCATCGAGTTCAGGACTTGTGCTCATCCCAGGGTGGTGATGTGGCGCAAGGAGAGGGGCAGGACCTGGGGAAGGGGAACAATGAACCTCAGAGTTAGCAGGTAAAGGGCTGGCTGATTCTTCAGAAATGAGCTGTTCCCTCTCTCCTGGCAAGAGCTTGGAACAAATGCCAAGCCATCCTCTACTCTCTGACATCTTCATCTCACTGTGCAAGATGGTGACTTTTCACTGCAGGAACAGACCTAATTATTACCTCAGGGGTAAATATTCACTGAGGCACATGGAGAATGAGGCAGGTAACTCCCAGTCTGGGCTTTTAATCCCGTTATCAGGGATTATTATCAGCATCATTATGCTACATAACACACAATGAAACACAGGGGGGAAATGCCATTGTCTTTCCAGTAATGAAAAGCATGGACAGGAGAGAAAATAGTTTCTCTGAGTCATGGTCCCCACCCAAATAATAGAAATATCTCCATGTGGAGGAGCAGGTGACGTTATGGATTAGCTGCTGTTAATTTTCACCATGAAGCAGTTCCTTTGGGCAAATCCCAGCACGGAAAGCTGCTCTCCCTCCTTAGATGGCCCAGACTTTAGAGCTTCATTCTCTTTCAGGTTTGCAGAGAGATGATGCTCTGCATCCCCTGTTTGGCAGGGATCAATCGTCTGAGACTGCAGGCACGTTCCTGCGATCCTCCCACACCAATCCAGGAATGGGCACAGCACAGGAAAAAGAGAACAATTGTTCTGGATGTGGAAAACAGCCCTGGTGTGGCAGCCTGTGGTTTGAGAGCACACTAGGGTGTCTGCTAAAAATCCCAGCAGCATTGGTGGGCCACAGCTCTGGGAGTCCTAGGAGGGGCAATTCCCCAGCTGCCAAAGCCCAAAGCACCTCCTGTGGGAGCAACATTGGTCAGGAAGTGTCCAGGGTAGGAAGGCTGAGAAGAGAGACAGAATTATGAGCAATCCAAAGGTCCATAAGAAGCTGGAAATTCCCATCCCTCCTGGCAGGACCTTGAGCCCAAAGCACCAAGGCTTGTACACATACTGACATGCCAAGGACAGGGATGGATGATGGAGGAAAAGTGTCTCCACAATGATCTGATGCCACCATCTCTCAGCAGAATCACTGAGAGCAGGAACTCCCAGCCTGTGATCTACTTGTGCATTTATCACTTTTAATCCACCACTTTCAGTTTGTTTGCTCCTCACTGAGCTACCAGTCCTATGTGATAATGTGAATTTTCCAGAGGCACCAGGAAAGTGACTCAGGGAGCTATGTGACCTAGCTTTACAAATAACCCCTCTTCCTCCATGTTGGCTTGCTAGAAAGTTTTGAAAGCCACAAAAGTATGCATGGCTTGTACCCAGCAGCCTCAAGGATGGAGCCCTGCTGTTTTCATGGCGGTTTACTCCTCTTTTTTCTCATTACTTTTATAAGAGGAAGTAAGAGCACTACTCTAGAACTGTAATTACATGGTGACGCTGCTGGAGCAGCCACGCAGGCTGGGGCAGGAAGGGATGCTGCTGAAAGCTTTCTCACAGTGAGCTCCTTCCAGCAGAAATAGCAGGGCCTGACTGATTTCAGACCGTTCTCAGACCTGCTTTAACTTAATCCCCTTTCTGAGACAGCCTCTGTGACACCTTCCAGGGCTTCAGGATCCCTTGTACTCTTTGTCCTCACCAAACCTGCCTAAATTCATCATGGTCTGCAAGGATCAGCATCAGAATTGGGTATTGCAGCTCTGATACAACTCATGAAGGCTTTACCTCAGCTTAAGTGAGGCCTGTCTTTGGGTGTGGTGAGAAGGGTAAAGTCTGCAGTGTCCAGGAAATCAGAATCTTCTCCACCTGACAAAGCTGGCTCCTGCTTGGGAAGGGCATTAATGGTCCATGTGGGAAGCAAAGAAGGCCTGAAATATTTCACTGTTGTTTTCTCTACATGGGCTTGGTTCCTTTGGTTTATGCAAATTTTAGAAGCATTTGCCCAAGGGGTACCATCACTTCTGCTGCTTTTGTTAGTGCTCGACAGCCTTTGCCACTTTCTTCCCCAGGAAATTTTGGCTCCTGAAATTTTACCTTGATGATTTTGTCCTCAGTAATCTCTGGAGGGAAAATCCCCAATCCCACCTGCATGCAGGAAGGCAGGTTGTCAATGACTTCAGAACTTCTCCTAGCGAGTAACACTTTCTGTTACCCTCGGTTTGACCAAACCCGAGCTGCAGTGTTTCCAGCAGTGCAGGGACTGTCAGAGCAGCCTGGAGGGGCTCCCTGTCCATTGGCAGCTGCCTGCACTCCTCCCTTTGGGAGAGGATCCTTTTACCTACGGACCCAGCAGATCCAGAGGCTTCCCTTGGAGCAGCGACTGTAATTCCACTGCACTGGGACATTCTGTTCAAGGAGGATTATAATACAGGAAGGGACTGGAATTACTGGGGAAAGCCTAGGAACAACAAGGTGTCTGGTTTAAACAAAAACAACCACCAGACAATCTATTTCTCCAGGGAAAAATATATTTAGATTTTAGGGTTCAAATCCCTGCATTGAAAATCACCCTCATGGACTTTACCACTTCAAGGTATAAACTTGTATCCAGTTGTGGATTCCTAGACACAAGACAAGGGACAAGTTGAGGCGTTTTTTGCCAGTTTTTAGATAGTAATTCAAACGAAATATCACTAATTTAAGAGATTCAAATTGCAGCTACAATATAATAATGGAAAGCTACTGTGCTCCAAAGTAATGCCCCCAAACCACTTCAGTTTACAATAAAACCTGGTAAATCCTTCCTGGCAGTACCAGACCTTGGGAAGAAAGAGGAATGAGGTTCTTACAGGATATTCATGCCCACCATGTAAGATTCTACATGATCCAGACTTCACCAAACCTCTGCCTTTGTTGAGATGTGGGCCCAAATCCTGTATCGCAGCTGAAGTCTAATCCAAGAACTGTTCTTTACACAGCTATATTTTAATTTATAGTGCATAAAAGGAAACATGAAAAGCATTAATCATCCTTGCACATATAGCTAAACCACAGAAAAATATCTCTCTACAGAAGTAGTGCTTCATCTGTCCAAAAAATAGAGGTTGACTTTTTAACCATGATTATTTTTCTTTCTAGTTTTATTTTTCATGTAGGTTGATGCAGTTAAGCTCTTCCCCTTTGTGTTTTCTTTCAACTACTTCTTCTCTCCTCTTTTTTCCAGTCCATTCTTGTGTACTGGCCTTTTCCACTTTGCTGCTGAAGAAAGATGATTGAGAGGGGAAAACTGAAAACCCTCTCAAACACCAAAGTTCTTTGTACTGGCCTGAAGTTAAATGAATAAAGATTTTTTTCTTTCCTTATTTATCCTTGCTGGGACCTGGGGAAACCATCCAGTAGGATGAGCTCAGTGCTTTGCAGTATTATCTCAGCAGTGGGTACAATAAAAGGTGAGTCCCAGCCAGAGCTCCGGATATGAGCACTTCCCATCCCTGTAGGGGAGTTGGGATTTTGACATCGGGGCTTGTTCCTTTCTGTCAGGACTGGAAGCCAAACACCCCGAGCATCATCAGGGCTCAGTCCCAAGGGCTCCTGTCTCAGGTCAGGTTTCTGGGATGAGCAACCAGCAGCCCAGGGGCAGCAGATCCTGAGAGGCTTTACAGGGATGGAATCAGCCCAGGGCTGGCCCAAAGGGGGGTCACTGTCACTGGGCTGAGGATTGCCCAGGGAGCTGCTCCTTGTGCTGCTCCTCAGGTGCCTGAAATCTGTTGCTTTTCCTGGCCCGTAGGAGCAGAAGGCAAACACAACCCTCAGCCCACAGCTCCTCTGAAGGGCTAAATCCAGCCCAGCTTTCAAACTCAACCCAGTTCACCCAAAGTCAGCGGAAGAGTCACTCAATTCTTGGCATTTCAGTGACAAGACCAAAAATCAGCCCAAAGCAGAAAAAAATCCTTAAAGCAAGAGGCAGAGGAGCACTTGCCTCCCAACAGCAGCTGGAATCCCTATGTTTAGTTCCACTAGAATTTGTAATTTTACTCTAGTTGCAGCTGTAAATGGGTTTCCCCATTTCTTCCCTGCTGTTCTCCCTCCATCCAAAACATTCTGAATGTGCTTTCCATGATCACTCAAAGGATTGTCAGTGAAAGTAATTCAGAGTGAGAAGCAGCAGAGAGCATTTCAAGAGCTAATTCTGGACTTAAATAATCGTGTTGAAAAATAAGATGTTAAGATTGCTACTCAGCCAAAAGAGGAATAAAAACATCTTCTTTGTCTTGTGGACTCATGAAAAACTAGCCCAGACAGCAAGAGAATTGCATTTTTACCCAGACTGACTCATAAATTATTAGAATGGGATTAATGAGGGGGAAAAAAAATTAAAAAATCACTGGAACTGTTCCCACTGTAAAGTGGGGCTGAGTCAGAAACAATTATTTTCATCTGGGAAGTGGGAAATGCCATTATGTAAAACTTTACACTTTGTTAGAAAATGGCCAACTTTGCTTTCCTTGGGACTCAGAAACCTATCATTAAAATTCTTGTAAATTTTGAATTCTCATATTTATCAGTTTCATTAAACAGCAGAGAAACCTCACACACTGTTTCCTATCTCAGGGCTAGAAAGTGATGCTTTTTCCTGTTTCTACATTCATTTCCCCATCCCATTATGTAAATCTAATGCTTAGATTCTTCAAATTGGACAAATGCAGTAGGTAACAACTGCAAAAACCCCAGCAAATGCATTATCCATTTTATGAAAAACCTTTTGGTTGAAGAAAACACTGCAGTTTCCAAATGCTGTGTTTACTGTACATCTCTGATTGGGTTGTTTTTTTAAGTTAAAAAAGTCCCAGGATGGTTTGGGTTGGGAGGGCCCTAGACCTCATCCAGTCCCAGTCGTGAGAAGGAACATCTTCCACAATCCCAAGGTGCTCCAAGCCCTGTCCTGTGTGGCCTGGAAGAGAACAGATTCATTACAAAATATTTCACTTTGACTCAGACAAGCTGAAATATCTTTGATACCTTCCCTGACAGTCAGCTTTTTGTTTCTAGAACCACACAAAATTCAATTTAATCAGCTGTTCAGGCTTACAAATCAACTGAGTAGAAACTCTTGCAGAGTTTTTTTGCGACTTGATGGTGAAACTCATTATTAGACAAATGATTTCCACTCAGTTGCTCTCTTCACTCTCCCTGAGTACTGCGGCATTTGAGACTTGTGGAAGCATTTTCTGTGGAGATAGGAGTGCTGATGCCACTATCCAAGAACAATAGAGGCTGATTACATATTTCATAGACCATGTAATCTAATTCCTGTATAAACAGGCCATAGGCCTTTTAAAATTAAATGTTATTTCTAGTCCAATAGATACGGTTGAACTACAGCACAATTCTGGAAAGAAGAGGGAAAAAAAGACATCCACAGATAAAGAATGTGCAACAACTCAGACATTGCATCACAGCTCCAGCAAAATCCTGCCTCACCACCTTTGCCTCTCACTGGGGCTGTCACAAGCATGTCTGGGCTCTGTGAAAGAAAAATGTTCAAAGACAACTAAATTTTGATGCATTTAATGGCAGAGGAAACACTTTGCAGTTCACAGCCTGTGTTTGCAACAGAAAAGGCAAGAGGAAAATGTTTCGTCCCATTTCTAGTTCACTGTGACACAATAAAAAAGGAGCTAAAAGGTAACAAACCC
This sequence comes from Zonotrichia leucophrys gambelii, assembly GCF_028769735.1. Classification (NCBI taxonomy): domain Eukaryota; kingdom Metazoa; phylum Chordata; class Aves; order Passeriformes; family Passerellidae; genus Zonotrichia; species Zonotrichia leucophrys. The sequence continues at coordinate 7,676,586 of NC_088193.1, read as the reverse complement.
CAGGTATTTTCTAAGCTCCTTGCCAATGAGTGTTGCCCAGTCCTGGTACATTTGGCTCAGATTTAGGTGGAAACCTGTCGATGCCCTTACACCGTGGCTGCCTTTTCCAAGCTGATTATTGTGCACTGGACACACAGGGAGTGGAGCACGTCCCTCCCTGGCTTGGCTAAGGCTGGAGTTTCACCACATGAAAGTGTAATCTCTGTCTCACAAACTGTAAATATACACGGTGAGCAGCACAAAGAGGATTACCTGGAAAGTATTTCTCTATTAAGCCATTTCAAAAGTCAGTCCCCAGGCAGGATTATACAGATTCATTTCTTCAAGGAAAGATGAAACCCACATTTTTTAACATTAGCACTGTTCTAGGACAGGATGTCCCACAAACACCACTGTGCTTATATGACTTATTTATTTTTACCTTTCTGAAAGCTGTTTTCAAGTTTTAAAGCGCATCTTCAGTCACTGGCTGGATGGAGAACAAACAACAGCAAGGGTTGGATGCACGGCAGCCGTGGAAAAGCCTTGCCAAGCTGAGACACTCAACCATGGATATGAACTGCACAAATCCTTTCCCAAATATCTATTTTATGACACCTGATTACCCAGAGGTAATGCAGAGCTGGAATCAGACACTACCAAACACCACTGAGCAAGAAACTGGGGGAAAAAGAATCCCTTTCTCCCCACTCAACACTGCTTGGATAAACCGTTTGACAACTGTGTGTGAATCCTTGCCATCCCAAAAAAGGAATATTCAGAAATCATCTTCACAGAGCCACTAAATATGTGTCCAAAACTGGAGGAGGTGATAGAAAATAGTGCCCTTGTTCTGACACATTCACCCAGTGACAAGGTGGCATTTACAACACCCTCACCTCCCTCAGCAAGTGCTACAAATAGTTTACACAGAGCATTTTGTAGAGTGATGTTAAGAAAAATCTGATGATGTCTATTTCCTCCAGATTTTGTTGGAATAGAAAAACCTATTCCAGAAAAGCCTCTGCTGATACTCTGAAATGAGAATCTCTGGAAGAGAAACAACAGCAACAACTGCTAAATTTATGTATTTTATTTTTAATTAAAAAATAAAGGTTATCTTAATACATCTCTTGCAGCCTTTGGGCAAAATGCACTCTTAACAAGACTCTATGAAACATGATGCACATCTTTTCCTGGCACACATCTTAAACAAATGCCAGCTTCCTGCAGCAACTTTGGAAATCCACCATTTTCCCCAAACCCTGAAAACATTTAACAGTTCATTTAAAAAATCCCTATAAAAATTAGAAGTGGGCCTAAAGCAAAAGTCCCAGATCCAAGCACCCAAAAGCTTTTGGAGCAGACTTATATCCAAACGCTCGTTTCATTCCAAGTTTTATCCCACATCACTGCAAATTCACAGACACAGCACCCAAACCACCCAAAGAGGGCGACTGGAGCTGACCCAGGTATGGATCTCCCTTCAGAAGCTTTGATCTTAACTGGGCCAAAGCAAACCTGGGGGTCTGAACTGTTTCCTAAAATTGATTAAGTCAGGCCCATCCCTAACAGAATTAAGTGCTGGTTACACAAGGAAATGGTGCTGTCAGAGCTCCCATTCCTTGGCTATCCCTGATCTGAGCCCAGGCCAAGCTCTCTGTCCATTGGCACCACACAAGGCAAGGATAAAGCCATGGGACACACTGACCCTCCAGCACAGCCACACACCTGCCTCCCACTGCCTGGGAGAGCCCCAGGCTTCTCCAGGAGCTGTCCTGGTGTGGTTTTCCCTGGAGATGTCCCAGCTCCAGCCCTCCCTGCAGGACAGCTCAGCTCCCGCCAGAGGAACAGGCTGGCACCACTCCCAGGGGATGTCTTTGCTCCACCTGGCCCATGATGGCTGGTTCCCAAAGGCACAACGTGACCAATCTTCAGACTTATGCACAAGGTCTACATACATATACATATATATATATTTATATATATATGTACACTCACACCACTACATACATATTTAAATATATATATATACATATATATATTTGGTTTTGATTTTTCTCTTTGATCTTTTTTTTTATTCCCTTCTTTTCCCCTCCTTTCTCTCCCTTTTAACTTAATGGTGTAGTCTCCTCTGAGGAAGGCTCTGGTATATGTTCTGGAGACTTCTCTGTCTCCAACAGGACTTCTGGATTTTCCTCTGTTAATTTTGGCTCCTCAGAGGCTTGGGATCCCTCCTGCAGCTGACTCTGAGCCTGGCTGTTCATTTTCTCCTCTGCTTCGATCTCCTCCGAGGTGGGAATGGAGTTTTTCTTTGGACGGCCTTTGGGCTTCGTTGGAGCTTCCTGTCCACCCTTCAACACCTGGAGCAAAGAGATGAACTGTCAGGATTCTGAACTCTGCTGGTCTCAGACATCCTGTTCCTGTGTCTAACTCCCTCTCTCTACACACCATTCCTGCAGCAACAAGACACTCCAGCCAAAGATCTATATCCAAGGCAATGCCAAATTTGTTAGAAGTGACAGTAACTTCTGCAGGTGCCACATGCATCCAGAGGAACAGCCTAGAACTGCACCTCGTCTCCCAAATCAGAAAACATAGACACCTCCACTAGAGAATGTCACAGCATCATCATGTTCCCACCAGCATTTATTGAGTGGCTGACCTTCATAAAAAAGCATTTTAACTGGAAAAGGACCATGAAGATGAGAAAAAGTGAAAGGTGAAACAAAGATATGAGAAGTAAAAATTAGTATCAGTTCTCAAAACTTTTCTGTTTCCATAGAGCAACACAGTCTTTTTTTTTTTCTATGCACAAAACCAATCTCAGAAGCACTGAGATCACAGGAATGCAGAAAAATGCAGGAGATATTTTGGTTTTTCCCTCACTTCTATTCTCATTTCTTTCACCTCTTTGCTTTGTCCTCCTCCTACTGCCTTTAGTCCCCTCTCGCCCCCCACATGTACTGCAGTATGAACACTTTTTAAAAAAGAGACCATCTCTGTGAGAAATGATCAGGAATAAAACAAAATTTGGTATAAATAGACGCAAGTCACTCCACTATGTTCAGCTTCTTCTGTTCTTTGCAAGGAGCCATTTAAGAGCCCTGGAGAAATGACAAGCACCCACTCACCATTTTCTTCCACTTCATCCTACGGTTCTGGTACCACGTCTTCACCTGGAGCTGAGTCAGCCCCAAGGACTGGGCTAAGTCGAGCCTGGGAGACAAACCAGACAACAAAATGAGTTTACTGAAGCCAAGAGGAGCTCAGGTGTCAGGTCCAGGCAGTGCAACACTTGTTAGAGCATTCAGCAGTGTCTCTGATCAGCTGTCTCAAGAATGGTCACACAAAAGTGGTAAAACCCGTGAACTTAGGATGCAAAGATAGATGCTGCTATGGAAGATGCAGGTGTTCACAAGCTCTCTTTTCTAGACATGGCAGGTTTGTCTGCCCTCTTTGAGACATGAACCTGCTCCACTCCAGCTGCTGATGCTCCATGTTTGTCCATGAATTAGGAGCTACGGGTACATCACATCCCTGAAAAACAGGTCCCTGGTGCCTCAAGCAAACAGGTGGGAACAGACACAGCATCAGCCACTCTTTGTATCGTATTTCTCCTTCACTACCTTCAGAATGGGGATCGTGGTACGTGCCCATTTCTCATGGAATAGTAGTACATCTAAATCTATCAATTTAATAGACATTCTTTATTGAGGCAATTTAAGCTTCTAAGTGAATTTATTTTTTGTATGTTTAGCTTCAGGGTACATGTGGCAGACAGCCCATAATCCTGATTCATCCTTCACAAATCTCCAACCCATGCAAGTTTGTGTGAACCCATTCATTATTTCTATATTAAAGCCCAGCATATGAAGCAAATATGGCTCAGAGTAGCTCCTGATCCTTCGCACAGGTGATAGCACCATGCATCTGGTGGTTTTGTAATGGAGCTGCACAAGGGATGGAGCTGGAAATCCTCAGCCACGCCAGGAAAGTGCCCCTCGGAGTCATGCAAGTCCTGCAGCTGGGACAGATCCAACTCAGAGCCACATTCCACAGTATTCTGCATTCTGTGACATTTTGGCAAATATCTCCTTGCCTTTGGATGGGCAAACACATTTATCAAGGCCAAGTTTTTCATAATGAAAGCTTTGCTACACCTGGGCTCCTTGGGCAACCAGATTTACATTTGTAAACACCCACATACCCCACCCCAGCTCTCTGTGCTCCACCTCACACTCAAGGATTCATGCTTCTCTCCCACTCCGGATTCACTCTGGACCTGCAGGCTTGTTCTGCCACTACATCACATCTGAAGCCATTGATCTAAGACACCATTACTGTTAAGAGTAGAACATGTCAGAGTTATTACCCTGATGATAAACCAGGGGTTTCAGGTGCCCTCCCAGGGCTACAATCTTCTATCCAGGCCAAAAGCTGCAGAAGTGAACACAGATCACAATTCACTGCTTTGCCAGATTTTCAGCCGTGAGTTGACAGAGAGAAGCTTGGTTTAACTAACCCTTTGTGCCTTAGTGCTCATGCCTGGTAACACCTGGTTCACTTGCAACCAGCTGCCATCTCTTGCCACATACCTCAGTGCAACCAGCACTGCCTGGAAACCCAAGGAAACAAACACAGGGGAAGTGGTACATGGGCAGGAATTGCTCAGCGTCCTCAATGAAGCCAAGGAACAGTCATATGAGATTATTAATTACCAGCCTTGAGTGCCTCAGCGAAGTGTCAACCATCTGGTGATGTGAAGCTGTGAGGAGTCAGTGCAGGCATAGCAGGAACTCTGAAACTCCATGAGGCAAGTTGGCTACGACCAGGAATTTTTGCCTGCAGCAATTTGGTGACAGGCAGTAGGAGCAGAAAATGCCATCTTCAGAATCAATTTAAATATTGGGACACTGCCCTCTGTGGAGTGTAGGGCCTGATACCTTTCAAACCTTCTCCAGGTTTACAAACTTCCTAGGAATTTGATGGATCATTTTTCCATAATTTAAATTTCCAGAGCAGGATTCAAAGCCCTTAAAAAAGCTAAAATCTCTCTTAGTTTGGTTTGCCCATGTGGTACCAAGCAGTGCCTAAGAACTTGCCTGTGCCTTTGCAAGGCAGGCTTACAACTGCAGGCTCTGCCTTCCAAACTTATGAACAGGCCACCAACATCCCACTGAATTGCTGCCCAAGGTGCTGGATAAAAGCCAGCTCAGGAGCAGCTGAAGATACCATGAACACACAGACACGAGCCAGCAGATCCCAGGGGGAGACAGGCTCCATCGTTTTTCAAGTGTGCAGCAGGAGTTGGAAAGGCAGAGATCCTTCTTCTCTGAGGAGATCTCTGAGCCTGGAGAACTGCTCCCAAGCATGTGTATAATCTGACATTTCCACTGATATGATCTATTTGTGTCACCTTTGATCCCAGGAGAAGCAGCCTTGAATGTGAATCAGGTTACATGCCATGGCCGCAGCCAATGGCAGAGGCAACTCGGTGGAGCAAGAGGCAGCACCCCCAGCCAGGGAATGTTCACTGTGGAACAGCTGAAGCATCCCTTTTGCTCATCCCTATTGCTGGTGTGAGCAACCAACCTACCTGTCAGGGGTAGAGAGGTACTTCTGCTTCTGGAATTTCTTCTCCAGGCCCATGAGCTGGATCTCGGTGAAGATGGTCCGACTGCGACGCGGCTTCTTGGAGCGGGGCGGCGGCTGCTCTGCCTCGGACTCGCTGCTGCCCGGGGCCTCGCCAGGGGGACCCTCGGTGCCCGGGGTGCCCACGCAGGGCTGGGCTGGCAGCAGGCGGGCGCTGCCGGCGGCCGGGAGCAGAGCGGGCAGCGCGGGCGGCTGGCGCGTGATGACGGACAGGAGCGGATAGGCCCGGAGAGAGGGGGAGCCTGGCAGGGAGGAAGCACAGGCAGATGGAGGTCAGATCAGTGCTGATGTGTTTGAGCAATGGGAGGGCAGGGGAGAGGAGGGAGACAGCAAGGGCTGTCCTGGCTCTGCCATTTGCTTGTTAAAGGACAAGCAAGAATAATCCCCTCTGTCAACCTGTTCCTTCTCCCAGACTGCACAGATTTTCTTGGGCTGGAGAACCCTAACCCTGACCCTAACCACAACCCTAACCCTAACCCTAACCCTAACCCTAACCCTAGGACAGAGAAAGGAAGGACTGCCTTTCCACTCCTTTTTTAGGAGATATTATAACCATTGAAATCATCTGTCTAATTACTGCAAGAGACTGAACTCCAAGCAAAGGATGAAATATATCCCCATTTTGTTCCCAACTTTGTTTCTCTGGGGAAACTAGGACAGGGTTCACTTGAGACAGTCCCCTGCCCTTGCAGGTAATAGACAACAGAGTCTGGTTCACAGGTCATGCCATCCCCTAATGGGCAACTGCATCAGAGCCACCCTCGCCCTCCATTGCCCACACTGATCCCGCTGACCATGCAGCAAGATGAGGATGAATACATCCCAAGAGTTCTTCACTGACTGAATGCTGCATCTTACACCACACAGTTGATACCAGCCCTAAAAACAAACCAGTTCTGCTCCAATCTTTTCAGATCAGGGCTGTTCTGGGATGACAAATCCAAACATTCCCAAACACTAGAGGAAGTTCTGATCCACATCAGGCCTTCTGATTTACAACCATAGCAAATTCCTGCTCAGCCTTAGCCCCAGGAAATTGAATGTTCCTTTAAAGTTTGGGCAGGGAAATTGAGCTACATACGGGAAACGTAAACTCAGTGTAAGATATACAACCTGCAGAGTCTTGGGCAACTCACTTTCTTGCTCTGTACCTCATTTTACCTCATTTGCAAGATGGAAATAATCCTCCTTACCTACATCACTGATGGTAAAACATGGATTAAAATTTAATGTACACAAAGTATGTGGAGATCTTTAGATAAATGGGACTGTGGAAAGGAACATATTACACCAGCAGGCCTGATTGTGAAACCCTTCACATGAATCACCACTAATGAAAATAATGATCTCAAGACCTCAATGAGTGTGTTGGGGTGAGTAACTCCACACCGTGGAGGAAAGGAGTTCCCAGCCTGGCCTGCTGATGACCTGTATTCCTCAGCCCTCTCCTCAGCTGTAGGGTTGGGATCACAGGAACCAGGTCCTAGGTGAGCTGGGTACATCAAAGAACATCATAGACTGTTGATCGTTGCTTCTCTCCTCAACCACAGCAATGTGCAAAATCCAGCCACTTAAAAAGCAAGCTGGGGAAACTATTGTCAAAACTCTAAATAGCTGTGACTACAGACTGGGGTTTAGGCAGACTAGGGCTTCAGTCTTGCTTTCTCCTCCACACCTCTGCAACCCTAAAAATCATAGTATTTCCATTAAATGTAAAGCTTTCCACTTAAACCACCAAGGAAGCATACGAGAGATGAGATCAGGTTTGCCAAGCCAATCTTTAGCTTGTGTCAAGCCTTATCTACCTTCTTTTTCTGAGTATTTTTTCCAGCTGAAGACTGTGATGATCTACAGCCCATGTGCACTGAGCAACCTGGTGGAAATTTTGCCTTGATTTACAACTTCAGTGGCTGTTCAAAGATCATAAATTAGGACAGAGTGTGCTGTCCTTTGCTTTACACCTCTTGTCCTTTGCTTTACACACTACATTTTTGCTGGTATTTATGCTCCCTCTGACACCACTCAGCTAGACAGAACACAAAGCAGATGCTGCTCCCATAGCCCATGTCCTTCTTGTCAACCCACCACTGTTCATTTCTGACACTGTGGAATAACAAAAAACTTGCTGGCCCACCCATAGAACAGATAATTTCTTCTCTTTTAGCCAAATTTGCCCAAAAATCATCCGCTCTTGTCTCCTTGAAGGGTGTCTCAATGTCTAGGGTCCTGTGAAGGAACACTGAGGCCACCTCCACCACGAGAGGTGTTCCTGGGTGTGCCATAGGATTCATGAGACATCGTGTGCTGATGTCTTCATTTGCAGCAGTCCTGGACTCAGCCCCAGGACACAACTGCTCTTGGTCACTCAGGCTCCAACAAACCTCTTGGATCCCAGTTCTACCCTGTTCTGGATCAGGAGACTTAAACTTAAGCTTACTCCAGAAAGGAGCAGGTCCGGTCTTATTACATCCCCTTATCCACTGCTCTGGGGTCCTGGTTCAACCCTGCCCATCACAGAGCTCCTGCTCCTCCACAGGTTCATGCTCCAAACCTTATCCCACAGCCCCTTCCTGTTCTCACTCATGGGTAGCTTTTGGCATCAGATCACTGATTAATCAATACTTTTGTACTTCCATACATTTCCAGCAGGGCTCTCCATAAAGCACAAAATTACTCATTAATAATAAATCACCAGAGCTCAGAAACCCCTGCAAGGCTCCAAGTGACTGACACCTCTGGATGAAAGGATTTTTACAAGAAACTTTCTTCAAAGGAGGTCAGCAAAGTTATTTGATATCAGAGTAACCAGAGATATTTTCTTTTCTGTATGGCATAGCAGCAGCACATGGAGTGCTTGAAGGGAGGGGAGGGCAGTTACAATCCTCCCAGAGCATAAGGTCTGACTTCACCAAACAGAGAAAAGTCTCTTCAGGTTATTTTTCTAACAGTCAAGTAAGATTTGGATTACAAGAACTGCTTTTCAAGATGAGCAGCAAGGGCTTGGCTATTTTTGCAGAGTACAAGAGTGGTTATTAGAGAAGCAGATGACACTGGAGTTGTTTGGGCCTGGGTTTTCAAGTGCTGAGCACCTGAATGGGGGGATACATTTTCCAAAATTCTCAGCAGCCAGCAGCTGTGCCCTGGTCAAACACTTAGAAAAGCTCAGCACATGCTTATTTTTGGAGCCCACGTCAGGTCACAAATTTATTTACAGCCCTTCTGAAACCACTGTGCTGCTTCTGCACAAGTCGTGGTTTACAACTGCCTAGCTGATTTGAGTTCCAGGTGCTGAACAGATTTGTGAGGCTGTTGACACTAAGTGTCGTGTATTTGTTTATCATTTGTGCTTGCAAGAGTAACCTTTGCTTATGGTTTGACACCAATAGTTGTGACAGGGCTTTTAGAAACCACTGTAAATAATGAAAGCATCATGATCAGCCCAGCTTATACAAGACTGGTCAGTTTTGTGCCCTCAGCCTGGCGAGGACACAGTATGGATGTGGCACAGAGTAAGAAGTAAAGATGGCATCTAGAAAAGACATGAGCGTCACGGCTGCAGATATTTTTGGGGAGAAAGCTACAGGTCAGAAAGGGGGCAATGCTTTAGCAGCCTCTTGCATGTGGAGCAAATCAGAAATAACTGACCTCTACATTGCACGAGGCAGCTTTCAGCTCCCAGAGAAAGAAGCCCAAGTTCAGTGTCCTGCTCTGGATCTAGTTATCCCAAAGTTCAAAGCAGCTGAAGGTGAGCCCGTCCACAGCCTCTAGGTACACTGTTAACATGACTCCCCTTAAACCATCTGTACAGTTCTCACCCTGATAAAGCCTTGCCTTCCAAACACCACGAAATCTGAGGCGAGATCTAAACTCCTCATCCCCCAGAGTTCAAAGGTACTTCTAGACTGACATGGTATTGTAAGAATGGAATAATTTCCTAATCTTCAACAAATTAAATGCTGGCAGGCAGCTCTTGTCTGCTCAGCACTGTTGTGACATGCTCTGTCTCCCGAACTGGGATGAATGGGAGTGAAGAGCTCTTTCTTTCCATACCTGCCTTTCACAATGGTTGCACTGAACACGTTCTCACCTGCACTGTTGCATGAGCACTTTTTCTGACCCATTGCTCTTTTGTACAGGAAAACGCAAAAGATGCCCACATAAACCTGAAAATGAGGAATTCGCTACTCTAGAAAAACACCTAAAGCATTTTAATATTTCCATCTAAAACTGTCAAGAGGCCCCACACTCCACTGGTGAAACCATCAGTTGTTTAGGACTCAGGAGGTCTCACTGCTCTTCACAGGGACAATGGTCTCTGACTATGTGGTTTTCTACAGAAAAGTCCCAGTTTTATCTGCTAGAATAATCGTAATCATCCCAAAGCCTCGGGTATTCTTGGGCTCACTCTGCTGCTGAATACTTCTCAAATATTTGGGAAAAATAAGTATGATCCCATAATTCATACTATGCACTACTGAAGGAGCACTGCCTAACAACAGATTATTTTCTGTAGTTCTTTTTTAAGGATTTGAATAATCTCAGTTTCAAGCAGTAAGAACACTCTTATTTCTGTCCACCTCACAAAGCAAACATCTGGCCACTCCTGCTAAAACTAACCAAGGGCTAAAAATAAAAAAGACATTGGATCTGCAGAGTATTTTCTATGATCTGACAAAATTTTGCTTCGCTATTTAAATCTGCGTTGGCAGCCACTGTACTGTGAATAACAGATCTGTAGTAAGGACTGCCCACATCACCTTGGCATGAATTGGGCATATTCAAGCCACACACAGGATAACCCTGGAGTCCTGTTTCCTAATTATATGTCAGATATTTCTGCAAAAAACCTATCATGGTTTGATGTATCCAAAGATTTTGTCTTTTTTTTTTTTTCAGCAGCAACAAGAAGAAGATGTTACATCAAGAAAACCAATCTGAAACCATCTCCACTCACCTTCTAGAACATTTCCAATAAATTTATTTTAAACTTCTTCTGACCACTACCTAAGACACAGTGGATACACCACCACTGGACAGATCACCTTGCAGAAGTTGTAATTAAAAATAAATACTTGAAACAAGTATTTTCCCCTTATTTAGCCCCTCCTCCCCTCCTCCCCTCCTCCCTGGCTTAATTTCAACCCCAACAGACACAGAATAAGGAAGAGAAAACGGAAAGCACTAATTAGTTGCACGGTTTGACTGCCGGCAATGGAGGAACAGTTTTCCTCCCAGGCAAACTTAGTTTCCAAATGTTGTTTTGGAAAGCAAGAAAGAAAAAGGAAGGAAAGATTTATGGATCAGCTCCTCTTGGCAAGTCAGCCCTGCTCAGCGGCTGAATGAAGCTCACTCAGAATGGGCTGCAGCAAAAGGTAAATAATAAAAGAAAATGAATTTACGACTTAGGAAGGTCTATAAATCTCTCATCTCCTGACTGTCAAAACAAGGGGAACCAAGGAGTTGAGTTCATTTCGCTGAAGGAGCAGGCAGTCTCCTGACAGGAATAAGTGATCCCTGAGTGAAGTAAGGAAAACAAAAGAAGCGTGGAAACGTTGAGAATTAGTTGAACCACACACAATTTCTTTAGTAGGGAGGGCATTACATAGACTTTTTCCACCATAGATCCCAAAAAGCAAAGACTTTCCAACAATACCAATTCCATGGATCTCAGCTAGACTTTACCACCTCATCCAGAGCATGAGGGACCTGTCACAATCCAGGAACTCAATGTGGCCCAGGAGCCAAGTGCTTAAGGACAGCAGCCAGGTACCCAGTGTGTGCTGCAGGACACATGACGTCCCCTCAGTCAGGGTGGGACTTTGCCTTATGGCTGCCACACCTGTCAGAAGTTGACCAGAGAGAAAACCTGACCCTTGTACAAGGGCTCTGTTCCTCTGCTGAGCTTCCTCAGGCAGCACATGGATCTGCAGCACCTGACTTGTCCATTAGGAGCACTGCTGAGGGCAGGAAAGCAATTCTTGCACTCAGGTTAGACCTTATTTAATCTGTTTTTGATGACATAAAATTTAAATGTTCTCTGCTCCCTCTATACCAGGCTTAGGCACTGAGAAGTTCCCCAGACATGGGAGACTCTTTTTAACTAGCTATTAGAAGGCACCAGATTCTTCCCAAGACCAACACTTGCTCCACCAAGCACCCTGATACAGACATAAAGGCAAGAGGAAATGAAAGAACAGCAAAAGGCTGTGCATATACCAGAAAAATTCACATTCTCTCAGGAACAAGTGCTTAGGACAGCATTGAGGGCAATTTCCAGGTCTCTCAGACTTCCTTGATCCAGTCATTTCCAAGGTGCCTGGCCCACTGAGCACTGTCATGAGCACTTCGATCCCAAGTTTAAAAAATGACCTGGGTGATGTTTCTGCTATGCAGCATGGTGGGAACAGATCCCTCTGCTATCTCCAGAATGGGAAGCAGCAGAGCCATGCCAGGGGATGGCTGCTCCTGAGCCAATTATGGCCTGGGCAGAGGTGGGCTAATGAGGCTGCGATCACAGCGCTGACAGCTTGGCACTTCCCAGCTCTGAGTCCATGCGTTTGCATGGAGCAGCCCTTGGAACACACTGGCACACACAGTCCTTCAGAGCTGAAGTCCAGGCAAAGCCTCCCTAAGCTGCCCTTGAGCAAGGCCATTGAGCCTAGAGGTAGTACCTAGGTATGGAATTAGATGTTTTTAGCATCCCTCTCAAACAAAGCTTAGCCAGAAAAGTGGAGATGAGTAATTTGTCAGAATCCCTTTTTATCAACCAGTTCAGGAACTGGTTCTCTTCTCATCCTTTCCAGTCTTTAGGAAAGACAACCCTCAGATACTCTTTTAGATTTCCTATACCTCTCTTAGTATTGAAGAGCTGGAAAACCTGTAGACAATCCTCTGAGCCTTTACAAGTGCCATAGCTCAGCTCTATAAGCAGATTTTTCTGTGACTATTACATATTAAATGGGAATCCTGGAAGTGGGAGTGTTTGAAAATGCTCTTTGTTGCCATTCTTCCTCTCCAGCACCTCAAAGATCAGAGACAGACTTAGCCTTGTTTCAGGAGAGGAGAATTGTCTGTGGTTTGGTTTCTTTTTCTGCTTGCTCTCTTTCTTTGGATATGTGTGGAAAATGATGGTAGCTAAGCTAGACCTAAAGTCTCTGCACAAGAGCAGAGGTGAAGGGCACTTCTGGGACATTTTGAGAGCTTCCAAAAATAGTCTTAAGACTCAGCCAAAATGCAGAGAGACAACATTTCCATAGGAATTGTGTCACGGAAGCAACTGGAAAGCAGAGCAATCAACACGGAAATCTTAAGTGCAGAACTGGAACATGAACAGACACCACTGATACTCTAAAATAACACCAGTGAGGTTCCTTGAAGTAAAGTTTAACTGCTCTCTCAACCAAAGACTGCAGGTACATTAACACTACATTCTTTTGCCACTTCAATGAACCCTAATAATCTGACAAGGACCACGAGTCCTTGTCATGAGTCTTGCAAACATTAAATACAACTCAGCAACACAGCAAAAAATGTAGCAAATGGTTTCTCTTCCTTGTGGAAAAATCCAGACCTAACTGATGTCCATGGCAAAATACCCATCAGCTTCAGTGGAGCCAGGATTTCACACGCATGTGCCCACAGATAGAAAACAAACGACAAAACAAAACAAAGGAAGTTAGAGCAACTAATTTTAGCACAGGGAAAATGATCCTTTTTTTAGGCATTCTTACTGAAAGCCAGTTCTTCAGGAGTCTACACCTCTGTATAAGCCAAGTGGGAATGGGAGAAAAAATTGGCATCTAATCAAATGTCAGTATTTTACCTCAGATTTTCAGGCGGGCTCAACTAGGAGTCGTGTTTAGCCTTCCCAAAGAGAACAGTCCCTTTTCCCTTCAATCACTCTTTTTGAGGGGATCAGGGTTTTAGCTAAATCTGTTGCAAACAAAATCACTGATGTTGGTGGAGGTTGACTCAAAAGATGCTCCTCCCCAAAGCATCTCCCACTCTGCAAATCCCAGTACAACTTCCCAGGGATGACTGGAGTTGGACACAACTCCAGCTGCTGCTCCCTGTGGTCTGGGACACTTGGAGCTGTGGCTGAGCTCAGCCCAATTTCAAAGCCACAGGGGAAATTTTCTCAACTCTGTAGGATCCAAATTTTCTGTTATAAGTCTGTCCCCATTAGCAATTTATCAGCACATTGCTGTATTTCTTCTCAATAATAACAGCAATTAGTAAGTTTGAATGATGCACAGAGTGCATGCTGCAGGCCTCCACAAAAACCAACAGAAAAATAACTAATCCTTACTTATTAATGACATTTGATATTCATATCATACTTTTTTGTGTGTTTAAGGCCCTGCACACAGTAAGTAATTGTCCTTGAACAGCTGAGAAATCTGAGAGCCTCCCTGAACAAAACCTGTCTCACTCCCTGCTGCCACAGGCACCTTGCCTTGGACAGGGCTGGATGTGGGACAATTATCCATCTTAAAAGCACAATCCAAACCTCACTTAGAGCAGCAGCGTCTCCAGGGATGCCAGATCCCTGAAGGATGGCACTAGGGATCTTCTGGCAGGGCTGGTGATCACCATTCACACATCTGGCTTTGTTCAGGGCTGTGTAGGGGGAGGAGATGGTAATGCACCTTTTGAAGCTGGAGTGGAAAGGCCTGGCTTTGCTGTCCTGGGGCAATCACTGGGATATCCTGGGATAACAATGATCAGCCACCGAGTTTATTCCCAAATGCTGGAAAGACACAAGCCAGCAGCACCTGGTGCTAAAGGCTGCTGTCCCTGCACAGAGCAGCCTTTCTTCCAGGCTGTCAGTCAAGCAGAGGAGCGTGCCAGGACCTTGTCAGATCCTCAGTGAGGAGGAAAATTTATATATAAAGAAGATTTATTTTGTTTTAAAGAAGCATTTAAAGAATCTATTTGGCCAGGACTCAAGAAATCCTTTGTGGCAAATGTAATGGCACTGCAGCTTCATCAGGGGAGAATGAATCAGAACAGACACCACTTCTGTACTTTGAATTATTCTGTTTCACATACTCAAATGACAACCTGCCTTTTGGATAGAGGCCCCCTTGACTCCAACCTGCCCCCTCCAGCCAACCTGAGCATGGCTCAGAGAGGTGCTCTGAGTCTAAGGCTACACAAAAGGGTCTCTGTCTGGGATTCCCCATCTTTAGCTGATGAGTCCTTTAAATCCTACTCAGTGGGAAAGGAGGTGCTCTGAACACAAGCAGATCTGCCTCAATATTTATTGGATACATATAGTAGGAGTCCTAGTAAAATATATGTATTGTATAAGTGGCCTTGCCCCAATCCTAGTTGTTCTAAATGGGCTGCAGCTGTGATGTTCTTAATTGGGCAGCAGCTGTGGCCAATGAAGATAACTGGGATAAAAGGGGGTGGGCTGGCTGGTCAGGGAGAGCCTTAGAGGAGCCCTGACAAAGAAGTAGTAACAGCACTGCTGTGAAGAGCTGCATGTGAGAAAGCCACCCTGAAGGTATGGGACTCTAGAAATATAATAACAACAATGTGAATACAACCAGTGGTGACCCCGATGTGATAGAAGATAGGACAGCCGAGAGCTGTGGCAGCCTGAGAGTTGGGACTCTAGAAATATAACAACAACAAGTGGTGATAAGAGATAGGACAGCTGAGAGCCGTGAAGAAACATGGCCTTTGAGTTGAGGAGCTGTGACAGCCAGGAGCTGTGAGAAATATGGCCTTTGAGCAAGGAGCTGTGTGTGTTGTATGTGGCCTTTGAGTCATGGGGAAATGTATGTGTTGTGTTGGGGAAGCATAGGTGGCCTTTGAGTCACAGTGAAAGATATGTATTGTAGAATATATGTCTATGTAAAACCTGTTCCTGTAAGTGAACGAAAAGGGGGAAATATAGTAGGAGTCCCAGTAAAATCTATGTATTGTATAAGTGGCCTTGCCCCAATCCTAGTTGTTCTAGATGGGCTGCAGCTGTGATGTCCCTAACTGGGTGGCAGCTGTGGCCAAAGATAACTGGGATAAAAGGGGGTGGGCTTGGCTGGTCAGGGAGAGCCTTGGAGGAGCCCTGACAAAGAAGCAGGAGCAACACTGCTGTGAAGAGCTGGGTGTGAGAAAACCACCCAGAAGGTATGGGACTCTAGAAATATAATAATAACAATATGAATACAACAGATACGTGGGCCCAAGGCCATTGTGACTTTGAACAGCTCCCAAGGGGAAGGCAGGCTTGGAAGTGAATCTCCATTCCAGAGTTTTATTGCTTGGACTCAGAGGGAGTTCTAAGGCTGGGCTACATCAATCACAGCACATCTCCATAAACAACAACACTCAGGCAGTGCAGGGAAATTTAAGGGTACAATCTGCCAGCTCCCTGCCCAAATCTGCACCAAGGGGCACTTTGGGTCCACTAAGCCAACTTCAACTTGAAACTATTTTCTTTTGAACTGAGCCATGTTAAATACTTCAGTCCAGAGTTCTCTCCATTACTGAGAAGGCTCAGCACTAGAACTCATCATCCACTGACCCAGACTTCACATGTGAAGCAGCCAAAGGATGAGAGAATGGAAGAGCTCTAAGGGGTGGATTTACAGGAAGTTTCTGGTCTTGGCTACTGGGGATGGAGAGGGAACACAGCACCAGAACTCTTAGGGTCTCTCAGCTTAAGTTGCAACAATTTACCGATGACAGACATGACCCAGGCATCATGGGACACTAGGAGAGGCCAAATTGATTCCTCTGTCCAGGTGGTATCACTGGTCAAGGAATAAGATTTGGACTTTGGTGAAACAGCTCATCCTAGCTGAGAGAGTGGAGTTTGATAAAAGGGTAAGTCCTGTCCTGCTTTGTTCTGCTCCCCAAGCATCCCTCCCTGGCCACTGCCCAAGCTTTGAGTCTATATGGCCCTTGGGCCAACACATCATGGCCATTCTTACATCCTCACACATCCGACACGATTCTGCCTTCTCTGAGGGATTTCACAGTTTCTAGCCAAGATCAAACACACAACGCCACGGACACATAAATCAATCAGTCCCTCACTTCCTGCTCTGTAATTATTATCACAGCATCCATAAGCAAACACCAGCCTTGCTCAGCTGACTGGCTGTGCACACAAAAGCACTCTTCAGGTTTCTCAAGCCCACCCTTGTGTGAGATCCAGCAGAAAGCTGGCCATAAATATCACTGCCTCTTCCTGTCCCAAGGCTCTAAAGCACACTGCTGAGAGTGACACATGGGAAGAAAGAGAGTGCAATTGTTTCTCAACACTAGACTGTGTAAATTTTGTCTGATAGACCTTTTGGAAAACACTTTTTCCTTCTCAGAATAGTGGATCAGTGTTTAAAATACACACACATCCCGCTCTTTTCCTCACTGCTGAAATGAAAGGGGGACTTCAGCAAGTGCCAGTGTTAACCTGAAATGGATCTGTCACATCTTGGCAAAGCTTTTCCCTCTTGTAGCTGTGGCTTATAATCTCAAGGGTTGCTTTATTAATAATTTTGCCCTCATCAGGACATATTTAGGAGAGAGCTTGGTCTCTCTGAGTTGCATATGTGATTCTTTAGTGTTGCATCTGCCCTAACACAGAGAAAACCCATCTCTGTTTCCTCTATGGACAGAAATAAACTCTGTGGCTAATTTGGCTGAACAGCTGCACAAACAATGCAATTTAGAAGGATGCAAATGATACATGAGCAGGTTTTGTTCACAGCCTGCCTGTCCTTTGTGGCTGACAATTAGATCAGTGGTCTTAACCCAGCTCTGGTGGCTGGGGTAAGGAGGAGACACATGCACAGGGAACAAAGCTGAGGATAATGGACATCCCAGCGTTATTCCAGGAAGCTGAAACCCTGTTAACAGAATCTAGAGCACCCTGAAGAGGATTTCCTCCAAACCTGATCTTTTTGTTTGAGTAAACTGACTATGTCACAGCTTCCATGAGCACAGGGCATGTCTATGTTTATCCTCTTCACATCAAGTAACAGCACACCCATGTCTCCTTACAGATCCAATCTTAACTGAAAGAGAATGAATTTAGGGCAACTAAGCTTTCATGTTTTGGATGGGGGAAAATACACAGCTGGATTTCCAGGTTACAGAAACTTTTCAATGCCAACGATTCTACAGCATAAAAATCAGTCCTGGCAACTTCATTCCTGAAGCGGCTTCCTTGACTTCAGGACTCTCTGTACTACATAAAGTCAGTCATGAGCTGAAGATGTTGCAAGAACCATCAGCCATGGTTCCACCTCCACCTCTGCCTGCAGACATGAGTGTCCCATATGGACATGGGGAGGTGGATGCTCCCACCAGTAATACCCCAGTCTCCCAGCAAGCTGATTGATGGGAGTCAAGACCCATTGTGTTCATTCCAAGGTCAGTGGCACATTGGGGGTTTTCAGCTGAAACCAAAATCAAGTTTCACTATTACAGAAATTCATCTAATCTCAAAAAATAAGCTGAAAATGTCTCAAGGATGGGCAGTCCCCAAATGGATGCATACAGAATAAGCAGCTCCATGAGAAAAATGTCAGCTCAGAGTTGCAAAGCACTTTGGAGGGATGAAAGCAGGTATGTGCCAGAAAAGTGATGATAATGTTTTCCCAGCATCCATACCACAGCCCTGACAGAAGGATGTGCCAGACATTCCAGCTGTTGTGACATCCACCTGCTCAGAGCAGCTGAGGCTGCCCCATCCCTGGAAGTGGCCAAAGCCAGGCTGGATAGAGTTGGGAGCAAAGTGGGATAGTGGAAGGTGTCCCTGCCCATGGCTGGAACTGGATGAGATTCAACCCAAACCATTCTGGAATTCAATGATCCAATGATCTCCAAATGCAAGCCCTCACTCATGTCCAACATTCGTCTGTGTGATTTTTTTCTGTTCTGATAGGAGGAAATACTGTTTTCACATCTCCAGACAAATTTAGATTAGACTTCAGGTGGAGATAAGGCCCTAATTAATAATAATGGATGGAATTAGGTTTTTACAGTGCTCAAATTCAGCCTTAATTGTGAATTAATGCCCTTATGTGCAGAAATCTTAGAAGGACAACTGTTGCAAACAGCTTCAATCCTGAACTACAAACATGCCCCTGGAAATGTTCTGATTTAGGAATTGAGGTCAGAAATTTAGGGATCCAAATAGAAAACCCTCCCTCAATCTAAGATTTGAAATTAAACCTTTGGTTATCACCCACCATCATTCATGGATTCTCCTCCGAGTTTCCTACAGCCCCTGTCACCAGGAAACGCGACGCTGCTGAGTTCCACAGGGACGTTGGGGATTCATAATCTCATTCCAATGCTAGTTACAAAATAGGCAAAAAACAACACAGCCCTTTCTTTCCTTCATGTGTAAGTGCTAATTCCCACTAGCACAAGAAGCAGCTTCAGGCTAATGGGGATATTGTCACATTCCCACCAACTTTACTCTGTCCTATAAAAGAACCAAATGAACAAAGTTCTGTTTACTTGGATGTAGATTTTGGGGAAAGAGGACATCAGCCACAATATTTCCTGGCACTGCCTTAATGGTCAGTCTCAGTTAACTCCCTGAATCCCACTGGACTTCTGTTTTCCCCACATGCAAAACGAGGGCAGTAACACCAACCACACCAGTGATATGGTCTGGAAAGGACTCAACAGCAGCCATGAGAGGAGGCAGAGGTGTTGCTATCTCCCAGCTTGCTGCAGACATTTTGCATTAATGCATTCCATGAGTGCTGTGTCGAGAATTCTCTTTTGTGTCACACGATTATGAAATTCGTTTATGTGCCATTAATATGTATGTTAATTTTGAAGCAATGCATGTGTCCTGTTCTTGTGCAAGCAGTAATGTTTCCAGGGGAGCTCCTCCAATAACAGGCACAGATACAGCGTGTGGCTTTTCCAACAAAAATAGCTTTTTTTAAGCTCAGTTTTAAAAAAGTTCTTTTTACCCAAGAAAGACATTCTGCCTGGGATCAGCCATCCCTGCCAATTTTAACATGATGCTGATCTAAATAATTCTGCAGGGAATATTTTATGCATCTCCCAAATCTCACCACTACCACACTCTGATTTGGCAGTGCTGGGATGAAACACCTATTAGATTTGGCATTTCCACATGTAGACAGACAAAATCTTTACACTGATAGTGTTTTCATTAAGCTCTGAAATAGGGGCTATATCCCACCTGGAATGTTATTAAGCTGTCCAGAGAATTTAGGCAATTATTGGCATTTACTGCTCTCTGATGAAAGCACCCAACACTGCTAACCCATCATGGGAATTGGTATGCTCCGCTCAGCGATGGTGTGATCGTTCTGAGGGAGCTTTTAAATTCTCAAAAGAGCCTTTAATTCACATTTGGTGAACCTCATATGAAAAACTGTTTCAAATTTAATTTTTTTTTAAATCCTATTTTTCCTCTCTATTGAAGTATTGATGTGTTGCCTACAGCTGTCCCTGTTTCCATCCCAGGAGATCTAAAGGGAAGGAGATCCAAGGGCTTTCATTTTATGTAGAGCGTCTGAAAGACTTGCTTGGGCCCTGCATCCCGTTTCACTGCCTTGAAACAGATTTTCTCCAATTAATTAAAAAGTACTTTTAAAAGTCTTTTTCCTCCTCACTTAAAGTCATTCTACTGAAGTTAAAGACTTGACATTAGATGGATGCAATGCTGAATCCATATGGATATAAATATATAGTTGGTTACTAAAAAGGTGAGATCTGTGTCCACTCTGTGTATTCCAACCACCACACTCTACTATCACATCCTTTACACATACAAAATGGCAAAGTAGAGGGAAAAGGGCAATTGAAACTGCAGCAAAATCAGAAACTTATAATCTGATACAAAAATTGGCTAAAATAACAAAATATTTCAAATTATTTTAATCCTTTATTAAAAATAAATTTAAGAAAACAAAGTTTAAGGCACTTGAATAGCTTGCCCCTTCAATACATAAAGTTTCAGGATGACAGTACATTCCTACTTGTTTCCAATTCGGAGGGAACAAAGTAAGAATCATGAAAGAAAAAGAAAAACCCCATATGAAAAAATAATTTTATGAGTTGTCTTCTCACACATTAAAAGGAGGCAAGGGAAAGGCAAATTTAAATTATTTTCTCCTCTCTGTGGGTCACCTTTCATTAAATTGCTGAGAATGAAACATACTCCCACCAGGATGTTAACATCTCATTTTCAGTGCTGCTGGTGTGAGAAGCCTGAATAAAAATAAATGGCTTCTCCAATGAGACACATCATCCATCGTCAGCATGTAAAACACAGTCATTAATCACAGCACAACCTGCTTATTATGGGCATTCAAGAACTGGCAATACAAATGCTTATAAAACAGGGGCTCCTTTCACAATTCCCTGCCCTTGTCTCTCAATAGTTTAGAGGATTAACCCTTTTGCAGTGAGGGATAGGCAAACTGGTTTTGCTTAATTCCAAACCAACCTGACATCACGGGTTCAAAAGTTCGACTTGAACTCGAACATTCTCAGGTGCAGTTTGTGCTGAGGGAACAAAGAGCTCAGGGGAGATAAGGGAAGGAAGATAGCAAAAGAGCAAATTGAAGAACCCTACAGGGCATGGACTGAGTGTAAAAATCCAGTAAGAGACAAAGGATGGATAGAAAATGGTGATGAAAGAGTTGAAACTCTTGCAAAGTAATAAACACGGTTTTGTCTTAACACCTATTTTAAAGTGATTTGTGGAGAAGCCTCTTCCTTCCTACAGAATTCCCTCTGCTGGGAAAAAACAACAGGATTTTACTTGAACTTAATTAATACTCATGAAGAACACAGTTAAACATACACAGTCCCGACTGACCATATGACTTTGGGCTTCTCTTGCATTTCTTAGCAAAAGGAATTTAAAATGCTAATGTGTAAAGGACCACAATTTTTCTTTAAAAAACGGGAAGGATGAGGAATTCAACTGGCTCCATGTCACATAAGAATTCAAGGACAAAGCCAAATAGGGATGGCCCAAGCACAAAGCGCTGCCTGCAAAGCTCAGCTCTTCCCTGGGCTCTGCAAAACCCAGCTCCACTCAGTTATCTCTGCTCCCAACGCAGCACATCCCAGGCTGCCAAATAAATGAATGCCCAGAAAATGGTCATTTATTTGCAGTCTGATGCAATTCCTTTTCTTTTTCTACACACCCAAAACTTCTATTGACTTCAAGGAGAAAATAAGTGGGGACACAAGGAAAATCCAGAGGTCTTGAGAAAAGCAGTATTTGGACATCCATGCAGCAGGCAAAAGTACCTAAGCCCCACTATTTACTGATAGCTGTAACAAGTGAAAACAGCCCAATGAAGAAAATTTTTGTGGAGAGAAACTAGATAGGTGTGTATTTGAATTTTCTCCTGAGGTGTAAACTGGCCCCAGGTTAACCAGAGTTGATAATTTGTCAAACACTTCAGTTTGTCATCAACTGGACAAATATTTCCAGTGTTGGTATCAATTACTGGAGGCAAGCGACCCATGACTGGCTTTGGGGAAAACAAACACTTTGAGAAGACAAATTAATAGTCTACCATATTTTAAATTACACTAAAGCTACATACCAGGTACTGGAAATGAACACTTAACTTTCTTCTGGGTGAATTTTTCAGTTAATTAACATTGCAGCAATGGGTGGTGGCAGCAATTCCATTATCATTTACTCCATATGTAAGAAATACTCGGTGAATGCTTCATAGGCATGACAGGTTCAGAGAAGAGTGGGATACATCCCAGCAAATCATCAGCAAGGAGTTAAAATCCAAAAATAACTTGAGTTAAAAGAGACTCACAAGGATCATCAAGTTCAACTCCCAGCCCTGCACAGGGCAAAATCACACCTGAAGTACTCAGAAATTCTGCATTGCCTCTACTTCCTAGAAGTAGAAGAACTGTCAGGAGTTTTCCCAAGGTATTTCTTCTAAAGGAAAGGTTTTCTTCAACTGAAATCACCATCAAGACACTGTGATGAATGAAAGGCTTCTCAGTATCCTTCACTGCCAAAAGAATTTTCTATCCTGTAATCTACTACAGGAAAGCATCACTTTTGTTTTGTGGGTGGAAGCTGAGATAAAAACCATGAGCAGGTGAGAGCCTTATTGATGGGTTTGCTTTTCCAAAGGAACCCCCAAAGGTGAGTTTGGTGCTGAGCCAAGGCTGTGCTGAGCAGTGCCTGTGAGGTGGGAACAGCAATGCTCAGGTTTTAAAAAGCTGCCAACTATTTTAATTCATTTTTACAAGTTGTATCATGATTGATTGTGCTGATACTGAAAAGGGAAAAATAAGGCCTGGGTCACAGAAATCAGCTTTTTCAAACATATTAAAGCCAGAGTCACCAGCTGCCATCAAAGTGTCTCGTTGCTCTCCTGGCAGTGGTTTTGCTCTGTGACAGGGAAGAGAAGGAACAGTATTTTTCCTATTTTTCCATGGTTGAGTATGTGCCACAGAAGTCCTGTACTAAGGTTTATCACAGTTCTGTCCTTTTTTCCTGATTAAAACTGCTGGATGAGTATAATTTTTCCCCTTCTTTGAAGACCAAATTTCTATTTCATAGTTGCCAACTCAGTAGAATGTGACAGTGGGAGCAATTAATTGATCCTGCTATTAATAGAAAGCATGGAAAACAGAAAGGACAAAACAATTACAAAAACTGTGCGAGCACAAAAGAAAAGGAAATTATTTGCCAAACTGAGTTTTCCAGACCAAAGCCCAGTCCATGGAGCCAAGTACACAGCAGTAAGACACTGCAGCACTCCCATGCCAGCTGGGCATGCAGTCAAATCCATCTTTTCCATTTCCACACATGTCCAGCACCCCCATCCTCCACAAAGAACCTCTCACAGAGCCAAAGCAATGTCATGCCATGAAAACCAGGATCAGGCCCTATCTTTAATTTTAGCACAACCGCTACAAAGACAGAGACCAAGCCAGATCAGTCCCACACCTGCAGACTTGGCATGGGCTGGGAGATCATCTGTGCAGAGCTGAATTTAGCTCACCCAGAGATGGGAATGATCCCAGTGCACAGACATTCCCTGCTGTCTGCACAGCTTGCCATAACCCAAGGTTTTGATGGGATGGCACCTGGGATGTGGAGCGCTGACCTCCCAAGAGAGGCAGACAAATGCAAGCCAGGAAACCTTACACCTGCAACTCAGAGCTGCTCCCTGGCTCTGCTGGAAAATGGACAAGGAAGAAAATTTCGGATGATAAATGAAAATAATCAATCCTGAATGTATTAAAAATACATAAGTTGACTTAAAGGAAGCACATGAATTACAATTTAAAAGATAATAATGATTTAAAAGATAATCTGCCCAATTTTGTGAAAACACTGCCATACTTGAACTCATTTCTAAATCCTCCATTTTATCATGTAGATTATTTCTTTTTAAATAATATTTTGGATGCTGTAATTTGTTCAGCTGAGAAACAGATTAATACCCATAACCATTTCAGCTTTGGAATTTGGGATCAGCTTATGTAAAAGTTTCATTAATTTATGAGCTTACACAAGTAAACTCTCAAAATCTTGACAATTAGATGAAACAGCAGTGGGATTTCTACAATCTCCTTTCAGTCTTCTTTGCTGCCTCTTCTGATGCAATCACTTCAGCAGCTAGTCTGTGATGGACAAATTCACGTACAGCACCAATGGCTGGGACATCTCTTCACAAGAGACAGGTGCTCTGGGGATTAGGCACCAGCCAAAGAGATCTCTGTCTCAGCCACAAGAAAAAGGCTTTTAATAGGGCTGTACAAATAAAATAAAATCAGGCGGGATTTCATAAATGCTTTTGTTTTAATGTAATTTAAGTGCTGAACTACCTTACAGTAATGTGCTTTCAAATGTTTACAGTTAAGGCATAATTGAATTTGACTCATTCTGGCCGTGATCCAGCTACGATTTAATTGACTTCAGTGGGAGTTGGACTGGGCTCTAAGTAATTTTAACTAAAGTAATCCATCAATTGTTCCTCACCCACTTCATCAAACTCCTTCCTATCATTTATGATTGCTCTGTAATTTATTGCAACAAGGTGAAACCAACACTTTTAACTTCTGGCACGGCTTCCTGACCCTCAGTGGAGAATTTCACCATATGCAGCCACCTAAACCAGGTCTGTTTGAGGAAAGCCAAGAGCTCAACACAGCTGAGTCCCAAACCTCCTGGTACTATCCACAGAAACCTCCAAATATCAGCTCCTCCATGGCTTAGTCACCACAGGAACAAAATAAACTGTTAGCAAAGCTGTCAAGAGGAGGCTTGGAACAAAACAGGCAGAAGGGTGAAGTGAATTGCGTTCACAAACACTCACAAATTTTTTTTTGGCCAAAAAATCCCATTTGCTTCAGTCTTCTCATCATTTTTTTCTATCAATGATTACATTACTGTTTTCTATTTCTTTTCATATTTTTCCTCTTTGAGCCACAGGATGAAACACCATCCAGAGCACTAGGCCTTCCATAAGGCATATCATGTTATGTGCAACATACATAAAAAAGTACCAGTTCTGATAATTTGATAATTTTATTTCAAAGATGACAGGTTAATCTGCCATAGAATACCCCGTTTAAGTAACCATAAACATATAATGCACATTTCTCTATCTTCTAAAATAAAAGGACATGTTTTTATTAAGGCTTCACTCCTTCTGTTCTTACACAACACAGCTCTGGTTTTTAATGGATCAACATAGGCAGCTCTACGTTGGATGTGGCAATAGGCACCTGCACACTCAAAAGTACAGGAACTTGTTGCTTCAACATTAATTCTCAAGATGTCTATTAAAATTAAATTCAGACAAAATTCAATCGCTGTAAGGTGAAATAAATCCCAGTCTGGGGAAAAAAAAACCAAACAAACAACTCACTGGCAAGAAACACAGCCATTAACTGCTCTGTGACTTGCAAAATAATCATTAAAAGAAATATCCAAAGGCAAATGGTGGCCAAGTGTTTAAAGATGACTGACTGATTACATGGAAAACTCTCTTATTCTGACGAAGATCCAAAAAATTAATAGTAAGGTTATCCAAAATACAGGCCAAATATAAATACTTCCAACTCAACCCCTTCTCTGCAAGTCGTCCCGTTGAAGTCAGACAATGAACTACATGAATAGAAACCACTGGCATGTAAAAAAATTTACAAGATAAGACGTGAACATACACATCCAAACACATTAGGGTCACTGAAAGGTTGTTGCTAGGAGAAGAAGACCATATATTTGCAAATTTTCTGTTATTGCATCTCCAAAGGGAATTGTAATGCTGTTGCATGGGAAGTTCTGGAAAACTGCTTTTTTTCTTTCATTAAAAAAAAATTAAAAAAAAAAAAAGGTGTGATTTTTTGAAAAAGAGAAAATGAAAAAAAAAAACAGATTTGTCTCTTAAAGTTCTTTCAGGTTCTGTGTCTTAGACAGAGCTTAAGTATTCTGGATGTGCTACCTGCAGTCCAAAGATTTTGAATATGAGTACAGAGGTCCATATTCTGAAAGATTTTTTTTTTTTTAAGGACTGATCTTCATCTTTCTCTTTAGTTACATAAATGGATCTCACCTGTTCCCAAACACCTGAAATACCTGCAGCTGGTATCTGGGTGTTGCTCTGAGCTGTGTTCTGGCCAAGAATTTCCTCTCATGCATGTAAAGGTGCATGAGAAGAAAAGGAAAAATACTGGAAAATTGAAAATATTACTGAGCATTGTCTTAGCCAGGTCCTAATACCAAACCTCTGTATTTTTAAAGATGCCATTAAAATGTAGCTTTGGGAATGCTGGGCTAGAAATCTCTCAGCCAAATTCTCCCACAATCCTGGGAACCCAAGAAATAATGGATAACACCAGACTTCTACTGCTCAGCTCCCATTAGCTTGTCCTTGTGATCCTATTCTATCACAGACTTTACACAAATACAAGTGAGATCAAAAAAATAGGTCCCAAATTTTCCAAGGAAATGTTGCTTCCTAGCAAGTGAAGCTCTTGAAAATGTTCTGGGTTCTGCAATCTAGCTGGAGCAATTCTTACATAGGAATGACTGAAAAGGTTTGGTTTTAACCTTCTCTCCTTGAAAAATAAATAAAATTTTGCAATACTGAAAGTAACTTTATTGTTTTGCCAAATGTCTCGTAAAAAGAAAAGTGCTATAAAGTTTTGCTTCAGCCTTTAGAAGATAAATTTTCAGTATTTTATTCCTGATCGAGTATTTTCTCTGATCTGATCTTACACATACACCTACTTTTTAAACTTCTCCATTGTCAAGCTAAATTTAGAACATTTTCTTTGTTCTGAACTGAAAAGGACACATAAAGATCATTTCTTCAATCTACCAATAATCCAAAAGATCAATTTTTCTGACTTCTCCTATTTTCACTTGGATATGATGAGATTTTATACATAGCCTGCAAATGCAAACCCAGGTTTCCAGTGGCTCCAAGCAGGGCTGCAGTCACTTCTAACACTGGACAGCTTACCAAGGGCTGAGCAGAAGAAACAGATCATCAGAATCAAGTAATTAAATCCTCTGAGCAATCAGAGCAGAACCTTTCTCCAGCCCAGCAGTTTTGTTAGAAAAAACTTACGCCACTGTATTGAGCAAGTGCCTCCAGAGCTCAGTTCCTGACTCAACCATCAGTTCTGGCTCTGCCATCCATTGCATTCCATGCAAATGTGCCTTCCCCACAGGCCTGCACCGAGGGCATGGAAGTGACTTTGAACTGGAAAGGCACAAATTTTATTCCATCACCCAAACCTGCTCACAACATCCCTATCAGCAGAAAATCCATCCTGGAGGTGGATCAACGCCCCAATCCACACATTGCCAGAGCTGTGATCTGGGGAGCTGTCTGTCACTGCACCCAGATGGCAGAGAAATGTACTGCTCAACACAACAGAAGAAAAAATACAAAGTCTCCTTAGTTACAGCCCTGCTCTGCTCCCCAGGCCTGGTGGAGTGACAGGAGCTCCACACAACACATCAGCTCCAAACAGTCTCAGTTCCTCTTCCTCACCTTCCCCAGTGAGGATTTTTGCCCCTGTTCATGCCCAGCTTGTCCTGAAGGCAGCAATGCTGAGCATCATTGGTTCTACAGGATGAGATGGTCTTTTCCTGCATTCTACAGAAGCAAGTTAAATAAAAGTCCTCAAAATAATTATGGCAATCAGTCTGCACGGTGCAGTCTCCATGAGCAGCGGCCAAATTGAGGACACTTAATGAAAGTGCTACATTTAAACTTAACTCACTGTGCAGATGGATTTAAACTGTGCTTCAGTGCCAGCTGTGAGGCTTTAGAAAATGAGGCGTAGGTGTCAATTTTCCCAGTGGAATCCCAGATTCATTAATGCCTCCTATTATAGCATTCCTCCACAATGCTTATTCATGCCCAACCACAACCACAATGCTGATTACTTGCCACAATAGGTTTTATTGCAATCACTGGGGTGTGATCTTCTGGTTTGTTCACTGTAGTTTTGCATTCATGAAATCCTTTAATTCGCTATTAACAGTACTGAGATAAGAAAGCAAAAGTCAGTCTTTTTTTACAGATATTTTAATATCTAGCACTGAAATTTCTTTAGAGACAGATTTCTCTACTCAGTCCTGAGATCTGCTTTCAAATCCAGATTTGAATCTGGGTTTCCTTCTGAAATGCCACATCTAGTACTGCATATAATCCAACAGAAAAAAATAACAGGCATTTCTCCCAGTATCCATTTATCATCACCCAGCTCATTATTATTATCCCCCATACGCCACTTTTGGGTATTTCTAAACTAGATTTTCTGCTAAAGACATCAAAACACTTAAAACCCAAGATGGTCACCCTGAAAAACACTAGGCTCCTTGAAATTAACTGCTGTGCCCAGTCTACAGCACATACAGAAGAATGCACTTTCAGTTCATAGGTTTATTTCATTTACCTCAGTTGATAAAGTGCTCCTCATCTACAGACAGGCTTTCCCTTGTAGGGTTAAAATAGACAGGGAATTTTGGAGAATTTGAGAAAACTCAGACTTTCCCAATGTTGCAGCTGAATAAATCCTGCTACAGGAGCAGGGACACAGTCCTGACAGGAAATCCTGACTTTTCTGGGTTTTCAGAGGAATGCTCAGAGACAGCAGCATAACTGGGATTGCATCTTCTGCCATTTCTAGGCAGAAATGTTATCTCTGAACTATCTTATATCTATTAAAAATACTCAATAGCTTCACAAAGACTGGATCAAAGACATCTATAGAGAAAGCACTTTGTATTTCTCAGGATTAATAGAATTCCTTTCTAATTTTGCCTTTACTTTTTGTTACTCAACTACAGAATTTTATTGATTTTTGTAAGCTAAACCAAATAAATACAGGCAGTTTTCAAAGTATCTTTTTTTTATTATCCATGTGTTTTTACAAATAATCAGCAAAAATCCCAAACAGTCTTGGCAGCAATGCAGATTTCCACACAGAGGCATTTTCAGCTTTGTAATTTAGGTTGGCACCTCTTGTATAAACACACAGATTCATTTTGGCCTGCTTCCCTCAACATTTTGGGACACAGGTTTTTCATGGGCTCAAGAGCCATTTAAGCCATGTAGATCTCCTGAGCACTCACTTCACACAGCCCAGAAGGAAAACTCTTTCTGAGACCGTGCGCTATTGCCTGGGATGCCGCGGCTCTCCCGGCAGTGTGCTACAATCCAAGCCCAGCTGCAGATGCCAGGCTCGAGGAATGTGGGATGAGGCCAAGGGAGCCTGGCAGAAGGTGCCCACCACTCCACATCAGCTTTATTCCACAGGATTTGCCCAGCTGTCATGTTCCAGGCTGGGAGCACGATGAATGGACGGCATTTCATTTCTCCCCACGCTGGAACACACGCACAACATGGATTCCCTTTTCCTTTCCCAAGTGTTTTGCTTTCCCCCAGGAATTCCATAACAAAATCTGTTCAATGTAAAGGAAAAGATTCAGCAGGTATTTGAGCAACAGAAATGGCTTCCACCCCAATTTTAAGTTACTTCCCACAGCAAAATCAAGCCTTGCTTGTATCATGGCCTTTTAAAAGATAATCAGAAGGAATCTTTTGCTGTGCGTTTGCACATAAAAACTGAGCTATTTCAATTCACAATAAATCTACTTTCTCACCATGGTTTCCTAAAAAGTCTGAGGAGACGGGGTGAGGACCAGAAGAACGAAACCTCATAGTTTGTCTCCAAAACAATGATTCCCCAAAGGCCCCAGCGGCTGCAGGTACCGCTGAATTTAATCAAGAAAACATCATTTATATGAGGAAAATGACAGTTCAAAAGACCCCTTTGGAATAACCAGCTTCCAAGTTCATCCTAAGATAAAACAACAGAGGACAGACATGGAACTGGAAGAGAAGAATTCAAGATTTGAACAATTCTATATTAGACACTTGCATACATTAAAATCCCAACCACACAAATCCTGGATGTTTTAAAGTTAAAAAAAAAACCAACAAACCCAAACAAACCAAAAAATCTGATCACCAAACTAAAAATCCCAACAATTATTTCAAAAGAGAGAGTAATAATAATTATTAATGTTCTTTACAGGAAACTTTTTGCACAGAGCAGCAAGAAGAGAATAAAATTTTCAAAAAAGCAAAAAAACAAGTGGAGAAACTTAAGATTGCATGCGCTTCTGAAGTTACGGCGCTTTTAAATATACATATAACAGTAGAATCCTCTTCAGCAAAACTCCCCTAAAACATGGGCGAATATTTTATATCTTATATCTTTATATCAATTCTCTCATAAAATAAACAGAGCCACACTAATCCAAGGTATATTTTTACCTTGCAAGGTGTTGTTCTGGTATAGCAATTAAAGAGAAATCAGCACAGCCCTACCTGAGACATGGACTAGTAAAAAACCTTGGCATAGACATAAATTACTCTGCTGCTCATTAGGATTTAAATTATAAACCACTAAGATACATTCAAATTTGAGGTTTTTTTAATGAGCTGGAATGGGGCCTGGTACAAATGAATACACATCACAGACAATTAACAATTTGTATTACCAACTTTGCTGAAATAACTGAACTCTGCAATTGAAAACAACGTGATTCTTTCTAATCCAGCCACCTCAATTCATTTGGAGAGTTTAAAAAGGCCATCCAAGACTGATATTACTGATTACCCACACACAATGTCACAAATTCCACTAAGACCAGGGATTGCACACTACTCGCCTCCACGCCCCAGCCTAGTTTTCATTTTCAAACTATTTTAGTTTCTTTGATGAATAAGTAGCTTTTCTAATTTGACCTTGTAACACTGCACACTGACAGTGTCCTTTGATTCTTTACCATGCCCAAAACTACCAATAAGGCAATTGGATTCCAAATCTATCACTAAGCCAACATAATACAAATAGAGGAAACAAATTAGAATTGGAGTAGGCATGCCTACAAATATTTTTAATTGAAAAATTAAATTCTAAATGCAATTTGAAAATTGATTCCTATAGGACTCTGCTCAGTGAAAAAGCAATCGTCAGCGATCACCGTAACAAACCAAGCATATGAACAGTATATCATTATTTATACAAATTAATCAATGGTGACATAATACGAAAAGCCAATAAAAATATAAGTATCATGAAACAAGCGAAATATTATTTTCACTCAGCCATCACAGCCCAAAAAGTCTTAAAGCAAAGTGGCATTAATCACCATCTGAAAATATTTCTAGTCTTTAAAATTTTAATCATAATGGCTCTGAACCCAGACTAGCATTTTGGTACCGATTTGGTACAGATTTGGTACTGGTTTAGCCTTGTTTTTTGGCTCAATAAACAAAAATACACGTTCATATATCAAATTTTAAACTAATGATGGAACATTTTCACAGGGAATTGCAGTTTTCTTTAAAAAAAAAAAAATTGAAGCTCTCTTCAATGTGAATCTCGCCAGCGACATTGCATTAGACCAGCGACATTGCATTGGCTTTGCGTTACACCTCACAAATGCTCCTCACAACTAAAATGTCAATTTTCGGCCTCAAGATTCACCAGAAGAGTCCCAAATGCTTCTTCCACCACCTTCTGCCTCTGCTTGACAAATCTGTTTTGTTCCAATTCAGATGCACTCAGTTAAATATTCAGCAATTCATTAGAGCCAAAAGAAAAACTCTTTTCCATTGGGCTAGCAAAGTTTTCTGATCTCTCTTCGCTTAACTGGGGATGTTGTTGAACACACACACTGCACAAGTACAACATCTTATGTCTTTCAGCTCCAAATAAATTATAAAGGCATATCAGCCTTCTCCGACTTCACCCAAGATGAAAGAAATATTAACTCTTTAGCCCATGAAAACATCTCAAACCCTGACTCCTGCCTTGGGAAAAAGCCACTGAGGAGATGTTCAGCTGGAGTAACTCATTACTCATCACTCCATCAGTTTCAAACACTCCCAAGTCCAAGCTATGATAGTACAGTAACAAATCTCTGTGGTTTAGGTTAAGACGCATTTTCTTAGATCATAAAGAGACTAAAGCGCTCCCTCCCTTCCTGATTAACTGCGGAGGCAAAGGAAACTCAGGCAGTAAGTTAAATGCCATATAGTATTTCTATAGTGCTATATTTCTGCAGCCTTTAGCTCCCAAGTAGTTTGGGAGGAGTTTTTTAATCTATTTTCACTCTGTGTGCGTGTCTTTGTGGGTTTGGTTTTTTACTTTATTTTAGTTTAGTTACAGATTTATACTGGGCACTTTTCAAATTCTTTCACATTTAGATATCTTTTTTGCATTTAGATATCATTTCTTAGCCAATTGTTTCCTTTCATAAAAAAAATTCCCATTGCCTCATACACATAAGACTTGAATTATGCCTATACACCTTAGAATCTGACAGTTTGGAATTGTGGACTTGATAGTAGTTTCCCCTGTGATTTTAATTCCACAAGCAAATCTCTCTCTGTGTTTCACAAATGCTGCGATTCCATACAGCTTAGTCCAACAGAAGCAGATATTCACAACCCAGACTGACATAGGGACAGGCCAGAGCTTGGGCTAGAAACACAACCTTGAGGGCTAATTCATTAAAGATTCCAGGCACAAAGGGAAATAAGTCTTTAATTGAAGAGTAACCACAAGAGACTCACTAGCATCACTCTCAATCCACTGCTGAATCATACGAGGATTATTAATGATTATTTACCGAATATACATCACCCTTGCAAAGACAATGCTTGCTATACTTGACCCAGAAGTATGTATTTAAAAATTTCCCTTTTTTTTTTCCATGGGGGGTGGTGGGAGTCACACCAGCTGCTAGGAAGCACCTCACCCATCCAAAGTCCCAAGAATCTATTAGGTGACATTCAGACCATAATTTTTATGCCGAGGCAATTGTACATGCTTCTGGACCCTGATAATATTGAGGTTAATATTCCTTTTGGGTGCTAAAGGAACTTTCTTTTCTAATTCTTCCTCTTTCTGTACAGAAAGAGAGAAAAGCCAAGAGGCTTGGTGTCCTTACCCCGGTGGATTGAGGTCTGCAGGCAGAATCAGGCGCTCCGTGCGTCACTGCCACACACCAAACCCCTTCAGGACGTTTTGGCCAAGCACGGAATTTCACTACGCAGTAGTGAGGGATCAGCTCTCAAAAATTCCCTTGTCAGCAATATCTTGATTAACAACTAGTTCTTATATAAAATATGTCAGCAATTAGTTAGGGAAGGCAAGGGATGTCACGCACAAATCGGCTGGAAGAAATAAATGTTGATGGAGGATCAAATTGTCCATGCAACTTCTTCCCAAAAGCTGGTCATCATGGGTCTTAATTCTGATCCAGCCTCCTAATCCCTTCTGGATCTTTAATAACTAGCATTTACAAAATAAATATTGAGGTTGAAGGAAGACTTATGCTTGGAGCAAGGATTTACTCTACTTGTCAAACTCTTATGGTACGCTAACAGCAAGTTTTCTATCAGCACAGCTCTGCTAAGAGCTGAAAAGATCCTTCTTATTTATATTCAGCAATTAAAAAATCTCAAACTAAACCAGCAAACCTAAGCCAAAGGACAGACATTGAGGTTTTAAACACAACCTAATACAAGGGCAAAATAAATATTTCCAGCAAAGAGAAAGAGGAAAAATGTAATTCTAGGACCTTGAAATAGGTATTATTTTTATTGGTAATTAGTCCTTTACAAATATTTTTCAATATATAAGATTTTTGAAGAATGAATTTTTAAGTTGCAGTTTCATCACCTCATTTCTCTTGACACATTATGTGTCACCATTGGAAGTATGGCCTTATTGGAAGAACAGAAATCTGGAAAACTGCCTGCTTCACCAGAAAAAGGGATGTTTAAAAATATTTTTTAAAATCTGGAATGTATTCTAAAAATACTGTTTTTACTTTTAATGTGTATTTTTAAACGACCACATTAGTCGTTTGTGAAAGACCACATTAGTCCGCTTGTGAAATTTTATAACGCCCATGGTCAAGACCCGCTTGCTCATTGTGCTGCCTGTGCAAGGCAGAGCCGTTTGTGCGTATTTATTTGTGGTGTTGGCAAAATCTTTACAAGTATTTTCCCATCTTTGCTGT
This sequence comes from Zonotrichia leucophrys gambelii, assembly GCF_028769735.1. Lineage (NCBI taxonomy): Eukaryota > Metazoa > Chordata > Aves > Passeriformes > Passerellidae > Zonotrichia > Zonotrichia leucophrys. Next base: position 7,642,373 of record NC_088193.1, on the reverse strand, counting down.
TAAGAAATAACCTATGTTCTTTCAAAGAAAAAGAAAATTTAGGGTAGAAAACCTGTGCTTCTATGGATTTTTTTTTCCTTTTCAGAATATTTCTATTAATTTCTTTGTACTCACACAGACATATAAAAAAACACTGGAGGTTTCAACGTGCATAAGATGAAGGACGATTTCTACAGGACTCATTAGCACTGATATATTGGCTCCAATGCACACCCCGGATTGGGCTGAACCCCAGCAATACACACTGAGAGTAACTAAAAAGCGATAATAACTAACTGATAGCTGCTAGTTGCTGATAGTAACTAACAACGATCCCAGCGCTGGCAAACCCGGGGAGCGGGGATGGAGTGTGGAAGCCGGGTTTCGTTCCGGCAGGTCTGGGGGGACGCAGCGGGAGATGCAGGAGGCGCTCGCTGAGAGCCGCGGCTCCGCGCCCGCCGCATCCCCGCTGCCGTCACGCTTACCGGCGCAGGAGTGCAGCGGCTTGGGCCGGACCAGGAGCGACGGGCACACGGAGTACAGGGAAAGTTTCTCGAAGTAGTCGCAGGTCTCCTTGGAGAGGATCTCGTCGATCATGAAGGTCTTGTAGCGCCTCCTGCCTGCCTTGGGCCGGCCGGCCGCGGGCAGCCGCGCCGGGGGCTGCGGGCCGGGCTGGGGCTGGGGCTGACCGTGCATGGCGGGACCCCTGCGGGGCGGCCAGAGCCGCGCCCGGCTCGCATGGGCGCCCGGCTCGCCGAGCCTGTCCCCGAGCCTGTCCCCGAGCCTGTCCCCGCTGTGGCCACGCTGTCCCCGCCGCTCGGGCCGCGCTGCGCGGCGCCGGCTCCCCGCTATATAAAGCCGCCGATAAGCATCTCTCCCATCGCTCCGCGGCCTTTTTAGGAGGCTCGGGCTGTCAATCAGGGCCCGCTGCTCCCCGCCAGCACCATTGTTACCCTGCGCCGCGCTGGGAGGATCCGCCGCTCCTCTCCCCTCCCTGCTCGCTATTTTAAGATACTGGGGTGTGTGGCTTTTTATTATTTTTTTTTCCTCCGTTTTTCTTTTTTTTTTCCTTCTTTTTCTTTTTTTTTTTTTTTTTTTTTTTTTTTTTTTTTTTTATTTTCCTTTTCTTTTTTTCTTCTCCCCCTCCTGCTCTTCTCTGGATTGTAATTATCTGCAGAAGTTAAAACGCGGGCTGCCGGAGGAGAGTGCCGCGTCCCCGGCCGCGACAGCTTTCCCCGACCGGCGTCAAACCTATTCCCGAGCCGCCGAGTGCTGGAGAGAGGCAGACGGGAATAAAAACCTGTTTATAGGAGCCTTGCCTAGGAGCACTGTGTAGCAGTTATTTTCCTCTGGGGCGGCGTTAATTGGACCCCACGTCTGAGATTATTTTCCGGCGGATCCCTGCTTAGTTCAGCTGGAATTTTGCAAAGCTGAGCTTTCAGCCCCTTCTGCTGAGGGGTGCTGCGGCTTCCGCACTGGAAGTTTTCCTACCAGGCTGTGGGCTGAATTTTGTTTCTCATCTCCGTGGCCTGCGAGAGGAATCACCAGGACACCCTACTTACAGAAAGGTGTATCAGGAGGAATCCTCTGGATTAACTGGTTGCTGCAAGTTTTGCAGAACGCCCAGCCAGCTCACTAACTTTAAATGGGTAAAGAGAGGCTCATTAGGGAGATTTACCAGCCTCCAAAAAATATTACTTGCAGGTTTCGCACAAGGATTTAAATATAATATGCAAAAGGTTATCAGACATCCTTTGGTTCTCATGCTTTGGCAATCCAAATGACAACAAACTTATTTTAATAACAGAAAACTCAATCTGTTTTTGCAAAAGGCAACAACCATTTCAAACTCTCATCAATGATTTGAAGAACCTCTTTTATTTTTTCAACTATTTTTTTTAAATCCTTTAAAACACTGTAAACTATCTTTAACCTCTTTTGTAAAAGCACTACTACTACTACTACTACTACTACTACTACTACTACTTTTTTCAATTCAAAATTTCGTTTAACTTCAGCAATACAGTTGTTCATTTTTAGAGACTCAAAATCAAAATAAGACGCTTCCATTGTCCACACACTGAAATGGAAGGCAGATGCAAGTGTATATCAGACTTTCGATACAGCCGTTGAAATTTTTTTCTTAAAACCTCATTACATTTTTTTTTTTGGAACATAACACAGCAAATTATAACGAAACAAATGTAAAGCAAAGTGTTTTGCTAATTTTAAACCATTGGGATGACATTCTCATTTAAAATAAATTGTTTGGAAATGGTTTTATTTCTTTTTATTTTAAGAAACTAAAGTGATCTTCCGATGAGGAATTTCCCTAGAATGATAACAAATTAGGAGTTCAAGAACTTCTCGCCTCCACGACATTATAACTCTTTTTAACTTACTTAAACTGCTGCTTTAATTCCTAAACAAACTACGGCTATTTAAGCAGATGGACTGCTTTTGTTATGACTGTAGTTTTATGAGTACTCACCTCTTCATTCAGACATACACCACTTCAGGAGCATATTTTTTTCCTCTTTTTCAGACACTTTCATTTTTTTTTTAGGAAACAAAGTAAGTACCAGCAACATTTACTTCAGCAATTAGTACTTGCTGATAATTATTGCATAGGATATTTTGGAAGCAACACTGAGCAAGCCACTGATTTAAGCCCCAAAGCAGCAGCAAATGGCATTCTGCTACTTATGTTTCCTCCGGGTCCAGCCAGGAGCTGCAGCCCACCCTACCCCCACTTCAAATTTATCCTGCTTTTCTTGACTTTGAAAAATCTGATACAACACAGCAGAGGAATGTTTCCTGAAGAGTATTTCAGGAGCTTGACTAGATGCAGCCCAGAAATCAAGAGGGGAAGCAAACCGTGGGCTTCCCAAGCTCACGGGACAAGAGGCTCTGCTTGTCTTTAAATGTTTCTTTCTCACGTCTGAAGGGCTGAATACCCAGACGTGTGTGGCTGGCACCTCTGTCCATACTCTAGAAATGTGATGCCCTCACCTGAGCCCAAGCAGATGAACTGGCAGGTGGGATTAGCCCACACCAACTCATCTCTAGACACCTAATTTCTTTTTATTAATGGTTTTTTAAAAGTAAGTGGCCAGAGCAATACGGTGGGTTATGTCAGATGAAACACACACTGTCTGTCAATCAAAAAGGGGGTGCTTTGGTCAGGAATAACCAGGGGTTTTGTTTCCAAAATTAATGAAGTGGCTGGAATAGCGAACATCTGCCAAGGGGACTCAAACCCCGAGCAGCTGTTGGAGCCCCAGGACTCTTCCCGTGTAGGACAGCCTTGCTGATAATGCTTCTCCCGGAGGTTTCTCTTGTGGCTGGGAGCGGGGACCGGATGGGAGGCTGGGAAGGGGAAGGCGCATTCGGGAGGGTTTGGAGGGCAGGAGATTTGACACAGTCTGTGTGCCCCAGGCTGGCACCTGCACCCACAAAGGGCAGCTGGGCGGCCAGGGACCAGGATTTCTGCCCTTTTCCAAAAGGAAATTAATCCAAGGGACACAATTCTCCATTTTACTGAGTAAAGCATTTTTGAAATCAGAATTGAGGAAAATAGAACTGCTGTGAGTCTGTCAGTCAGTAACAAGTAATTTCTAAGGAAAAGCAGGGAGGTCAGCCCAGCACCAGAGAGCTGGAAATAGATTGTCCATGAGGGCAATTGTGTTCGATCAGAAGAGATATGGAAGCACCCTCTTTAAACTTGGGTTTCTGAAGACAACTAGTTTTAATTTGGAGTCAATTTGTGCTACCAGGCCTTTTGTGTGCAGTGCCAGAGCCCCCAATGTGCAGTGCCCCTTGGGAAAATGATTAAGCACCTTTGAGTTGACTTGTTAGTCCCAGCACAAACATTACCCTGAGAGACAGTGATTAGGGGAAGAGGAATTAAGTTGCTGCTGTATTGCTAAATTTGTGATTTAGGTAGTACCCAAGTGGCTCTGCTTAGGGCAGAGTCAGCTGGTTGTGATCACTTTGCTGCTGCATTTGTACATTGCCGAGCACACTAGAATTGTTTGCCCGAAGAAAAGAATTCTATCTGTTGGGTTTTCAGCTTCCAGTTTCCACAAGAATTTAAAATGCAAACCTATTTTGACAGAATGGGCAGGATGAACTAAAGTGCCAAAGTCTGAAAGTGCCTTGGCTTTAAGTCTGAATTCCTGTTTCTATATCGAAAGGGCAAAAATACCTTTCACAAGCCCCTGGCATTACCATTTTTAATCACTAGAAATTCCCTTTTTCAGTGAAATGCAATCACCTTGGAAAACAGATCTGTACAGACATAATCAATCCTGCTAAACACCACCACTAATCTCAAGTGTATGCCTTTTTCAGCATGATATTGGGCTTGATACTTGATCCACTATAGACAAATCAAATGTGTGGCTAGAAAGAGGAAGGCACAATATGGGCCAATGCTTTGCTCCAGGGAATCCAGAGGCTTTGTCCTCTCAGCATGAAGGTCTCAGTGCATAAAAATCTCATTGAGTAAAAATCTCAGCATCTGCCTGACATAAATAAAGTGAGTTTCTAGTATCTGCCCCATGCCGGAGAAAAGGGCATTGCCCAGGAAGATTTTTTTTTTAAGCCAGTGAGAGTGTAAAAGATCCAACACATGCTCATAGAAGGAAAACCCACCTGATGGGTGGCTAAGTGAGCCCCTCAGTTCTCTGCATTCCCCTGACAGAAATGCTCACTGAGAGAAAGACACCTCTGAGCAGGGTCTCCTCCCCGCCTCCTGGAAAGCCTTGCAAAGGCAGAGGAAAAGAAATTAAAGTGTTTGTTGATCCTGAACTTCACTTTGGCCTCTTTGCAGATGATAAGATGGTACCTCTGAGCAGCCGAGGAAACAGAAATTGTAGAGCAGCAACTGCACAAGCTCACACACCCCCGTCATCTTTAGGGGGGCTCTTTGCTCCCAGCTTATCTTTACAACCAAATTTCACTCCTGGCCTAAGTGACTATGGAATATGACTGCTCCAAGTACAGCAGTCTCATTAGAATTTTTTTTTTCAGTTGCCAAAGCTATGGAGCCTGTCTCAAATCCTCAATTACATTCTTTTCCCTGTCACCTTAAATCTGTCTGCAGCCTCTTTGAGTGTCATCAGGCCTCACTCTGGGTCGAACTGATTCCCCTCTTACTCCCTATCCCCCCACTGTGATGCTGCAGCATTTGTGTGGTTACAAACCATTCCTGGCTCCAGTTTTGTCCCTTAATGGCCAGCCCTGGGCTTAGGGCAGCAACACTACAAAGGTGTCCTTGACATGCTCAGAATAAACCAAAGCTTGAGTTACTTTCTTCAATAAAATTATACTGAAAGCTGAACTATCTATTGGGACACCTTTGTTTTATTTCCTGCTCTGCCTCAAGCCCTAAACCTAATCTCCCTTGCCTAGAGCCAACTTTGAGTCATCTAGAAATAGAGTATAAGGGTATTCATCATGTGACTGGAGCCACTGGCCAGTCCCCAAATTAGTTAAGATGCTCTGATTTAAAGTAATAGTACAGCTAATAGCCATTTTTATCAGTGCTGATAGAGGGCTTAGAACACACAAGCCGTTCATGGCACATTCGCAAAACCTCTTAAAAACGAGACCTAGATATGGCCTCAGATTTACATGCAGAGAAACTGAGGCAAAGTTTTCCTCTGTTAATGCTTGGGACAGAAGCCAGATCTCACTCACCATCATGTCCTCTCCAGGCACAGCAGAATCTAAATCCCAGAATTTTCCTCTGTGACCTAATTTTTTCCCCCACAGCACACTGGGGGGCTGTGAGGCAGTGTGTTAATTTTTTTCCAAGTTTCCTCCTTGCAGGACACACAACACCTGAGCAGCTTCTCCTTCCTACCTATTGCTACCAAAACCCTGCAACCAGACTCTGGCACTGGAGTTAGAATATTTCCATGAGCTCCCAGGGCATTGCTGTGCCACTACACAGGGCACCAAGGAACTAAACCAGAAGGAATAAGTCACTATGAATCCTGAGACTGACCCTCTGGCAGAACTGGAGGCATCTAGAGAGGTATTAGTGGGGTGTCTCTGATTTTCTGGGAGTTGCACACACACCACGTACACCAGAGGCTATGCCAAGGAACAGAGCCCATCTTTCAGCAAGTGGGATTTATTTTTCCAGGCTATAGCTAAGAAACTACATTCTGGACTTTTAAACTAGGGCTAAGGAGCTTGGGAGTGGCAACCAGGAATGCAAAGGAACATTTTGTGCCACCTGAGGGTCCAGTTTGGGCAAGACAGAGGCACCTGGTCCCCTACTTGTTATCCCAAATATTCCTGGGACAATAAACAGTGTTTCCCCCCTTTCTCCAATGAATTCCATGCTGCTGTGACAACACACCCATAAAGGGAAGGAAGTGTCCAACCATCGTCCTCCTCCTACCCACATTGCTGTCCTCTCTGAGATGCCAGTGAAAACAGAGACAACTATTTTAATAAGGCCCAATATTTTAAGGTAACAACAGTCTCATTTAACTCATTTTCCTAGAGGGACTGGAGCCAATTATGAAGGGAAGTATCTAATCTCATGAGAATGAGTGTTTGGAATTGGAACATCTTTCAAAAAACACCCCCAATTTTTGGCAGGGAAGGCTTCCCAAATCTAACACTACTTCACTCTTTAATCCATGCTGCAGCCTCATTTGGATGAAGATCCACATGTGAATGCTTCATCCAGCTTTGCCTAAGGCCAATTATTTTTGCACAAGTCTTGCTAAATCTCTGCCAAGCTGGTAGTGTGTTAAAAAGGAAAAATCAAAATATTTGCATCTCCTTCTATAAAGCAGCCAGGATGTTTTGGTGTTCTGTGACTGATGCTTTATTCATTATTCAGAGGATTATCTCGCTTTCTTTATTTCTATAAGACAATTTACCTGAAAGCAGCAAAGATCCCCAACCAATAGACCAGAAGAATGTCTCCAGTCTCCATAGAGACACCAGGAAAACACCAGGATCATGTGAGTTGTACACAAGAAACCTATTCATACTGGAATGGGTGGTGTTCCAGGACGTTAAATAATTTTGACAATCTGCCACTATCTCAGCCTGCAAGAAGCCCAAAGGGAGTTACTGATGCCATCAAGTTCTAATCTTTATTAATGGTTTCTAGACATCCTTCATCATTCTGGGCTCTGCAGGACCCCAATCCAAACTTGCAGATAGATCTTTGTACAGTCATCCAAGAGAAACCAGGATCCCATTGCCAGAGAGCCCAGGGGCTGAGTGTCCTACAGGAACTGCTCAAGCTTCCCCTCCTGACAGCCAGAAGCCCAGTTATCCCAGTGTGCTGGCACAGTCCAGGACTTGCTCTTCGCTTGCCAGGTGCTGTGCTGCTGCAGTTCACTACTGTAGATAAACTTGTGCCTAATTAATACAAGGACAAACAAGGAGACACAGGGGCTCTGGGACTCAATAAATAACACAGCATACCAAAAATGAACTGTAGCATTCCTGCATCCACAGGTAAGGCCAGGATTTTCATTGCCTAATGCCAAGGAAGGACAGAGAGGAAGAGCCTGATCACGCCTATAAATAGATTAATTCCTTCTAAACAAGGAAAGAGCAGAACCTCAGCTACAGTGAGAAGTCCTTTCCAGAGGTCCCGGCCAAATTTACCCTCCTGAGGAGCAGGCAGAGGGCTGACTGTGTATGTGGAAGCCAGCCAAGGCAGGGTTTGGGGCTTGAAACACAGAGGACTCTCTCTCCTATTTGAAGTGCCTGGTTTGGCTCCCTATGTGTCATTCCTTGACCTTCCACAAAGTCGTAGAATCCTTACCTGTGTAAGAGCTCGGGAACCAATTTCATCACCAGAGCTGGAGAACTGTGCCATTCCCAGAAGGATTTGTTGCCTGGGTTGCTGCAGTTGAGTATTTCAACATCAGCTGGGAGGCAGCACCCAGCTCCAGGGGTTTGGGAATGCTGCAGAGGGCACTGCACTGACAGCGGGGCTGCCTGCAAAGCACTCGGCTTCTTCAGCCCCAGCTCCGCCAGAACTGCTCAGAACACTGAAACCTTCAGAGCAACCCTGGACTAAAAGGTTTGACCCTGAAGAATGACCTGGCTGTACCAGTGCTACTCTGGAAGCAAATCTGTCACACTCTAGATTGCTTAACAGCACTGAGGCACCTGCAGGAATCTGCAATCTGTCAGGTTTTGCCACTGCTCAGCTCCAGGCTCTGCCTCACTTCCCTTCCCTGCAATGCAGACAGAGATTTTTGGGTAATCCCAGCTCCATGCAGAGACAGGCCCTGACCCCAGCCTCGGGATCAGGCAAACCAGCCAGTGAGGAACAGGGAGGAATCAGCTCTAATTCCATTGCCATTCCCTGTAATTAGGATGTTCAAATACACGTAGCTGTTAAGACCCTGGTGCCAATAGTTAAGCCCCAGAGCTTTCAGTGTGTTATCAGTGCAAGGGGGGAGTAGGACATCAAACAACTGGTATATGTGCCCAGTGTGTCCAATCCCCTTATTTAAGGAGCACCCCCAAGTTCCTTAACACAGTTGTCCCATCTTTCTGCCCATAGTCTCAGCTTTATGCTTGATCCTGAGCTGTTTTTCTTCTCACCATTGCATATTTCCTAGCCTTCTCTCCCCAGTCCTTTTCCAATGGCATTCTGAAAGACTTTAATCCTTACTGCCATGGATCTTACAGCTGCTGGGAGCCTCGGGGCTGTCTCAGCTGATAACTGAGCAGTGTCTTTCACTCAGGGCTTAACACAGACTGCACAGATCCTCATCGTGTCTGCTTGCAAGGCAGAATTGTTCTCATTTGCCTTCCACCCATTTCAAAGATTTCCCAGGGTAGATAAAGTTCCACTTTCCTGCTGGAGGAAACAACAGCAGCAATTGCAGAGTATCCTTAACACACAAAAGAAAGGTCTCTAGACTCAGCCTGAAAGCTTGTCCCTGCTCCCTGTCTGCCACCAATCTGCCATTAGCATTTCTTCATACTCCAGAGATGCTCCTACTTAACTGCACTAATATTTTACATTTAAATTCTTCATGACATCTCCATTTTATGCTCTCATTTTGGGGCAACACATTCCTTCTCCAGTCAGGACTTCATGTTCTACTGTGAAAGTCTTCCAGCTATAAGGAAGAGAAGAAAAAAAGAGAAATAAACAGAAGGAAAGTTCATCTTCCCCTTTTCATAAGATGTCCAAGTCCTTGCACTTCCACCTGCAAGCAATAACAAGGGCTCATTGTACTAAGTGCCTTCTGCACCGTAAGAAGGGGACAGGACAGTCTAAGAGAGCTGTAATAGTTATGGTTGCTGGTTATATTGTGTTAATAGCTCAATGTTAATGTCAGCACTTGAAAACAAAGTGTTTGAACTGTTAAAATAGGCAAGGCTAATGTAAAACAAGTTTATGTAGGTTATAATTGCACAATGTTGGCCTAGAAGGATGCCATGAAGAAAAAAAAGGTCTAAGCTCTTATAGTAAGGGCATATTATTATAAATCATTCTTTATTATACAGAGCTCTTTTATTCTCAATTCTAAATTTCTCATTAATGTATTTTTAGCACTGAAAAAAGAATGTTCTAACACTTAGTTTCTGAAGTCTTTCTAGCTCATACAAAATTTTATTTTCATCAGCTATGGATCCCTGGTGTAGGCAGGAAATCTCCTTATAAGCTACAGGGGTCGGGGAGCACTTGGAGATTCCTTAGTCTTTGTCTGTCCCTGTGTCCTATTCTGTGTTTGTGTATTAAACAAACACAGTTTAAAGAAAACCATGGTTTACCACAGCTGCAGCTCCTAGTCTAGAAGAATTTAATATAGAAGCATTAAAGTAGGTAGGTATATTAACACATGGAACAAAGGTCAAGGCTTATGGAAAGTCTCCTATTAAGAGAACAGAAAGAAATGGCACAACTGCAGCCAGAGAATAAATCAAAGTACACCATTTTTCACAGTAAACCATGTTTCTTTTCAACTTATTACTACTCCTTCATACCCTGATAGTGATTAATAGTAATAAAGTAATTGCAGTAAGATGATTCTGCAGACCTGAGTGTGAAAACCCCCATTCTTCCAGAATATTGGGATTGTGAACAGGATCCAGTTTTACAGATGATTCCTGTTCCATTGCCTGCAATGGGATTTTACTGATAGAGGATAAAGATCTGTCTTGTGATCCAGATAAGGCAAAGCTTGAGAATAATTACCAGCTAATTAGGTCTCTATGGTCCAACTGTTTTCTTGGTTGAATAAGTAACTGGTTAACAATAAAGACCTGCATCCTTGAGAAAAGTTGCTCCTTTCAACTTAGTGTGATTTTTAATTTATTTTTTAAGTATCTATACTAAAGGCAGGACAATGACATCTTCATTCAGGCAAAGGATAGTGACTGGGGTTGTACTGGTAAGCCACAGCTGATTGCTGGGAAGGCAGAGAGCAGGTTAAAGAGTTTTCTGTCCCTAATTGTACTCAGCAGAACTGGTATGGCCACATTTCTCCAAGACGCTCCTGTGTGTAGGAGAACAAACAACTCTGCCATGTCCCAAAGGGCTCTCTGGCTCTGAGACACCACTTCAGGCAGAGAGCTTTTGCTTCCCTCTTGCCCAGTTGTCACTCTGCACACAGGAGTAACAGGAGATGTGCTGCCTGGCCCATGGGCTGGGATAAATGGGGCTGGTTCTGTTTGGTTCCACAGGGCTTGGCCAGCCAGTATTGGGAGGTACAGCTCTCCTGAGAAAAGGTTCACCTGGGCAGCTGCTGCTTTCTGACCCCTCTGCAGGGATTTCTGAGGAGAAGAGTGGGAAAGGTGAGTGTTCCTGGGCTGGCGGTGGTTGTGAATGTTACCCCTTTGTGTGTCATGAACAAACACTTTCAGCTCTAAAATGAGCATACAAATAGAAAAGGATGACAATCGCAGACTCACAGAATAGTTTGGGTTGGAAGGGACCTTAAAGATCACCTTGTTCCAGCCCCTGCCATTGGCATGGAATCTTCCAGTGTTACCAAAAAACAGACTGATCAGGAGTCCTGGACTCCTTGGGACCTTTTCACATCACACAGCAAACGTGGAGAACAACTTGCAGGTCAGAGTGACAGTAATCCATAGTCCCTAACAGACTGCAGTGGGATCTCCAGAGCCTTGTTCCCCACTGGGTATGGAGTCACTGTATTAGTGGGGAAAGGTCAGCAGAGCTTCATTATTTTATCAATACAGTTATCAAGTCCCTATTTTGGGAGCGTGCTCCCATAGGGGAGTGGCTGTGACAGCCTGTCTGAGGCACTAATGACCCAGTCATTAACTGCTGAGTTGGAGAAGCCTGTTTGTCCAACTCAGGGCCGTGGGTGCAGCAGAATAGACAGCAGCAGAGAAACCCAGATGCTGGCTGGAGAGGCAAGAAAACAAATGTGCCTTTGGTGTGCTTCAGATGCCATGTTCAAACACCCAGACGGGGCTGCCGTGTTCTCAGAACCAACTGAGCCTCCCTTTGCAAGTGTTAGGTCACAGACACGTGGGTTATTCATGGTAAAAGACAGGCAACACAACTCCTCCATAAAAGTCCACCAGACAGACACTTTAACCCCTGTAATCCCTTCCTGTGGGGTATGTGACGCCACAGAGATTTATTAATTAAACCCTGTTATCTGGTGGCCACTGTCAATTAAGTGTTTCCTTGTAACGTGCATAACGAGGGCTCATTCATTAGCAAATGTTTCCATTACATTTAAGGCTGTGAGTCTCTCTGAGCACTTCTCTTCCCCAAAAAGAGGTACTGAATTGGCTGTGGTTTGAGATTCTGGGTGAAGGGAGAGGAGAGAGAAGTAAAAAGCAGATAATGGATCTGTTGCTAAACTGAACAATTAATAAATTTAATTTCTATGCCCTGGGAAGGTACAGTGGTGTCTGCAAAGAACTCTGTTTCAGGAGAAGGATGCAATTCTTGCTGCGCCCCTTGCCACTTGCACTGTGACCCCAGGAAAGTTGCAGCACACCCTTTTTGTTGCTGTTCTCTGCTTTGACCGCTCTCTGGAGAACTCTGTACACAGATGAAAAGGAACAACCTCATATGCAGGGTCTGCATCTTGATCAATGCCTCTAGAATGTGCTCCCACTGAATAATATGACCCAATAATTCATTGCAAAATGTGCTGACACTCTGCTAAAAGTACCAGCTCCCTGAGTTCTGTTACTAGATATAGTCACATCTCCACCTGACAAACTCTGACTGCTGAGAAACTAAAGTACCAAAAGACTGAACAAAATAGCTTTCAGGCAGTATCTGTAATAATAAAATCTTCATGATTTAAATGAGTACTAAAAGTCCCTTCAGACCTGATATGATGTCTAGATCATTGAATTTCGGTGAAATGGATCTAACAGAATAATTAATCCACTTGGAATGTTAGCCAGAGTTCTTTCCAGCAGCTGCCTCGAGAGAAAGAGGGAAAGGACTAACTGAATCCAAGGCTTTTAAGTGCATTCCTGTCAGTTGTGCTGGAGCAGCTGCTGAGAGATGGAGCTTCAGTTCCACCTTCTGGCAAAATTTGCAGTTGCAAGTCTCTTTTTAAAACAGGATTTAAATTAAAAATATGTATTTTCAATTAATCCAAGACTGGGTTAGGGCTCATTCTCAATAAAGTTCAAAGGTAAATATGTTAGACAAATCACAAAGTCCGCATGTCAAGGAAAAAAGGAATTAAAGCATATAGGGAGGTAATGACAAATGGTCAAAGAAATTATACTCAGCCAGTAACTTGTTGGCTGATTTAGTCCTCAGAACTACATTTTTCTTGCTGCAGTGTTGTTTGGTCTTTGTACAGTGATCTCAAGGCTTTAAATTTATTACACTGGCAAAAGGAAGGAAAGTCTCTTGTAACGATTCATTAGCTGCCAGAGAGCCTGGAAAAAGATGGGAGTGGAAATTTGGCTATCAGGCTGAGAAGATGCAGTGTGGTGTCCCTGCAGTATGGTGCTGGATGCCAGCACTGGGGAGCAGGGTCAGCAGCAAATCCTGAGAGCATCCCATAGCAAAGATTGCAGTCAGATGTTCCCCTTCTCCCAGGTCCTTTGCAGCCAGACTGAGGGAGCTGTTACTGTGGAGCACATGGAAAAGGCGACCTTATCGAATCAAAATCACTGGGAAAAAGAGACAATGCCATCTGGCTCCTGCGGAGAGAGCTGGAGACCATGCTGGCACTACCTCAGGCAGGCAGTGCACTCATCCTTCCCCACACATTCCTGGGACATTTCTAATCATAACTGTGAATGGCATCCCACAGGGCCTTTCTGGGATCAGGTTCCCCTCTACAAGTGTCCAATCCTGTGTCTGGAGGCAGCAGAGCTCCCACTAACATCCATTGAAACATAGCCTGCCTCACTGCCATCACAACTGCCATTTCATGGAGGGCCTATTTATAAAGTTTTTAATAGAACGTAATTTAGACTTTCAGAGAATCATCATATCTATTCAAAGCAGCAATTTTTAGGAATTCAGCAAAAGACAGGAAAGGATAAAATGACATATTCCTTGTCCTGTCTTCTGGGTTGTTCTGGTGTAACAAGTATATATAATCAATTATGGAGAGCAAAAAATGGCATTACTTTTAAGAAGCCCACTTTACTTTTCTGTCTTTTTAGTGTTCAGCCTGGATTGAAGTGATAACGAGTAACTCAGCACATGGCCCTGTCTGCTCAGTTTATTATCGTGCATTCCTATCTGACTATCTAATCTAAGATGTTTTTAAAGGACCCACCACCAAAATATTTAAGTGCTGCCACAGGATCTAATTACTGATCTTCAGGAAGAAACACTGGCTTTGCTGCAGATTTGAAATAAACCCCCATTAAATCTTTCTGAAGGTTGAAAAGCAAACGTGTATAAAACATAAAGCTGCCTTTCCTTGTACATGCCTGGGAACACCGAATGCAGGATGCAAGATAAAGCTATTGTTCTGTCAGAAACCAAGGTGTTGTTTCACACTGCACGAGACCATGAGTCATTAATATTGAGCTGTACCACGGCCAAGGAATGCTCTACATTAGCCTGTGTTCTTCATCACTCTCTTTATTGGCTGGCTTTTCTTCGAGCTTGCTTCCACAGCCTTTGAGTGCCCTGCAAGTAGTTGTGGATTCATTCTCCAGCACTCACAAATCAGGCAACATTATCTTTTTTTTTTTTTTTTTTTTTTTTTTTTTTTTTTTTTTTTAACATGTGGGGAATTGGAGGCAAAGATGAAGGATGAGATTTGTCCAGGGAAATAAGAGTGATTTTCACGGCAGCATTCCAAGTGTAACCAGATGTCTTGTGTCATAGTCCTTCCCTGCAGGAGCTCTGCTCATCTAAATAGAGCATTTCCCCTTGTCTCCTGACAAGCCAAGGACAGGCTCACCAGCTGAACCAAATAAAATCACTGCCAAAGTCTGCATCCTTCTGCTCAAAGGACTTATGAAAACACTCAGGGAGCAATAAGCTCACAGTAACAGTGTTGGATAGAAAATACCATAAAAACTGGGGAATAGAAGATTAGGGAAGGAGCCCGGGATGAGTATTTTATACTTGTTATAGAAACCATCTTGTCTAAATATAGGTCATTCCTTCGTTCTGTTCCTAAGTCACTACCAGCCTTGTCCTCAGTTCCTGCCCATCAGGAATATCAGGACTGTCCTGCATATCCATGTTTCTGGATAGTTCTTCATCACAGACAGGAATGGCCTCATGATCACATTCTTGTGTCCCAGAAAGAAGGGAAGACACTAATGGTTTTCCTTCCAATTTAGTCCACACAAGACTCAGCTCTGTTTGATTTCCATCAATCAAAATATGATATTGCTAAAAGCACTGGAAAACATTGGGTGGGCACAGGCTCATTTAGGCTTTGGAAGGACAGGTTAGTTTATAGCCATACATTTGAGCTGAAAAGGAAACCATCAGAGCCAATTCCATTGTAACTGATGTGGCACTGTAGTGTTACTGTTGTAACTGTGTTTCTAAACAAGTGTCCACAGACAAAGCTACCCAGGCTCATGCAGCATCCATCAGCCACTTCCCTCCATGGACAGAAGCACAGACCACGTGCTCTGAACCTTCTCAGCCCGGCCTTCTCATTCCTTTTTTCCAGCCACCCTCCTACCAAGCAATGGCAGCACATTCATGGAGTCAAGGCACGTCCCAAAAAGTTATCCACTGGCTCAAGGCACATGTCCTTGGACTGCTCTGGTGGTGATTCTGAGGTGAAACAGCACCTTTAGAAAACCATGCACAAAGCCTCATGTGATGGCACCTCTAACATGGAATTCACAAGTCTGCTGAGGTATGCCTCTGCAGCATCAAAGTTTTACATCTAATTTGAATGAATGCAGCTCTAGCATCTAAGTGCTGATTTAATAAGATTGTTTGTCATTTTATTTCTAAAACTTCTACTTATTATTTTGCTTTGGAGTTTTTTAAAGTGCTTTTATTAGGCTGGCACCCAGTTGGGGTGAACATCCTTTGTGCAGGATGTTGAATCCCTGTGCAATAAAAATGATCCCTTTCACCAAGATCTAATGTTATTCCTTTTCTCTGGGGCACCCTCACAGATGATGAAGACCCTTTCCTCCCCTGCCACGTCCTGGGCTGAAGTCAGACACAATACTGTTACTCTGCACATGCCTTGGGAAAGCTGCCTGCCTGCTTCATTCTGGGTGGTTTGCATGGTGCAGTGAAGAGGCTGGAATCAACACCAATAACACTCCTCTTCCTCCCTATATTCTCCCATAATTGTAGCACTCATTACATTTGTTACTTTAAAACCACTAAAATATAAACCAGTCTCAGCCTAGAAGTGTTCATGCTGGGAAGGACAAAAGAAGAATTTTAATGACACTGGGACTGGTGCATAAACTATCATTTAAAAAAAAAAATCAACTATGCAAAGCTTAAGAAATCACTTAAACCCAGCACTAAGAGGGAGATGGGGAGATAGTGCTGTCCTAAAGGTGAGGAAACACAGAAGTGCTTGCAGCCAGTACCAGAGTGGCCTTCAGCTCCTGAGTCTGGGCTTCCCAGAGCTGAGTTCTGACTTCTGAGTCCTTCCCCACTCGGAGCTCGTTCAAGCCAAGCCCACGATCTCCCTTAGGGCCGCTCTCCTGCTCCATGAGCCTCAGCCACTGTCCCGCCCCTGCTCTCTGCCACCCCAGCGTCCGACCTGAGCTCTGGAGGTACCGGAGTTGCCCGCAGGAGCGGAGAGAGCTGGATGGGGCTGGATGCCGAGTGTCAGAAAGCCAGGAAACAGCAGGGGGAGGTATTAGGCCAGGAAAACCAAGGATATGCGGCGAACCAGGAGAAACTCCTGCCTTGTGCTGACAGACGAGAGAATCACTAAGGCCGCTTTGGTCTGCATGTCTCCACTATGGGACACAGTGGGCTCAAGGAAAAGGGTTTACAGGTGACAGGCAGAGACAACCCTTTGTGCCCTGCTCAACTGCACAGCTGGGCACATCTGTAGGCTCTCAGAATGCCAGAGGCACTGGAGGGACAGGGAAATGTTTTGCCCTGTGGATGTATTTCTGAGTGCTGCTGACCTCTCACGTCTAAGGGAGAAAGGCAGGGATGCCACGTGCATCTCGGGAAGAGGATGTGCTCTCACCCTCCCAAGACATGGGTGCTCTCAACAGCCAGAGCTTCCAAGGAACACATCTGGAATCATTTTCAGCAGCATCTGGAAGCTGTCATGAGCTGCAATGAGACACAGTTGTTTAATTATTCCATATCCTTTGCCACTGTTAAGTAGTGGCTATTCAACCTCCTCAGCATACACCCCAGCACACCAGCCCTGACGGCTCCTTGGCACATGGAACACTTGTGATGGCACAGGAGCATCAGCTGCACCTTCAGCCCTGCCCTGATGGCATCCAGCACAAGGAAACAACCACGGTAAGTTCACTGTTACAGCAAGAGGAATGAAATGAAAAGGGAAAACTCTTACGTACTGAAAGAGCCTAGAACAACATTCTAAGAGAATTATAGAATATGAGCTGGAAAGGACCCACAAGGATAATCCAACCCAACTCTTAGCCCTGCACAGAACATCCCTAAGAATCAGAGAATTAACCTGTGAGAGGAGAGAAAGGTTCAGGCATAATTTATCTCATCACTGGACACAAATGAAGATTTCATTCTCAGTATCAATCCTTTCCTTCATGAGAAACCCATCAAGAAATCAATTTCCAGCAGCTGTATGGCTAACATTCTCTTGTGAGAAATGTTGGAAGAGGAAAGGAGTATGAAAGTACCCAGGACAGACTTCTATTTCATCATTGTACTCTCGGTATCTCATGCTCTCTTACCAATACAGAACATATGGATTTTTCATGGAAGATGCTCCTTCTTGTTTCCCTATCTCTTTACCAACACCTTGCCTCTGGCAGTGAAGGAGTTAAGCAGACTGTACTGTGCATTTTACTCATAGCACAAAGGGAGAGGGCTAAGAGTCTTGCTGATTATCCCAGTGCTGAACTTTAAAAGCTTTTAAAGCTGAACTTCCTCTGTAATCGTTTGCACCTTCCCTTTTTGCCTCCAGCAATGCCTCTGAGGTCACTGTCTTGACCCGGAGTGGATGGGGTTAGAGCTGGAGGGAGGCTGATGCCTACCCTCAGTTCACTGTTTCAGAGTGGGATGGTGCTCCCTGTGCTAACAGGAAGCAGAGAAACGTGAGAAAAAATAGAGTAAAAATAATAGAAACCAAACAAGAATGTTGAGAAGTTCTGGGGCAAAGAGGAATACAAAAGGATGCGTGGGATACAAAAGGACAGAGTGCACTCACACAGCACTGGCTCCGGGGGCATGAACGAGACGTATGGAAAATGCAAAGGAATGACAGAGAAATCACTAAACCAGAACCAAATTCCAAAGGATACATCTAAGGGTTCAGCTCCTGCTGCAATAAACAGCCAGATGGCTGTGTATCCCAGAGAGACGCTGCTGGGAAAGGAAGTGGAGAGGGAAGGAGGGGGCGAGCAGGGTCAGCTACACATGAGCTTCCATTCCCAGTGAAAGAGGAAAAGGAAATGTAGATTAAGAGGTGTCTTCAAGGCCCCAGCACTGGCTGAGCCAGCACAGGAGGCAGAAGAAGCCAAAGAATGTCTTTGAACGTCTTGTGCTCACATATTTTTCTTGCCCCCTTCCTTCTCATTCTCCCCCACCATTCCAGCTTCCTCTTCCCTGCACACCAGCCATTCCTCCATTTTTGACAGTCCCTTTGCAATTTTTCAGAGGCCCAGAGCAAGGGATGGTTTCTGACACCCTAAGCTGCGTGTAGGGGCTCATGCCCTGCATTCTTTTGGAGCTCTTGGCTTTATTCTTACAAAAAGTTCTCTTTGACATCCCCAAAGATCCATAGGATCTCCCAGACTCATTTTTGCCACAAACCCAGGAAAAAACAGCTCCTCTATTAATACAGCAATACAGGCTGGAGTTCCCACATCAGGACAGTTATGGAAAATAATGTGAATTTCAGATTGCATGAATTAGCATAAAAGCAGGACATCTTGTAGTTGTCTGTGTGATCACTGTGTGATCTTGCATTAGTCATCCACTTAGCCTGTGTCTCAGTTTCCTCAGTTCTGAAACAGGGAAGAATACTGACCTTGCTTTGTACAGGACCTCAAGATTTTGTATTGAAAGCAGGAAAACAGTTTAAAGAAGCATTATTGGAAGAATCAGGTGCTATTAGTGCCTTCCCTAAGCAAGATTTTATAAGCTTTGGTTCTTCAAACAGTTGTGAAGGTAAGAAACATCAGTGAATTTCAAAGAAGGGGTTTGTTGTTTGGGTTTTTACTGGGCTCCTTTTCTGGCTTGGGCTGCAGTGTTCCACAGTGAATATGCATTATTTTTTCCTATTCAGCTAGGATGCATCAAAGTCAAGCTCCCATTTGAAGGCAGACAGATAACAGAGTGTTCTTGACTCATTGTTTAGTGGTTCATGCATAGTCCTGGCCCACTGGGTGAAGGGCAGCAGCAGGAAAGGCAAAATCTGGTGCCTCAGACAACTAGCAAAACAAAAGCAAATAAAATAGAAAAACACCACAATATTGTTCTGTTCTGCTTTGATAAAACTTCTTTTCATTGAATATTACTGTATTACCTGTACTCAATTGTACCTGTATAACTGTACAATTGAGTCTTCAATTAAAATTAAATTACTCTGGGAAATGAAGGAGCTCAGTTACACAGCAAGAGCCTTTCTAAAAGGCAGAAAAAGTTTTAACATTAAATCAACGATAACCAGGTTCTTTTACTTCTCTCTGCAGCTGGAAGTGCCAAACCCTAATTCACGTGGAATAAATCCAAAAAGCTGCATGTGCCACATACAAATACAGATTCCAAGCACTCCTGGGATGTTCAGGATGTGCAGCCTTAGATCTCCTCTCTGCTCCACCACTGAGCTGCCAGACTGCCCTGAGCCAAGGGGCCTGATCAGCTCATGGAATGGAAAACAGTAGAAGCAGTATGTTATTAGCACTGGGAATGCCGGTGGGACTCCTGGAGAAAACAGTACCAGAAACCATTCCTCAAGACCTATTCCCATTCCAGCTGTAAAGGGCTGACAGTTTGTTCTGCCCAGGAATACTAAACTGGGAGAGATGTGACGTGTGAGCAAAGGCTCTCAAGAGGAGTGAGACACAAAAAACCACGTTGCAGGTTGCACTCTATCCACCACTCTGCAAAGTTAATACACCAAGCTGATTTATCCAAGCTTTAAAAAAGTAATATATTCAGAAAAGGAAAAACTAGACTGGTTTTGCTTTTTTCCTCTTTCTTCTGTATGCCAACCACTTCAGGTTGAATAAGGAATTATTTCTTCTAAGCTTTTAATTTTAGCATCACTGTTTGTAAATTATTTTCCCTTTTACATGTATGTCTTTAGAAAGAAATTATAGTCTACTATGAGGAATGTGTTGGTAGTACTTCTGTTCCTGGGTGCCTGACTGACAGAGTGCAGTACTTTGAGACGTCAGCATTTTTAGGGCTGTATGCTTTCATCTGTTTTAGAACCTGCTGACTAAGCAGGGGAATAAAGAGATTGGGGTGGAGGGGCTGGCTCAAGCAGGAGGGAGACAACAGACTTCCACAACACCTTGCTAAGGGATCCCTTTCACTCTAAGACTGCTCATAATGCTGCAGATGCTTTCCCCATCCCTTCCACCCCATGAGCAAGAGCCAAATATTAAAAGAATGGTTTCATGAATAAAATAGCTAACCAGATCCTGCAAATTTTATAGATCATCTTTAGTAAGTCGCTTCAGTAACTCATCCGTAGAAAACCAATTTGCTTTTCCGCCTTGTCTGTTGAGGCTGCGTTTCTCTGGTGACTCACGAGACCCACCGAGCATCTCCCCACAGGGATTTCTGTGTCTCTGAACACCCCCACAGTGGGAAAATCAATGGCTGAATCCTGGGGCACAAGCCTTGGCCACCACTCTCATTCCCCTCAGAGCACTCCTGGCACCTCGAGGAGCAGGAGGCCTTTTTGCCTGGGTGGCTCCGATTCCAGAGCCCTGCAGCAACAGAAACTGAAACGCACTGTCCAGAAAGATTTAATAAAATAGTCTTTCAGCCACAAAGATGGGCACCAAGCCATTCCCCTTTGTCTCTGCTTACAAGCATTCCTTAGCTGACAGGCAATCAGAGTCCAAAAGAGGCAGAACACAGGGAAGAGAACAATTCTCCAGAGTCAAAACAATTTTAGCATAGAAAGCATTTGCATTTTTGGGCTATTGCAGTAAGTGAGACAAATGCACATCTCTGCTTGCTACAGTATTTGCAATATCTCATACTACAGAACAGCCTAAGATAAGCAGGAATTCAATGGAATTTGCCCTAATTGCCCTTCCTACCCACTCTTGCTTTTGAAGTTAGAAATCCCTACCTGCACCATCAGAATAGATAAAGATTCAGCTATAACTTTGGTGGATTTTTTTCTTGATTCACTTAATGATGTGTGGGATATTTTTATTATCATCATCAGCGTTGCAGGAGTATCTCAAATCCTAGTCATAGCCCAGCAGAACCAGCTGTTGTACAGAAAAACAGCAAAAGGCTTCACCCCAGGAAGTTTCTCTGATCAGACTTGTTGAATCCTCCTTGTGTCCCATAAACATATACATAGCTAGTTCCTACAAGTGGAAAGGGATTTACACTCACAGACATCTCCACTCTCTGGAAGTAAAGCCATTTCATAAAACTAAATAATAAAATAATAAATAAAACCAAAATAATAAAGCCAGTTCATACAAAATTAAGCTCCCCGAAGCCATCAAGCTGGAAAACAGACCCAGATATTTGCTCATTGAGAATGGGAAGAGGTCTAAGTCCATTAAAACTGGTGAAAACTTCCTAGAGGATAATGACAGTTCATTGGGAGGAACCATTTAGACAGTCTTGCACACTTCTTAAAAATTGTCTTGCTTAGATGAAACAATTCAGTCCTAAATTGGACACTGCACAGCACAGTGATGAAAAACAACAACAACAACAACAACAAAAAACCCAAAACAAAACAAAAAACAACAACCCCAAATCAATCCCCCAAAGCTGTGCTTTCATCTAGGGCTCTCAGATGCATGGCAATTTTTTGTTGTTGTTGCTGTTGTTTTTCCTTCCAGGAGATTTTACCCAAGCAGAACTGAAGACCACACACACTTTTCTGGGTTTCTGGGTACTCTGCAGCAGCTCTGATCAGGCAGTTCTGCGTCCAGGACTCCTGAAATATCCATTGGGTATGTGAAGCTCATTCCTACAGCAGCAGCAGAGCAAGACTAAGGCTTGCAGGAGCTTAGGAGGCATTAAGCATGCAGCTCACAGCACAGCCATGCAGAGTGACTCACGGTGCTCAGAATGTGCTGCACAGAATACCTGAGCAGGAAAGTGGCAGCTCTGCATCTTGCTGGCAAGACAAATACTGTTCTTGTGACAGGGACTTGGGAAAAGACTGAAAATCACAAACCAAACACCTAAGGTGTGCAGGAGTTGGAGACATTCTAATGTAGGGCTCCAGCTCTATCTAGAAGTTGGTTAGACAGTTCAAGAATTTAGAAACATGCAGGGATCCATTCCACCCTCTGGCAACTCCTTTGGTTCTCTCCTACCTAGATCCATGTTTGATCTCCCTCCAGTGCAATTCAGCAGGAGCTGTGGGCACTAACCCTCCATATTTCACACCCTTGCCAGCCCCACTGCCCCAATTCCCCAGCTCAGGGGATGTTTTAAGGCACTGTATTCACACCTTCCCCAATTCTCCCCTGTGTGATGGATCAGCATCCTGAAGAGCTGCTACTTATCCACGTCCATGATAATTTCCTACAGACAGACTTTAATTTTAATGATGTCAGTTGTTTTTGCTTGGCACAGGATTCACAGAACTCATTTTGTGTTTTCCTCCTTCCTCTCTGAGGCACTGCAGAACCTTCACACAAACGCCCCCGGTCAGTGGGCTCATCTCTGGGATGGAGACAAGTGCTGAACTTCCAGGTATGGAAACAAGCCTTAAAAGGCACTTTGTGCTCCTTCATAGGAAGCAACATGAGGACAAAAGTCTGTCTCTTCCTCCTCTCTCATCAGTAAATAAGTTTATTCCTCAATATGAGAAAGAATAAGTGTAGCAAGAAGGAGCAAAGGGAAGATAAATCTCTCTGAAATGAGTAAAGGAATTCCAGCAATTGAACAGTTCATATTTTGACACACTGAGTTATTAAATTTTGAGAACCGATGAAAAATCTCTCTAGACATAGTACTGCAGCCTAAGTGCCAGGATAAATACCAGAGCTTAGGCAGCCTGATTTTCCACACAGATACACTGTCCATGGGCTCAGGCAAGCCTACAGCTGCTGCTGGTGGAGAAAATTTTTAGGAAAAAGCCTCAAAAGGAGAAGGTGGCTCTGAAGGCAGTAGATGCTCTTCAAAAACTGTACCTCAATATTCCTACAAATTCTTCCATTATCTATTGATTTTACTGAAATCTTAGGAACCTCTCCCACACCATCCCCTCCTCCAGTTTCTGCAACCTGCTGCGTTTCTTTTCTGTTCCAAAGGGAACTGATGGGAACCACTCCCATAAACCAAATTTGGCACAGTGCATCACTACTAAGTATATACTTGGCTTTTCACTTGCAACCTGAAATGTGCCATGCAACTGACTGCAAATTTAATATTTCATAATGAAACTAAATTATTTTTACCCTGCAAATAGCTGGGAGCATTGCTGTTAATAACTAATAATCATCCCTTGCACATTCATAGCATCTCATTCAAAAGTCTCAAAGCACTTAATAAGCAACAATTAATTAACCCTGTAACATCACACTGCTGTAATTAAATCATCTGTATAAGGAATAATTGCACCACTGGTGATTCTGGTTCCAGTAATTTCATCAAAATGCAGCAGATATGTCACAGCTGTTGTAGTGCAATGCAGCAAATGGTGGCAGCCCAAGAAAGAGCCTAAAAAGTTCTGTATGAGGCCCTGGAGAGGGATTAAGGAAAGGAGAATGTATAAAGGTAACTCACAATATTGCAGGGCAACATGGTTTAATACTTCTCTTTTACAGATCCATTAATCACCAGTATAATTCTGTTCATCATGTTCACATTAGGTTAAAAGTACCTTATGGAATCCCCACAGGAGCCCTAATATCCAATTCCCACAGAAACAGTCAAGTCAAGACTTCCAGCCTCTGAAACATAGTTTATGGATCAGTTGGATAAGATTGCCTGAAAAAGCCAAATGAGTTTGTGTGTCCAGCTGATGCATGAAACACCTTTGAGACTTACAGGCTAAAAAAGGAAGAGCAGTAAATGCTAATATCTCAGACTTCAGGGTGTTACATTTGCATTCAGGGAACAACAGCCATTGTCTCACAGCCCCTTAATGTCTAAATCTTTATGGCATACTTTCAAAAGGCCAGTTTGGGAATAATTTATGTTTCACTATCAGTATGGATGAAGCTATCTCTCGTGTCTTCTTTTTCTAGTGCTGCACTAGCTTCTTTTCTACCTTTTTGTATCTCCTTTTCAGAAATAGCTGTCCTATCTTCACACACAATTATGATATTTTAGTCCAAGACAAAGAAAAATGGAATTTGTTCCTTTAGAGGGCTTTCCTCTGCACATAATGCTTTAAGGCATCTGCCTAGATGTATGCAATCTGACAGATTAAAGATGGAACAATACTACTACTACCAATAATAATAATGGCAAGACTTGCCCTTTGTTTCCAGCAGCTCTCAAACCAATACAGTGTTCATCATTAATTAAGCCTTACACCATTGCCATGGTTTCTGTAAATGGGAAATCTCAAGCACACAGTGTTTGAAAGCACTTTTGGGTTTCACGGGAGTTAGTAACACATTTAGGAACAGAGTCCAAATATCCAGACAACTGTGGCAAGGCCTAATTTCTCCTTATTCCTCCCGACTATATCATTAAAGTGTGTTTCTAGTGTGCTGATTTATAAGAAGCAGCTAGCTGTACTTCATGGCCTGCTGCTCTCCTTTTCCTTCCAAGCCCACAGACCATCAGACTGGATCAATCCCCAGCACTGCACTCCAAACCAGTGCTTAAAATGCTAAACCTTGCAATGTCATACCCAAGGTTTCACAGGGTGCTGGAGCACAGACTGCTGAGATTGAGCTACTCGCTATTGTCAGGCAAAGATCACACAACAATAAGGGACTAAAATCTTACCAGGTGTAATTTTCCAGCACTTTACTGAAGGCAGAAACTGCAGTCTGACTTCAACCAGTCAAAGCTGTAGCAGCAAGACTCGAAGGAAGCCTTCAGCATGCATAAAACCATCAAGATCTGGAGTTTCATTGTGATGAAAAGAGAAATATCTTGCTTCAACATTTATGCCAAACTTTGGAGGAGACCCAAAACAGGACTGGGGTGAGATTTTCCCTACACACTCACTTTATTGCCTAAACAAAGGAGAATCAAGTTAGTTCCATCAAAGGTCAGTCTCCTGCTATACAAAGAGCAGAGTTCTGGCAGTGCTTGGACCTGAAAGTCAACACTGTCAGAGTGACAACGTGGCAGCCACTTAGCAATAAAAGTGTTAACCAAAGTCTGTACTAGTATTGCCCCAAATTGCTGCAAAAGCCCCAGGAAAGAATTTACTTCTCAGCTCAGAAGGCTAAGGATGCCCCAGCTGTAACTTCAGCTGTGGAGGCAACCACCCCTTGGAACTTTCAGCTTGTTTCATACCCCAGTTCCTCCTGAATAGGAAACTAATGTGTGGCATAAAAGGTGCTGTTAATTAAGAGTTTCTAAGATGCCAGACCTTCTCCATGCTCAGGCTCAAGTCAGCAGTTCTGCAGGATTTGGTTCAGGCTGCACACCAGCCCACAGCCCCTGGCAGCAGCAGTCAGATATTTGGGAAGACATTCAGCCAGTATTTAACCCACTGTTAAGAAAAGTCCACATCTTGTTTAAATTTCTCAGAATGCTTGGTCCTGCTAAGAAACATTTGACATGACAGAGCTCTGAGGTTGTGGTTTTTGTCTAGAGGACCCAAGCCAGTGTTAAAAACATGCAAGGAGCACTCCAGCTCAGTGAAATCAAAGCACTACATCAACAAAAGTAGTGCTGTGCAGAAAGAGGCCCCAGATTCCCAGGTTCCAACAGAATTCCTACCACAAAGAGCCTGTCTTACAAAAGGCTTTGAGTTTCTTGAAAATTAAGAGGCACTGTCCATGATGACATCAAGGCCTATTTGGTACATAAAAAACCCCATCATGCTGGGGGAGCAGAATGCTCTGTTTTACAGCTAAGGCTTTCAGTGTTCATTTCTGCCTTGATACAAATGAGGCAAGCAAATCCCATCCAAATCAAAATCCATTTCCTTGCTGTTATTGTACATGGGACAGATAAGTTCATCAAACTGGGAAAAAAAAGGGAGAAAAGGAGACCAAGTCACAGCATGTTGGTCACATCTCCCAGGCTCCTAGCTGCCGAAAAATTAAGCAACAGAATCTACTTGTTATTGTCAAGTTTCTAACATCCTCAGATGAAATAACTTCACCCTTACAAATTGCCTTTTCTAATGAAACCTTCGAGGCGAGAATATCCTTATTTCATGTAAAGCACCTGATGCTGCAGCAGTGACTGAGAGCTGTCAGCAAGCACTGCCATTACCATGGCTGCATCCTTCACCTACACACCTAACTGGGAATTGCAGCTTAAAAATGAAAAAATCTAAAAGAACTCAAGCGAGGAGGATGGATAACTGTTCTGCAGTGTTTGTTCTCATGACAATTAAATAAGGTTTCTTCAGTCCTCCATGGCTGGCTGTAGAGAAGACCAGATATTAAATTAAACACAGAGCATGGGACACCCTTCCTCTCATTTTGCTCCAAGTCTAGAGTATAGTATAGAGAACTTACTTTGCAAGGAATGGTCTTGTTTAAATGGCTTGATAAATTGGATTCTTTTGATGCTGTTTGCTCTTGCCTTCCCTAATCTCTCCTAATTATAATGATTTTTTTTGTCTGCAATGTATCTGACCTACTTCCACATCCCCCCCCCCATCCTGCTGTTCCTTTCTATGAAGCATCTGTGTTTTTCTGCCTTTTCAAAAAAAAAAAAAATCCAAAAAAATTAGGAGAGGTTTTGATTCTCACCATACAGTGAATGCTGGAAACCACATGCTCAGATTTTTCCCCTTTAACCAGTCCAGGCATCAACCTTCATCAGTCCTAAGACTGTGAGTCTGCATGGAATTTGTTGAACTGTTTGAACAGACTCTGACAGAGACATACAAAATGCAATCAGATGCAATTCTTAATCACTCCAGCAAAAGATGAATTTGGCAATTAAAGAAACAACTTTGACACAGGGACAGAAGGAAAATAACTGGCTTTAAACAGTGGCCGGTGCATCACTTCAGATAAATTATACACCATCCATCCCAAATGCCTGAAGCAGAAGGATAGCCCAGGGATTAGGGTTTTAATAGAGAATTTAGAATTAGGGATTACAGTCCCTGCTCCACTCCAGCCAATCGTGGCAGCTTTGGCCATTTACAAAACAGGGTTAACAATTTTCTTCCTCTCTCAGCAACATTAAGAGATCAGAAATGACAAATATTTTCAGGCTGTTAAGGCTAAGTACAACTTAGAGGAAATAATTATTGGATGGGATCTGTTGTAGTTTTGCAGAGACCTAAAGAGGAGCAGGGAAGCTCTGACCTGACCTGAGCAGGGAAGCACTTCAACTCACGTGAAAATTCTGGCATAATCCAAGAGAGAAGAGCAAAGCCTGTTCACAGCCCCATCTCAGCAATCAGATTAGTTTCTACTGGACACCAGAATGGTTTGGGTTGGAAAGGACCTTAAAGCTCACTCAGTTCCACCTGCTGCCATGGGCAGGGATGCCTTCCACTAGACTGGGTTGTTCCAAGCCCCATCCAACCTGGCCTTGAGAGTTACTTCTCTTTGTGTGTGTGTGTGTGTGTGTGTGTGTGTGTGTCTTTTTGTTTGTGGTTGGTTGTGTGTATTTTTTTTGGGTTTTTCTTTTGGTTTGGTTTTTTTTTGTCTGAGACTCAGATAGTGGTGCAACATCTGCCATAAAGCCAAGGAAAGAGCTGCTGGGTGAACACAAACCACTTCCAGGACATGTCGGTGTTAATGAGGACCAAAGTGTGACAGTGAAGTGAAAACAGCATTTTGGCCCAAATATATTTATGAGGTTGTCCCTTTTTGACACAGAATATAGCAATAAAATAGGAGAGGGACTCAGTCTGAATCAAGACAAAATAACACCAAGGACTTCAGGACAGTTGTTAGTTTTGTTCAGACCTTAATTATTTTCCATTTCTTGCCACTTCCATCTGGCAAACTCCACTAGGAAACCATTTGTAGAGGTCTCACCTCTGGATTCAAGAGCCAGCCCTGCTGCAGACTCTGCAGCCTTCTGTACCAGTAATGCCCCAGTCTTCACTCCATGTTTTGAGTGTCTTGTGACCAAGTAAGTGAGATTTCTATTTGCCCTGAGAACATGGCTATCTGGACATACTTGTCTTCTGGGATATCCATCCAGCTGAGTTCAGCAGGACCCAGGCAGCTCCACTGGTGTTGTGGCCTGTGCTGTGACTACCAAGGAGCGAAGGATGATCAGGTAACTGGAAATAAATATAATGTGTGCTATCACAACTCAAAGTGTAGTCACTCAGTCCTGGAACTAATACTGGAAGATTTGGGAAAAAGCAGTACAGAATCCTTGACAAAACTTGGGAAGAAATTATTTGTCAAGAGTCCTAATTCCCCTTGTGTGTGTCAATGCTTCCTAACTAATTGCTTCAGAAGCAGTGTTTGGTTTGCTGCAGCATGGGAGAGTGGAAAACCTGGGCCCGTGTTCAGGGAACAAATTGTTTAGAGCCAAGTGAGCAAAGACAAAAGGACAACAGGAATCAAAGGGGGTTGTATCTGATCCAAGAACATGAGGCAGTTGGAAAGCCGCCTCTGAAGTAAATTGCAAGAAATGGCAGGTACCATTGTAGCCAGAGAGCTGAGAAACAAGGATATTTCCTGAGCAATAAAACAAGTAGCATGACATAAAGGAAGAACTTAATTGAAAGGGACAGCCGTCCGCACTACAGGCTTCCACCACCCTTAACATTTTGTGACAAACCAACAAGACACCCTAATACTACAGCATCCAAGGGGCTCTCATTTTACCACAGAATCTACTAAGTTCTTTTCATGGATGCCAAGCCAAAGCACAGTGAGGATACGTGACCACATTCATACAATTTGCTCTGGCACCCCCAGCTGAATCCGGACCTCCCACAGTTCAGGGTCTCACAGCTGGACTCCACTTTAACACATCACCCCCTCAACACATGCACACCTACAAAAAGGGGCAGGACACTGTGCTCAATTTATTTTTGTTACTAGAAAGCCAGTGAATCAGCTCTCACTGAGAAAGTGCAGAATCAAGCACATGTGACTGCTCAAAATTCAGGGGAATAGGGAAAGACATAATTTTCCCTCCTGTCCTCAATACCTTACATTAAATGAATTTGCAGGGTGTAAACCCTAGCATATCACAGATGCCACTGTTCTGACTAACAGTGTTTGTGCTCTTGTCAGACACCTGACAGAGCCAGGAGAGCTTCTTCATCCAAGAGCCTTCTGCTCACACTGAGCATTCAATGCATTAATTACAGGTCTCACTCCCACTGGCTATCTTGCACTTGTCAGAAGAACTGTGCAAAACTCCCCTATAAATGAGAAAAGAAAGTCTCTAGATTAAGCAGGATTAAAAAAAAAATTAAAAGCAGCTCTTGAATGGAGTATATATGTCTAAGAGCTAATTATGCTGCTAAGTCATGGAATCTGATGATAAAAAAAAAAATTAGCTATCCCCAGAAGACACAAAATCTAATAAGTGTTCATTGCAAATCTAGCTCCTAAAACTGCTGCCCACTGAGCTAATGAGGAATGATTCAGTCAGCCCCAGACATGTTTTTAATTTCATTCAGTGTTGTGTGAGGCTGCTACAGAGAGCACAACTGGGGAAGACAGTCAGCACAAACCAGCCAGACAAGAGGAGCTCCCTGGCCAATTCCTTCAGGACTGGAAGATGAGGAAGAAAACAGGGCCATAATGAAGGCTTGGGGGCAGTAGGATTTCAGGTTTAGTTTTTGGTTTGCTATAACTATGGAGAAAGCTCTTTGGTACACGTTTGGCCAATTTATAGAACAGGGAGAGATTCTGAAGATGTTGCTGCTGTTAGCAAATCTTCTCCCAGGGCACTCCTCATCCTTATCTCCTGGTCGGTATTTTTATTTATTAATGCCAGTAAATAAAGGAATCCCAGAATAGTTTGGATGGGAAAGGACTTTAAAGCCTATTTCCTTCCACCCCCTGCCACAGACAGGGACACCTCCCACTATCCCAGGGTGCTCCAAGCCCTGTCCAACCTGACCTCGGACTCTTTCAGGGATGGGGCAGCCACAGCTTCTCTGGGCACCCTGTGCCAGGGCCTCAGTACCCTCAGAGGGAAGAATTTCTTAATTCCTTGTCTAACCCTGCCTTCCTCCATTTTAAGGCCATCCCCCTGAGTTCTATCCCTATATAACCTGCACCTGCCCTTTGGGAAGCAAAGGGTGACATTCCTTAATCTCTAAGCTAAGAACAAAGCTATTACCATATTACTTTCAAAAACTGATCAGCAGCCCCAGTGATAGAGCACTAGGCAACAAAACTCCCATCTACTAAATAAATTGGTATGTGCTTTCTGTTTTCTGACCTACATATTTATTCAACATGTATTTTCAAGGGGCTGGTAGCATATGGCTCTGTTCCAAGGACAGCCAGAGAGTTTTCATATCATAAGTGAGTTCCAAAAAAGTTTCACAACTGATGATACAGCATTTTTAAACAAAATTGCAGATACAGGGAGGTGGGTGCACTTCCTATTTACCTCTTCAGAGAGGAATCAAGGGGGAAAAAAGACTCACAACACCTGAACGGGCATGTAAAGGACATACTGGGGAACTGTCCTTGGAAGGGACATTTCTTATGCCTTTTTTGTTTGCTGCCCAGAGGCCAAAGTGCCTGGCCCAGCCGTCATTCCTGGATGCTCAAAGGGAGAGCAATCACATAAAAGCACTGCAGACTTGACCCGAGGCCAGTTTCTCTCCAGCAGAAGTTCAACCAATCAGCCAAGGAACCTTTTAGCAAAATTCCCTGCTAATTTCTCATACTTCCTCTGTCCTCCCCATCGCCCAAAGCCACCCTCAATTCTCCCTTCCTTGCAGTGGTATTTCCCCCCCAGCTTGTCCCTTCTGGCCCCAGAAGCTCTCTGGCTCTCTGTGATGTTTCCTCCCCTCATCTGGGATTCCTGATCGGTGCCCAAGGGACAAAGGAGGCTCTGTTGCCTGGAACACTCAATCTGCTGCTCCCAGCTCCATTCCTGCAGAAGTCTCTCCAGGGGAACTTTACTCACCCTGGAACTGCAGCGCCCTGTAGGGACAGAAAGCTGGAAGGTGTCATCTCTTCTGCTGCATTTGCCACATCTCTTGGGCTCGGCTCTTATAACTCACATAACTACTAACTCACAGTTTAGTCCAGGTTGGTGCTCAGGACTTCTCCCTCTCCCATTTCAGATTTTCAGGGTGGCTAATACCAATATCCAGAACACCAGCAATTTTCACAGCATTGTAGTCCTGGTATCTGCCAAGCTCTCCAACTCAATATCAACCTGAAACTGCAAAGCTGTTAAATTCAGTGTTCATATTCTGAGCTTTCTATCTACTCTCTTCAAGTCTATTCATTCAGGTTAAACTTTGCAGCCTTAACCTTTTTTTAATCTACAGATTAAGGTTTTTATGCAATACTGTAAGTGAAATAATGTCTATATAAGTCTAAAAGAATTATGTGTTGAGGTCCAGCCTGCCCTTAAAAATAAGTGGGGTTTCTGGTTTTTACTGCAGCAATATTACAAATTGACTCTCAGCAAAAGGCAGGGTGAAATTTTAGAGCATTGCTAAGTAATTCAGTAGGTTTTTGCTATAAATTTTGTGAAGGTAAGCACTGAGTTTTGAGCTGTTCTAAAGGCTTCAGCTTTAGAGCTCTGTGTTAATTTTTGTGAGGTCCAAAGCCAGGTACAGGGAGCCTGTGAGGGCTGACAGTAGGAGATACTCTCTTCAAAAGACACATTTCATTGTAAGATTATTAAATTCCTACAGTATCATTTATTTACTTAAACAAATCACCACCCAGTATTTGGGTTAACAAATGTAGTTTTCCATAAAAAATAATGAAATATGTAAATAACAATCAATATAGTGCTAGATTAATTAGTTTTGTTAAAGAATGTGCCCTAAAACATCAGCAGCCTTCCAGAGCTTTTCTGTCATTGTGCAAAGGTCACATAACATGGGCAAGCTGCCACAAACATTTACACTTGTGAAATAAGTTTTGTGAAAGATGAGATGAATAGTTGAGCTGAAATGAGTGCCCTGCCATGAAAACTACCCTGCAGCAGCAAAACTTGTGGTGAAAAATTATCCAGCAACTCATTTGCAAGAGGAGGTTTCCCTTCCATCAGTTGATATCTGGGACACCCAAGCACTAGGAGATTTAAATACTTCTTCTAATAATAACTGAGTATATTTATAGATATTTGTAGATATTTTCATCCTGTGGATAAATATGCAACACTAATTCCTGTTTAGCACCAGTATCTTATGGCAGCAACTGCTGCTGATTGTAATTATACAGCTGTCAGAAGTCAGGATCAACTTGGGCTTCCCCCAGCTCCGAGCTGAGTGTAGGAAAACAAAAATCTTGCTCTTAGTTGTAAGTCTATAAAGACAGGAATTCTCAGTTTGTGCATTTGATGTAAGTAACCACCCTGAGCTTTTGGAAAGTTCACAGCCAAAGAACTTGGTTCAGTTGTGGCTTTTCTTATTGTGACTGCTGGGAAGTTCTACCCATCCCTGAACTTCACAGTAGATTTGTTAGCAAGAAAAAAATATTAACAAAAGCTTGAGAAATAATCATCCCTCTTTCCTTAAATGTGGGAACAGTTCTCTAAAACAACAGAGTGGCAGAAGAGCTGCCCCAGCACTTCAGTTCTAAGGTAGATGAAGATTTCACTGAAGATTTCACCAAAAGTTTCACTGATTTTCCCATGCTGATTAACCAACCCAAACATCACAGTGCAGGGGTGAGCTTGTCACATCAGGCTTACACGATGATCAGATGAAGTGTTACAGTTTAGGAAAGGAATAAATGGAAATGTGAGACACAGCAAAATCATGAGGTCTGGCTCTGTCCTGCTTGCTTGTGACCCCTCTTGACAGAACAGCTTTTTTCTTTGTTATGCATTTTATTAGTTCCTCCCCCCAAAAAACTCTCTTGGATCTGGCTATGTCTGAAGCGCATGTGAGGGGAAAAACCATCCCCAAGTTTCCATAAGCCAGAGCCTGGCAAGCATCTGCATGGTGTGTGACATGTTCCCACTTGACAGCTCTGCCAGGCTCTCCTGGAGGCTCCTCAAATGCCACACGTCTGTCCCAGCTCCAGAGAGCAGCTCTGCTTCTGCCAGCTGCAACCAGAGGCCATTTCTGACACCTGCTCTGTGCAGCCCCTCACTTCCCCTCCTTTCACTTGCCCTTCTTGCAGGAATGTAACTCAGTGGGTGTGGCTGGGAAGGCAGAGTTCAGATCTCATCCCAGCTCCAACCCTGACAGCCGTCACTTTGTTTTAAGCTCTCCCCATCTCAGCAGTTCACTCTCAGATTCCTCCCCATGATGTTTTCAGGCCCCCATCTAAGTCATCCTGCAACTTACCATTTTTCCAAACTAAAGAGCCTCTAGACTTCATCCCACTTGCTCAGGGTTACAGCAGTCCAACTCAAAGCCAAGCTATGGCCAACATTCAGTTATAAGGAAATGCCGCATTTATCATAATTTCAACAACTGGATGTTACAGCTCCTGCATCAGGGGTTAAGCCACTCTCTTATTAGAGATGAGGAAAATCTACGGTTAAAAATACAAGATTCAGTGCACTTCTTACAGGATACTTGGCCAGCTTGTGTAGCTAAACCTCAGGCCTGCTCCAATCTGCCACACTCACTCACTCCAGGCAATTCCAGGGGAGACAAGAATAAGAATAGGCAGCTCTGGCTACACACAGTCATAAATATACAAATTATTACACAACAGAATTTGCACAAAATATGGTGGGGAGCAGCAGTACTGAATCAGTCTCTGTAAAAACAAGGCAGGGGCTGGTTTACCCTACATCTGATCTCCATCCCACAGTTCCTTGGATATCCTTTTCCAAATGCATTCCAGGGCCTTGCTGGTGTTCCCTCCATCCGGTATCTTTACTCATCACACGATGCTTTACATTCATGCTCTTTCTCAGTGCTTTCTTCACCGGGTGTAGCACCAGTGTGTCCTAATTCACACCTACCTCCCAAACCCTGTGTCAGCTCTCAGCAGAAAAAATACCCAAGCGTCAAGTTACTAAACAGAGGTTTGGAGCACTTGTTTAGCAAGTCACAGAGGTGCACAAATACTAAGCCTTGCAGGGCCCTGCTTCCCTAACTCCTCTCAATTTCTGCTCTCATTACCAGAGCAAGCTGTGCCAGTTCTCCACCCACGCCAGTGCCTGCAGCTGCCTGGAAAACTGGTGCTGCAAACCCATCCTGCAGCACGGCAGGGGGGGTCTGTCCCAGGTTGTACCAATGGAACTGAAATCTGCAACCTCCAAGCAAATTCAGCACAAGTGGCTCAGAGGGATTGTGTGAACAAGCTGAAACACACCCCCACTTTCCCGTGCACCAAGGTCACCAGCTGGAATGTGCTCGCCTGAAGTTTGCTCTGGGAGGAACAGCCTGTGATTGACCCAGCCAGTCACTTCATTTCACAGATGCTGCATGGCAGAGTAGCTCCAGGAACATTTGTGAGACTATGAAAGGAGGACTATAAAGCAAGCAGTCAAAAGAACAGTTTTGCTCTGTCCCAAACACAGCATCACATTTGCACGCAAGGAGAAGCCCAATAACTGGAAGAATTCCATTTGGCAGCCTGGGCACTCGTCTGGGTGGATTTGACCATCAAAGAGACAGGCTGGAAGAGAAAGTAATATTCTGCTCTGCTTGTATTTATGCACAGCTGACCTTTACATATGCACAGTCCAAGAGACTGAATGTACACTAAGACTATTTTGTAAACTCTGAGGTTCAAGGCTTTAAAAATCAATTTATTCAGTTACAGTTCTAATCTTTCTCATTGCCTCATGTGACCAAACACAGTGTTCTCCACAGGGCTGACAGAATAATAATAATTTTTAAAGGGTGGAAAAATTCTTGGCATAAAGGCTACAGAATATTGCAAATTTAGACTGTTGTTTGCAAGCATTTTGAGTATTCAGTGACTATTTAATCCAAACCAATTCAGAGGAGGCTATTTTTTTTTTTTTTTGCTAAATAGTCTAAATGAATGGTTCATTAAAAATCTGATCTCAGTTACTCTGAATGCTTATCTTTGTGAGTACAGAAGTCACTTGAATTCACAGAGCTCTGTGTGTGTGCAGTAATTTGCCCAGCTAATGGGTCTGTACCAATGATGCTTTCAGATTTGGCAGCTATTTTACCTTGGGTAGTCTTCCCCACCAGGAGCTTTTAATCCTGAGCACCATCTCAGAGTTACTGAACTCTGTTTCAAACCATGCACAAGGCACACACCACCATCACACCTGACATGCCCATTGTTTAGCTATCTTCCTGTTTAACACTGCTTTTAGAAAATGTCATGCAACAGCACCAAGCTGTGGCATTACCAGTGACAAGTACTCATGGCTCAGTCCCGGGGTGTAGGAGGTACAAAAACCAGTCACAGACTGAAGCTCTCATTTTGTGAACACCACACCCTTTCCTTTCCAAAGGATAAGCAGCTTTAAAAATATAGATATGCTGTTGGGTTTGTCCTGCATGAGTCAGGGGGATTCTCATATTTAAAAACAAATATTCTAGCTATAAAATGTAGCAGAGAAAAAGACTCTACTGTATCTGATGACTATGAGTTAAGATGTCTGAAAACAAAGCACTGGGGAATGGAGCACAACCTGTCACAACAGAGTGACCAGCTGAGCAATGAGCCAGACAGAGTCAATACACCAATTGCCAGGAAAAGATATATTTATTCTCTGAAAACATGAGTAGGAATATTGGTAAACGAGTAGAGCCTTTATCTCTCCTCCCACAGGGATACATGCCAAATTTGCTACTGAAGTTACTTGGATGAAATCTCTTGGTCTTATCATTAATATCTGCTTTTGGGAAAGAGTCTGACTTCAATTGTTAACAGCAATGTGCCTGGTGGCTTCAAGAGAGGCAAGATTTCACACTTGATATCCCAATCCTAACTGAGTTACTTGCTTTTCCAGCAGCAATGAAGATTAGCTCAAAACTGAAGTTAATGAAAGTAGTCATATTTTTAGGATCACACTTTTTTCTTGATGTCAAAACCACTGTAAGGATTCTGACATACCAGCTCATGTCTCTGCAGAGATTATCTTGGAGCCCCAGCCCAAATTCACCACCCCTAGCACAGGCAGCCACAACCCTGCTCCAGAAAGGACTCGCCTTTGTCCCTGGGTTATTCACATCCCTGAGACTCATCCTCGGAAGGGTGACAGGAATTGCCTCACTCATCCCCGAAATCTGGCATGAGCCATGACTAATGCTTGGGCTGTGTCCTGAAACAAGGAGAAAAGGTGCTACAGCAGTGCAAAGCAGCTTTCAGGAACAGAAACACATCTTTCACATGTCTTCCTTGTGGTCCCAGTTTATTTTGTAAACAGAGCCTAGTATTGTTTGGCATCAGCATCTTCTCAGAACAAACATACAAAGCTCAGAAGAAGTCTCCGAATGCAACTGATTTCTTAAATATTTATCATTTCACTCCAAGAAAAATATATAAAAGAAGAAGAATATGAAGTAAAGGAAGGAAAGATACAGTTATCTCACATCAACATCTCAAAGCACAGCCAGGCCAGCTGATGGAAACCAGAACCAAATTCTGTACCACTAGCACAGAGCTGCTCTCTAGGGCTTCTCTCAGCAGAGGCATCTTGCCATTGACATTCCCAGGCAAAAAAGCCACCTGCAAAACCCCAACAATTCCAAGCTAGGCAAAATCCCTTTCAGTTCCCCTCATCTTCTTCCTCAGAGGAAAAAAAAATATAGCAGAAAAAGAAAACCACATGGATCAAAAATCCTCACTCATGATAGAAAAAAAATTGGTACCCTCTCCAACAAATAGATATGCACCAGTTTTTAAAACTGAAACCAAGAAATCAGGCCTGGAGGAACTACCACCTGATCATATCCCTTCCTCTCGTCCCCTGGGGAAGTTTTTTTCCTGGATGTACTGACTAACTTGCTGATAAGGTGATGAGGACCAAGTGACCTTCAGATCCATGGGAAAGGGCAGACAGGCCCTGTGGACACACAGAAGCAACCTATAACTGGCAAGGGCTGAAGCAGCTCAGATCAGTCCTTTCCTATTTGGCAGAGCTGGATATCAGGGCTCGGTGCTGGTGAAGCATTTCCTGACGACCCCAAGAGTCATTAAAGTTTTCCAGAAAATTAGCAACATGAAAAAGTGACAAGAAACAGAAAGGGGGAAGAGAAGGGGAGAAGTAAACATTCTCCCCTTATTTATTTATCTTTTTAAGCGAAATGTTCAGACACAAAAGTGAAGGCAGTGAGATTCAAATCACAAGGCGCAGCTTGATGGGAGGCAGTTAAGGGGAAATTCATGCAAGATCCTCAGCACTGAGTCAAGACCTTTCTTTGATCTCCAGTTTTCCCAAGCCACATTCCCACATGCAGCCCACCATTTGTTTTTAGTTAGAGAGGAATAATGAAAAATGCTCTGCTAGGGAATAGCAACAAACAGGCCTTGCAAACATCACACAGCAACAGCCAGTCAAAATCAGGAAGAGGCAAAACCACAAAAGTGAGATGATGGCATCTATTACAGCCAGAAAAGCACAGCTGCTTGGGGATGCTCCTGGCATCTTTCCCCCAGGAATTTCAAAGTCACCCAGATCAGGGATGGATAGACAGGGATCACCTCCTTGCACATTACTGAATCTTCTCTCTCCTAAATATGGAGCCAACAAATCACTTCTGGCATGCTGGGGTTTATCAGCAGTGAGCCATGCAGGGACTATCCTGCCTCATCCTAATTCACTTGTCAGGTTTGACAGGACCGGAGTTGTAGACAGCACAATACATCACATCATTTTGCCTTGTCATCACTGTAATTTGTATATTTTCTGCCACCTTTTTTGTTTATTAGCCCACATAATTATGCTCTTTTCCATTTTAGGGACTACTGTGCAACATCTTCATGATTTGCTGTCTCCTTAGCCGTGGATCTGAGCCCCACCAATGTTCTTAACTCCAGTTTTGTTTGTTGGCATCTGGCACAGCATATGCTGACGTCTCACAGCTATTGTTCCAGACTCTGCACATTTACAGTTACCATCAGTTTATTCACAATAGGCTCTGAAAAGTTTCATCACAACAACTAGAAATTCTTCAAATCCTTTAAATTAAAACTCACAGTTTGGAATTTCTGCATGCCTAGACTTGCCTTTCTTGGTCACCCAATACATTCACAAGCAGTGGTATCATTTATCCAAACACTCTGGGTAGCTAGGATCACCACAGCCCTAATGCAGATTATATACTTCCATTACAGTGTTTCACAGATAGAATGAAAACCAGAATGCATCACATCCAGCTTGCAGAACAGTTTCAATTATGCCTTTCATTTAGAACATTTCTGAAATCGTATCAACTGGGCCATTTCATATTTGCTTTTGCAATGCAAATGTGGCTAAGCCCAGGCACAGCCTGGCTCTCTGTGAATGCCAGGTGCATGATCCACACCCCCACTCCATGTTCTGCACCCCGTGGCCCTGGGTCCTGGCCAAAGGCAAGGAGTGCTCCCAGGTTAACTGCCTTGCAGTGCTACTGCTGGAGGAGTAAACAACACCAGCAATCAGACTTGTAAGCTCTGCGGTCACCAATAATTATCAGGGAGGGGTTTCCACATCTCCTGCTGACAGCAAGATCGAGTAGTGTGTTCCTGGCCATGCTAATGAAACAGTAAAGCACATTATGGAAGTGGTTTAGGGTCAGCCATCCAAACACAACACGCAGGTGATGGCTCTATCTAAAAGATCCTCTACTACAGCACAGCAGGTCCTTGCATTCACAGAGGCACTTACCTGGAGGAGGGAGATTGAGGTTCATACTTAAACCTCACTTAAAAGTGTGAATTAACTTTTACTGATGAAGCAACACTGTCCCATACAGGTTCAATAAAATCAAAGCCCAACTAGAGGGGAAAGTTTTGCATTGTGAACAGGGTGTGCAAGTGGCCTGTCCACAGATAAACATGTCTGCATGTGACTGCAGTAAAACACCTTTCTTGGTCTTGCACTAGCACAGAGAGGTGGGAGGGTTGTTGTGCAGGCAGCTACCTGGTACATCTCTTCTGGCTGGGACGCCTCCCCTTAGAAAGGGTGTGTGCCTTAGGCACAGTAAAAACCACACAAACTTCAGGACATCTTTGGTGAGTTTCTGCATACTCAAAGACATTCAAAACCCATCCTGGACATGTTCCTGTGTCACTTGCTCCGGGTGATCCTGTCTTGGTGGGGGGGTTGGTCCAGATGATCTGCAGAGGTCCCTTCCAACCTCACCATCCTGTGACAGGAGCAGCCCTGGCCTCACTACAGCACACACAGAGCCACTGCAGGCCCCGCCAGCTCCATCCCTTCTCCTGCCTCTGGATTAGCTCCAGCGCCTTGCACATCCCTGAACCCCAAATGTATCTCATCAATGTGTATAAATATATAAAGAGGGGGTGCTAAGAAGATGGACCAGGCTCTGCTCCATGGTACCCAGCAACAGGACAAGAGGAACAGGCAGGAGCTCATGCATGGGAAGTTCCAGCTGACTGCGAGGAAGAACTTCTGCCCTGCGCAGTCATCAAGCACTGAACAGATTTTCCAGAGAGGGTGCGGAGTGTCCCTCACTGGAGATATTCCAGAACCATGGACACAATCCTGTGCTCTGTACTCTGGGATGGCCCTGCTGGAGAGGAGAGCCAGAACCTGACGATCCTCTGTGTTCCCCTCCAGCCTCAGCCATCGTGGGATTCTGTGAAATACCCCCAGAACCTTCACAGTCCTGCTCAGCTTCTCACACCCTCCCCTTCTTCTCCTGGCCCCAAACAGGCACACCCGACAATGCTTTCCCATACTGAGGAAAAAACATTTCCCTGTGCCCCGACCCACACCTTCCCCATCACGGGCAGCCCAGCTCTGGTGGCTTTGGTCCTGGAATCCCAGAGGCATTTCGGTTGGAAAAGACCTCTGAGATCATCGAGTCCACCCTGTGACCGATCCCCACCTTGTTACCCAGCCCAGCTGAGTGCCACTTCCAGGCACTCCTTGGACAGCACCAGGAACAGGAACTCCACCAACTCCCTGGGCAGCCCCTTCCAACATCGAATCACCCTTTCTGTGAAGGAATTCCTCCTGATGCCTGACCTAAACCGTCAATGGTGCAGGTTAAGGCTATGTGCTCTCATCCCGTCGTTGTTCCCTGGGGGCAGAGCCCGACCCTCAGCAGGCTCCAGCCCCCTGCCAGGGAGTGGTAGAAAGGGACACGCTGCCCTGCCAGCCGAGCCGGCATCCTGAGCGCCTTCCTCCGCGTCCCCCTCACGGCCACCCCGACACCGCGCCATCCTGCGGCCCCATCATCCCTCCCTCCATCCACTTATCACCCTCTCCATCTCTTTTTTCCTCCCTCCCTCGGCCGCCGCCTCACGCCCGCCCTTCCCGGCGTCGGGGCGGAGCCGGCGGCAGCAGCAGCGCGCATGGGCCCCGCCGCCCGTCCCTGAGCCCGAGCGGGGGGCGTGTGCCGGACGCGGATCCCCCTTGCCGGGCCCTTGCCGCCCCTTCCCGGCGGCTCCTCCTTACCTGCGGCGGCCGCGGCCATGGCGCTGCGGGCGGCGGGACGGGGCTGCTGAGCGGCGGTCGGGGCGCGGCCCCGCGGCGGCGGAGCGAGGTGAGCGCGGCCAGCAGAAGGGAGGGCTGAGGGGACAGGTCGGCATAGCACCGGCGGTCGCGATAGTGTCGCGACAGCGCCCTGCAGGTCGTGAGGGCGGCGCTGGGGTGGGTGATGGGGCGCGCGCGGCGGCCGCTGCCGCCATGGGCGGGAGAAAAAAAGGACAAAATCCCGAATAAAAGCATTCGTGGATTTGTCGTGGCGGGGTTTTGTTCGTCCCGAGGCTCCCCTTTCCCGCTCCTGGAGCTCCGCCCGTGTCGCCGGGGGTCCCCAGGTGGGCGAATTCTCCTGTGGCCGGGGAACAATCACCGTCAAGGAGGGATAATGGGCATTTCAGCCCATGCGTGCCGTCCCCGCGTGGGGCTCGGCGTGGGGACGCGGCTTTGTGCCGGCTCCATTGTCCTGCTGCCCTTTGTGCGGCTGCTGCGGGCTCGCAGGGCTCGTGTCCTGGCCGGGGACGGTGTGAGCAGCGCCCAACAGGTGCGGCGTGTGCTCGCCGAGGTGGTTTATCCAAATTATCTCGGGGAGCTTCCCGCCTCGTGGCAGAGGGAGGTGAGCGGTGGATGCCGGAGTGAGGTCTGTAGGGACGGATCCATAACACTTCTGGGCTCTGAGTGAGCAATGGCAGCTTGGGAAAAAGGTAAATGAACCTTTGAGATTCGCACGTGTGTACTCACCTATGGTCCTGTTTTTTCTGCAAACCGTGTGTCCCACCGTGTTCTCCCTTGGGAATCTGTCTATTATGGCAAACGGCTGCTCCAGACCTGACAGAGGGCTGCTGGGTTGTTTGAAAGTGAAGGGAACGAGTCAGTTTTTGTTCCTTCTCTGTCCTTTCCACGTGAGATTGTGCAGAAAACAGCACTTTGGACAGAGGCTTGGGCAGCCTCCGTGGGTGCCCAGTCTGTTGTGTTAGTTGGCCCTGGCACTGGGAAGAATGTAATTGAGAGGGACAGGTGGAAAGGCAACAAGGTAGAAGCCTAAAATGTGCCATTTAATTTCAAGAAACAGCTGTAAGTGTGTAATCCAAAGGTGAGCAGACACTCTTCTTTGAAATGAACTGAATGAGTTGGTTTCCAGGACTCTGTTTCAAGTGTTTGAGGTTGGAGCTTCTGCAGCATAGGGACAAATACCCTGCATGTGCTTATTGAGAACATGCCGTTTTTTTCCCACTACACAGATGCCTTCTCTCCTAAAATCAGGTTAGCCTTGAGTGAGCAACTTATTTTGACTGGTAAGTAAAATATTACATATTCTTTGTGATAAAAGAGCAGTAAATAGTTCTTGTGCTTGGACTGGTTTGTTTTCATGAAACTGATCAGAGCCTTACTAGGGTGCGTGCATGTGGAGCTGATGGGTTTGTAGTGTTTGAACACATTGGAGCCAGCTGCAAGAATCAAAATTCTAGTCATTTGAGAGCATATGGTGGTAGAGATAATAAAGTGGGGGGAAATGGGGTCAGTCTGGCAAAATGCAAAACCTGTTACTTAGGGAAACAGAACTGAAAGTGTTACTGTGGTATAAATGCCATGTATAATGTACAGAAGAAATATTAGTCTGTTGCCAGAAGCAAATTATTGGCCAATCTTTCAGCGTGTGGTCTTAATCTGGAGTTTGTTTTTTTGAAGTGGTCTTTTTTTCTTCAGAAACTCGACAAATACATTTGAGGCAAGCCAGCAGAAATATCATCCGGGAACTGCTTTAGTTTTTGGGTTTTGTGTCCAGTCTGTAGCTGGATGTTGCAGTGGTTTTGTATCAATTGCTGCTGCTGGGTTGTGAAATATCAGGATCACAGCCCTTAACAATCTGTTTTCTGTAATGCAAAGCGAGGGGAATGATGATCATCATGTTCAGTTTAAGGGGGACGACTGCAGTGGTGACTTACTGCCTGGAGAGAAGATCCCAGAGGGAGTGGAGGAAATCCAACAAAAAAGGGGAATAGTGCTACTTTGGCCGTTTTCCCCCTGGGCTTCTGGTTCTTTTGTGAACTTCTGAAAAGGAAATGTCATTTTGCTGTCTGAGTGCATTGTTTTGCATGAAGTGTCAGACCGCATTATGGGGATGATTCTAGTCAACTTCCCCCATTTCAAAACAAACACGTCAAATACAGTAATATGTTTGTACAAAAGCTCAGTGTGTTTTGCAGGATCCCAATGTCCATATTTCCAAAAATAAATTATGTTTTTCATACTTTATTATGGCTAGAATAGTTTTTGTAGGAGAGAAGAATGGAGGGTTCTCTTTGCCTTTGTGAACTGCACTCCACCAATAAGAGGAACTTGTTGGCATTTTCATGAACTAGGGGATTATTTTCATTCGCATTTCCTCTAAGAGTTCTTATCTTGGCAGTAATTCTGATTCCAGTGGCTGTGGCCAAGGCAAGAGCTATTGTCTCTCCTGGTGCCAGGGTAAGGACAGAAAGGGAAGAAGATGTAGGTAAATTTGTAACTTTTGGCTGCAGAACCAGCTTGGTCCCATGGGACTGTGAGCACGGATGGCCTCTGCCAGGTGTGGTGTCCGCAGGCCTGCTCCTCACCTGCAGCTCCTGGACCTGTGCAGCAGCAGCACTGTGTACCAGCGAGGCTGCTGAGCCTGCTGCTTGTGTGGCTTTGATGGTGGGCCAGGTAGGTCCAGGCTGAGAAGGATCCTGACAGAGCCGTTCTTCCCCACCAGACTCGTGCAGGAACTTGAACTTGAGCACGTTGTGAATCTGTGTTTCCAGGAGTGGAGATGGTTCTGTGTTGCTGTTCGGCTCTGGATATCTGATATTGCAATAAAAGAGAAACAGATCGCAGTGTTTATCAACTTTTAAAGTCCATAACAGCTTTCCTTGGAAAAACCAGCCATTTTGATATTTGGGGTGAGGCAGGTCAACAAGTCTGGGCAGTCGGAGCATGTGGATTTTCCCAGTCATTTCTATTCTTATGCTAATCTTTTCAGCGGTCTGGCTGAGCGCTGTTGGAGAGGAGGGGTGTGCACATCGAGGACACTAAAGAGAAGCCATTTTTGGTACTTATTGTTATGCAGATTAGGCTTTCCAGCCAACGAGTATTTGGAGAATCGCATAACTCGAGGATGTGATGCTTCGGGTCAGGAGTAATTTAGCAATTTTAACCTGGTTTAGCTGAAACTGTTCTTCTTCAATATTAATTTTGAGGGGTTTTGTTTGCTTTGCTTAGGTTTTATTTTTGTAAATCCATGTTGTAGCTGAAAAGTTATCTTTGCTGCTGAAATTAAAATTGGAAAACATCAGTTTTCAATTTTTAATTATTGTGATGGGTAAGAAGTGTAGGAAGGTAGCAAAACTGAGT
The DNA here is from genome assembly GCF_028769735.1 of Zonotrichia leucophrys gambelii. Taxonomy (NCBI): domain Eukaryota; kingdom Metazoa; phylum Chordata; class Aves; order Passeriformes; family Passerellidae; genus Zonotrichia; species Zonotrichia leucophrys. Next base: position 7,598,443 of record NC_088193.1, on the reverse strand, counting down.
TGCTCATTTGAATTCTTGTTCTGTTTCTCTGTGTGCCTTGCTGTGTTTCTCCCACACTGTCTGCGAGCCCTCAATTCCTGCAGTGCAAAAGATTTAAGTTATGTATAGATTGTTGAGTAGTTTGTGCATGTTCCTAGGGAGGTGTGTGTGTCACTAGAAACCAGGTAAAAGATGTAAATCTCACTCACAAGATTTCCTTGTTGTATATTGGCTTTCCAAGATTGCTTTAGAAATATGAGGTACTGGAGAAGTCTGAAGGAGATGCTCCAAGTTAGGATTTTGTTGCACAGAACAGGAAACTGCAGCTCTTTGTGGCCTCTGTCTTGTATAATATCCCCAATAATAGATGGGGTTTCTGCAGTGCAAAGTGCTGGGGCTGTTAAGCACGTTAAGAAGTCTCTGGGTGTTTATTTCAGTGGTGTTTTGTGGTTCTGAGGTCTGTGCTCACTGCAGTAGATCCGCTTATCCATATTTGTGTGTAATGTTCAATTCTTTGGAAGTGTGCAAAATAATTAAAAACTGCCCTTTAAACTATTTAGTAAATTGGATTTGCTTTGCCAGCAGTGGAACAGGAAGTTAATCGTGTTTAAGCTGCTGTTGACTTTTCCAATCTGATTTTCCCTGGGAAGAAACTTTACTACCTAGTTGTTAACTGCACAGTTAATTACCTGCTGATTGGTTAAGCTGATAAACCAATGCTACCAGGTTTACTGTAATCAGGTTGGTAAATGTGCCATGGATGTGCTTCCTCACGCTATTGTCTTGCTTTATGATTAAACCCAGTGTTAACTCTCATCATGCTCGCGATTTCAGTGTATTCAGTATTGTCAAGTGATGATTGACACTGAAGTTACCATTCAGAGGATGTTCTTACTCTGTGTTTAAGTTAGGCATATGTACTTCTGGAGTTCATAGTGCCATCTCTTAATAATCTAAGAGAATATGGCTCAGCAGCTTTTAACCCATGGTTTAGAAAATAAAATACATCTCCACTTCTTAAAATAGTTGTTGGAGGCACCTTTATGGTCTTTTAGTCTCATTTCAGTAGCTATGTTGCAACATTTTGATTGTGTCCCCACATGGTACGAGGTCAGTGGTTGAAGCAACAATAGCTGTGCATCTGTTCCTGATCAATGAATCATTCACCCTCTTGGTCATCTCAGTTTTGCTGATGAAGAAGCTGCAATTGCTGCCCCTCCATCCTGTCCCTAATGTACCTGGGGTTTTTGCCTGCCCTCATCTCAGTACTGATGTTTGTGGGTAGAATACATTGATTTTTAGTGTATCCATTATAACTCATTAAGAATCAGAGAGGAACTGGAGTTTCTCCAATTTCCACCATTAATTCATTAAACCAGGACTGCAAGCCCTTTGGAGCCTGGCTTCCTGTGGATTTCAGGGTAAAATTAAATGCTTGAATATCCTTGAGGTTTTCTGTTGGATGGAGAGACACTTGGTGAGCCACGGTTGTGGGCTTAGGTCTTCTGGTCACAGCTCTTCCAATGGGTGAATTGCTTTTAAGATACGTGGATGAAAGGTGGTTTGCTAAAAGCTTTGTCACCTCTTATTGGGAGATTAAGAAAATCAGTTTTCTCAAAAATACCTTTGATGGCAAGGTGTTAGGTTATGTGTGGTTTGAAAATTCTTGCTTCTTACAGAAAGACGTATTTAATTCTCTGTGTATTTTGTTATCTGAGACATTACTGACTAAACACATTTCTATTAAACTATTAAAGTTAAGTTGCTGTGCTTTTTTCCTTCCCTTCATTTCAGTAACAATGTTTCCTGGCATTTGGGCAATGAACTTTCTGGCCTTGATACTCAGGATGCTCAAAGTGTCTGTGAGTTCTCTAGGGAAAAAGAGAAGATGCAGTGCTTGGTGTTTTGAAAACAGCTTGGCTTTTTGGTGCCAACCTAAAACAAAGAAGTTTTCCAAATTTAAATGTTATAATTTTGCCATATTCTTACAGACTTCACTTAGGCATAAGAGTGGTTATTATGAAGAATGTAGCTGGACAACCCCGTTTGTGCACAATTTTAATTGCTGCAAGAGTCTATGAGTGTTTGCTGATATTTACCCTTTTCCTCCTTGTTATGATTCATGAATGTCTTCATTAGATTTCATAATAGCAACCTTGTGCCAGGCCTTTTGTGTTTGTGTTTTACAAGAAGCATCTCCAGAGAGTTAGCTCCCGCCTGCTGGGAACAATCAGTCTTTTAACAGGGTGATTTCAGTAGTTTTTAAAATTTATTTTGACTTCAAAAAGACTTATTATCTTGCTTCATAAGGCACCTTGCTGGTTCTTCCCCCCAAATTTACATAGCACCGGATACAATGTGGTGGAATCTTTACAAATTTTATCAACAATTTGCAAATCAACGTTTCATGGCCTATGAATACATTTCAGTAGCTGCTTTCCATAACATGCCCTTATGATTATCATCCTATCCCTTACACTCTGTCTGGGATAGAAATGAAAATTGCTGTTTGGGTATCATGATTTGTTGTTAATGCTTGTATGTGTATTCATAATGTATGGATGATGATACTACTTTTGTACTAAAATATAAAATGTAGGTTTATTGTAAAACTCACAAATGCATGAGCAATAGCTATGAATATTCAGATAAACCAAAAAAAAATTCTTTGGCACAATCTGTAAACCAGAGTGTTGCTCCTTCCTCGCTTCTAGGAACCTGCAGAGGTTTAATATGTTCACTGGAGGTTGAATCCCTAAGGAGTACTGGATTTTTATTTCAGCAAAAGTTCTGGTAACTTATTTTTTAAGTGTAAATGAGATTCCATAGTCGTCCTTGTTGCATGATGCACAAGGCAAGCTTCAGACGTAAAGTTCAGTCATTGGTAACTGCTGCAGCTTATTTCATTGAAGAAACAGGAACAAAAGTTTGTTTGTAACCACTCTGGAACTGAGAACAAAGGCTGCGGGGACCTTTGAACCCTTGTGGCTGTGCATCTGAAGGAGGAATTGTTCAGGAATGGGAACAACTGCCAGAAGACCAGGGATTTGCTTTTCCCGACAACTTTCTCCAGCAGTGTTCAATGACTGCATTTAAAGCAAAAAAAAAAAAAAGAAAAAGTTGGTTAATTGGAAGACTCCCTTACTTATTCTTCCCACCAAGCTATGATTTGATAATCAAGCATGCTGGGATGGTTATTCTTACCTTTTTTTTCACCAAGGAAAGTTTTGAACAAATGAGTGTGTGTGCTCTCTTTTTTGGGAGAATTTTAATGATTGATTGCAACCTTAAACATTATGTTCTCTCCCCAGTGTTCTGTGCTAGAGATTCTGACATGTGAAGCAATTTGTTTCCTCTGCTTCCTGGTGTTGTTCTGACTTCACAATTATTTTTCATTCACTGGTAGCTGTCTCCTCAAGGAAGAGGGTAGGGAATTATCAGTGTTCTGAAGAAATTGTTACTTCTTTGCAAAATGTGTTGACTGGCACATTGGGTCTCCAGTGGGTTGTCCAGTGTGAAGGTTCTGCTGCAGGCAGCGATTTGTGCCTTATCATTCACCTTCATGAATTTTACAAGGCTTAAGCAGAGGATGGGCTACACTGGATGAACAGATTCTCCAAATTGCTTTGTGCAGAGGGAGAGAAACCCAGTATTGAGGGTTTATTGTTTTTCCTTGAGTAGTGAACATAACACACCAGCTGGAAGAAACAGAGTTGTTCATTTATATTTCTCATCCTAAACATGCAGCTCATAAGTGTGCTCAGGCATGCATGTAATGTGTATGTCTGTCCCTCTTTCCCTTGCTGGAGAAACACTCTGTGCTGCTCTGCAGTTCTTTGGACAGAAGGGAGAACTGGGTTTGCCCCTTAAGAATTGAATTAGGTGCAAAACAAGTGGAGGCATGTAATGAGACCTGGAATCTGGTTGTCTCTGTGCAGTCACCCTTGGAGAGGATGCTTCAGACCAGTTTGCAGCCAGGTGATGTTTGTGGCTGAGTGAGAGCTTTTCTGGGGTGTTCCCTGCTTACCTGGTTCCCAGAAAAACACAGAAGGAATTGGGAAAACTCCAGTTACCAGAAAAAAGAGTTAGCCATCAGGTATGATCTGGCTGACAGATAAGGATTTTAAGCAGTGATTCCTCTTGATGCTAGAGAGGAAAAAAAATTATCAGGGGCCTCCAGTTCTTCACCCCTTTTTCCTTTTCCCTGAGGGATGTACACATGGGGTGGCACTCAGGGTGAGGCTGTTGTAGATCCTTGTCATTTCATCTGCCCTGAATGACAGCAGCTCTCAAATGTCTTGTCTTTGTTCTTAAAGCTGTTGATCTCTTTCTAACCTCTGGCTGCAGTTTCTGTGAAATTAGGCTGGGCTGTGGGGAGATTTGGCTCTGTAAACCTGGTTCCCAGGAGCATGGGAAAACTGTGTGGTGGTTGCCCTTGTCTTTGAAGTTCTTTATGGGGTATGAATTGGTTGTCACTGTGCTCTTGACTTTCTCCCCTGTTAAGATATGCAGCAGCTTGAGCTGCTCAAGTAACCTCTGTTCAGTCACCCATACACAGAACAATTGCCAATTGCATAAGGAAGCCAATACACCCGTGGCTATTCAGTTATGTAGCCATATTGTATTAATTTTAGAAGAATGTAACTGTCTGGAATACAGCTTAGGAACATTCTTAACAGTTTCATGTAGATTGCAGAAAACTTAGTTCTGTGATTGCATCCCTTGCTAGAGGTACTCTTTGCATTTCCTGTTTGGCAAATGCCAGGGTTAACAATTAAACCACAGTTAACATCTATGATTAAAACTGGAAATGAAAACATATAGATTGGTGTTTTAGAAAACTTAATTTGTCAGTTCTTATCTCTAGCAAACGTGTGGAGAAGGGATGCCATATGGCTGCTAAATATAACTCAACTTGCTCCTGAAAGCAGTTGAAGAAGTACAGAAGTTCACAATCTGGTATCTGTGTTGTTAATAAGAATGAGGTGCAGAATTGTAGTGCAGACTAAGGTAATGGGAAGAGAGCCAAAAGCAATCCAGTGAAATGTAAGTATTTCCTGTGCTGGGTGGTGAGGGCTGACCCACAGCATCCTGCAGGCACTGGGCCCTTGCTCAGCAGTGTCTGCAGTGCAGGGGCAGGAGCTGCCCAGTTCCACCAGTTTTCTGCTCACCACCCTTGCACTCCAACAGCTCCTAATCCTTGCTTGCTTTAAATATTTGCACTGCTGCAGCCCAGTGCTGGCATGGTGGAGAACTCAACCTGCTGGAGCTGAGTGAGGTCAGGAATACAGGGCTGTGGTGGCAAGGCTTGAGAGTAGTTATTCACAACTTTTAATTCTGTTTTTAAAAATCTTCCTAATACTAACATTTGTGATTTTTTTGTGTGGGCATACTGCCAAAATACATGTGATCCCATGTTTTAAGGTTACAACTACAGTTGAAATAAGGGAACATTTCTAGTAAGTATTTTCAAATTGTATCTGTGCATGCATTTGAAGGAAGTATAAGTTAGTCATGCACTGTGCAATGGATTATTTCTATGTATTTTTCAGCAGTGGATATTTTTGTGAAATAGTTTGATTGTGAAATACTAATCTATAAAAGAGATTAATAATTTTCTGATGGGAAAACCTGTGAAAAAAGTAGAGCTCCAAAATACTTGAATACTTGTGATTTCCTCCCCCTCCCAAAAAAAAAAAAAAAATTAAAAAAATTACCCAGCCTGTCATACAGTTGTTCTCACTCCTCTTTTTGAATGCAAACATCCAAAATAGGTGTTGAACTGATTTAGCAAAGCACTTTAGTATATGTCTAATGTTAATTCAAGGGCTCCTGATAGGATAAAAAGCATTGCTGAACTGAGGCAGAAATATCTGATAGGAAAAGCTTATCCTTGAAAAGAATCAGAAGAGAAAATGTATCAGTTTTATTCCTTCAGGCCTTTAAAATATTTCAAAGGGATGAGTTTCGACTTTCTGATGGGGTTTTGGTGGCTAAAAATGCAGTTATACAAATCACAGCTTGTTGGGGCAGGGAGAATTAATTTATGCACTTGAACATGTGCTCGTCCACTGTTTTCTCTGAAGTTGAATTACAGACAACAAGAATGCACTTTGTTGTTCTTTAATAATAAATAACAGCATAGCAGTTTTGATCTTCAAAGCACTGCTCAGACCTTAATTAATCTTCATAATACTCCTGTGAGAGACTTAAAAATACTGCCTACCCTTTTGGACAAGGAGCTCCTTAGCATGGAGGTGTTGGAGGGTTTGCTCTGGGCCACATTGTCAGGGCCAGCTGGGACAGTTGCTCAGAGATTTTTGGCACCGGGAGCTTTGGCTGCTTCTGGAGGTTGTGTTGCTTTTCTCGTTTATGTGTTTAAATTTCAGAAAAATTTGAATACACAAAAAACTGCAGTTCTTGAAATTATTTTGGATTTCCAGCTGAGTGTTAACTTATGCATATGCATGTTGGAATTTCCCTGTTGAATATTCCTGTAGGCAGGAAAGTGCAGAAGGTTTGTGTTAGTGCTGTTGTGTGGGAGCAGGTATGGAAAACTGCACTTCAGAAAGCCTGGGTCGCAACTTTGGTATGACAAGGTAGAAAATAAAAGTATGTAAGTCTTTGAAAGAGTCTGTCATAAATACATAGAAAGTGTCTTTCGGCCTGCCTTCCCTCATTGTCCTAATTATTTGTGTTTAAAAAAGGAGAAGAAGAGGAATTAATGTAGATGCTGATTTTCAAGGTTTTCCCAAGGTAATTGCTGATTGGAGTTTCAGGACAGATTTACACAGTACATTGCCTACATCTGGAGAATAAAATAGGAATGGCAGAATGAACTGAGACTGTTCAACTTACCTGGAGAAAGAGTTCAGAAGGAATTATAATGTAAACTCTTGAAATGTGTGACCAGTGGGATCCAGGCTTGTCACATGTGCATTTTTCTCACAAACAGCAGGAGGGAGTTCATTGAGAGCTGGTTACTGCTGCAGATAAGGAACCCAAAACATGGGCTGGCAGGAGAAATGCAGAGGTGTATCAAAGTGTTCACATCTGTGTTTGCTTCTGACAAAACAGACCCAAGGGCAGAATGTTTAATATTTTGTTCAGTACTGTGTAAACTCAAACTACCTTTTCAGCAACTGGGATGCTTCAAAATCATGAGCAGTCCCTAACTGATGTTTTTGTACTGAGCTCTGCGAATGCTTTGACGTTGTAATTTCTGCTGGAGGTTGCACCAATTTGCATGAGGAATGAACGTGGGACTGGCTAGTGAAGCAGAAAGCTGACAACCCATTAAACAGGTCTGAAGGATTCCTCAGCATGAAGAGTAAAGTCAGCAGAATCCTGGAGCCAAACACCAGAAAAGCCTGGTGCACTTACCCGGGTGACCTTGTCATCCTGGAGAAAGCTGGCAGGACGATGCTCCCGCCGCTCCTGGGGTGAAGGTCTTTTCAGCATCCCCTGCTGAGCCAATTGTGTGCCCCATGGGTTCCCAGGAGAAATCTGTAAAGTGTTTAAATGTCTTTTTAAAATTCATTAGAAATGCAGTGACTTAGGCTGACTCAAGGATCCATATTGATACTGCATTTTGTTTTGAATGCAAGGTGCAAATAAAATGTCCAAATGGAAAAGCTGTGAGAAGTTTCAAGGGTTCTGAACTATCAAGTCTAATTTCTGTTCTAAATACTGTTGAAATTTTTATTAAAAAAATTCTGAAAATAATGTGTTTTACTCTGTTGGGCTTATGCGTGCTGTTCTTCCACATTTTTGATACATCAGAGCATCAAATTGTGATTTAACAGAGGGCAGAATATATCCTCGTTACAGAACTGCAACCCCATAACCCATACAATGCATGAGAGGTAAAATCTTCTCTAGATCTTCCTTCTCTGACTTTGTAATTTCATTTCTGGAGGCTTCTTAGAGGTGCTCAGAGGGATAAATTAAACATCAACAAACAAGTTGGAAAAGAATTTGTGTATTTTAGTTTCCCAGGTACTATGACAATAGGAAGGGTTTTGGTTGCTGAACAACACATGGTTCTGGACCAGCTGTGGCTGATAATGGATAAGTGAAATCCCACGGCATAGCTTTGGGACAGGCAGAGATCTGCCTTTCTGAAGCACACACTGCTGAAATGCTTCTGGTTAAAAATGACTGCAATTATTTAACTTGCCTACCTTTCACAAGTTTTTAAAGCTATTTATGCACATAGCAGTTTCAGTGAGATGACAGTAAGGCCCAGGAGTTGTTTGTTGTACGGTTTTCATGCCTCCTTTAACTAATTTCTGGCCCTAATTGTGTGCATGCACGTGTAGTGCTCCTGCACTCTCGTGTGTGTCTCCTGGGAAAGGTCTTTTCTTCCCTCCCAGCAAGGCATTCCTCGTGCTGCACACCAGAGCCAGCTTCTGGGACTGGTGACACTCATTCCTTTTTAAATTGAAGAAAAATCTCTTTCCTCATTAGCATTGCTGATAGTTTACCTACCCAATAAGGACTTTGAGAAATGAAGATGGAGGTATTTGATGTGTTAATTCATAGGCATGGATAGATGAGTTAAAGTATTTACTTCTAAGCCTTTTAATTCTTGCCTGAAATTTTATTAGCACATTGCTGTACAAAGTGCTGTATATAAAGGGCTAGACAGTGTATGTAGATTTGAAAGTTTTCGCTGTTATATTTAATTTTCCTAAATAAATTAATCGCCAACTTGTTCTTTCCCCAAATGCTGCATTTTCTAAATCAGACTAATCTGTGTGGCATTCAGATCCATCCTGCAGGCCTTGTAAAACTCAGGGTAGCGCTCTCTGGATTTCCTCAAGTTGGTTCAGCAGCTCTTGAGCTCAGCAAGTCCAACAGACCAGAAGCTCCAAAGAACTTGGGTTGTTCTTGTCACTTAACACAGAAATAGTCTTTGTTTCCAATGGGAGTAGTGTGAGGGTTCAGTGAGTGTGTGTCCTGGTTTAGGGCAAATTTGGTAGAGAATTTCCAAAGGGAGGCCCCTCCAGAAAGCAAACCCCCACAGCCCCTCCCCACAGCTGGTTTGGGAAGGATTCTTTGGAGAGAAGTGGAAAGAACCTGTTTATTGAACAGGCACAGCACCCCCAGCACACAAAATGAACAATACCAGATGACACCACTCTGAAAAAGATGACAAATTCAGAAAGTCTCTCTGGGGTGGTCGCTCTGTTCTCAGTCCCTCCGGCGCTGGGGCAGCTGCTGCAGCCACAAGGTGCAAACTCTCGGTGTTCCCAGGTCCCAGTCCAGAGCAGGTTCAGGATGGTCAAAAAAAGGAAACAGCCCAGGAAGAAATTTGGACTGTTTAGCTAAACTAACTAATGAGCAGGAGCAAATGCAAGCAGAAGCAAGAGCGAGAGAGAGAGCAAAGCGAAAAGCAGAAGCAGAAAAAGCAAAAGCTGCACTAGCTAGTGTCTCTGTGTCCTACCAGGCTGATAGGAAAACCCAAACAGAACTTTCACTCTTCAGAGACAATCTTAAAGGCACAGAACATAATATCCAGCATAAACAGAGCACATGAATGGGGATACAAGCATTATGATGTCACCCTAGGACAGCGTGGTCTTAGCTCTGCTCGCATCAGTGGCGCTGGTTCTTTGTAGAGTGAATTGATACCTGAGCACTGAAATCCTGCCCTGTATTTGCCTGATCTTTGAAAGGATTAATGCACGGACAGTGCGTGGATTTTCTTGTGTCACTGCTTGTTCCTGCTTGTGGGGAAATCCAGAGGATTGAGAGAATGGTTTTTGAGAGCTGATTTGTGAAGGTTGTTTGCTGACTGACATATGGTGTGGCATACGGTGCTATTTACCACCTCAGAGTCTGAACTTAGAGGGAAATGATTTTCTTTTTTAAACATTTAACTCTATTAAATACTTGTAGACATCTTCCAACATTGCCCTGGCCAAGTCAATTTACACCTTCCTTTTATTCAGCTTGTCCCATCTGTTTGTGACTGTTTTCTTCCTTGTTTTTATTCTATAAATAGATTTTAGAGTTTCAAGGGCTGAGGGTCTCAGTAGCATCAAGCACTTGTAAATCTCGTAGCTTTTTACCTGTAGCCTCCAAGGTCTCAGACCTTGCTATGATGTGGAAATGGAAGCCAGGCCAATTACTGGACTGTAAAAAATGCTTATACAGCCTGGTGTAACATCTTCTTTCCAAGTCATCCTGCTTCTCCCCCGGAGTAGCAAACTTTTGAAAAGGTGTTAGTGAAGATGAAGAAATGATATCAAGAGGTTCCATTTTTTTGTTAAAAATCTGGTTTGTAGAGGAAGAAGAAAAAAGTAATAGGGGACAAAATTATTATCTTAAAACTTGGGAAATGGAGCTTTGAGATGATGGAGTTTCTGGAAGAGTACATCAGTCCTTTTTGCCCTGGTGGGAGATATTGAAATAAAAAGGCATCAAGGGGAGAAAAATGCTCTCGGCTTTTCAGGGCCAGCTTTTGATACCATGGAAGTTGCTGGTAGGTTTGCTTTCTTTCAGCTGGGCCTGTGTAGGTATTGAGTGAAGATACTAAAGATGTTTATTTGCTTTTGTATTATTGCTTTTTCAACAAATACTTAAAGTTTTTTTATATGCAGAACCGCATATCTTAAGAACATGAACAAAAGTGAAACAAATTCTCAAGTGTAGATTTACACAGAAGAGACATGAAAAGAGGACCTGAAATATACAGGGAGATGTAGAATGGTTTGTGTTTTTCTGAGCTTGTTTCCATCTCTCTGGCTTATATTAGTGTCATTTCTCTAGCAGAGGCTGCAATTTTACAGAAAGAGAAATTAGGAATGTATACAAACACTTTGAGAACGTTTCCTCTGCTCCACTTCTACTTTCGGCTCCTGGAGTCTCACTGTGAACATTCTGATTGAAGTGTGGGTCTACATCCTCATAAAACAGTGTCAGGATCTGTGCCACTTCCCTCGGAGCAATCAGTCACCTTGTGAACATTCCTGCAGAGAGAAAGCAATAAAAGTTTCTCCTCCCCCATTCCTCACCTATACAACTCTGCCTGTTTCTTTTCCTTTTTTTCCCTGAGTCATAAGGAAATGGCGGTCAAAGCTCTAAGCAATAAAACTGTAGAGACTACTACAGCTGCTGCTTAAATATTAAGGTGGTTGAAAGTTTTGAAGTAAAGGTCCAGCCTCCATCAGCTTCCTGTGTTTCCACTCTATCCCAGCTATACATATAGAGAATCTCATTCCAGGATGCAAAATGTTGGTATTTGAAATATTTTCAATGTAAATGGTAAGCAGCATGTAAAGGAAAGGGGTTTTTACTTAGATTATTAAGTTCTTTGTGGTGTGAGGCTCTTTCACACAACAGAAAAAAGTATTCTCTACTTATTGGAAGCTTTGCAAAGATTAAGAAATTCTAAACAGAAAAATCTGTGTGGATTTGTCATTTAGAAGTTTGTTTCTTCAAGCCAGTGTTTATAAGATGCAGAAGAGATTAAGGATGTCAGAACTGTACAGTAAGGAGGAGGCAATGTAGGTATCTAGTCTGATGCTTAAAATACAGAAGACAACGTTTGGAGGCCTTCTTAAGCAGATAAAACATCCTTGTGAAAGCGTTTAAATGGGAGCTGGTTTTGCTTACAGAGGCCATACATTTAAATAAGCTTAAAATGTAAACACAAGTGCATGCCTTCATGGAGACATAAAGCAGCACGCCTTACATGTTCCCCTTCTCTCCCAGTGGGACTTTGTGCTGGCCTAAGTTTGCCAAATGACACCTGTTGTTGGTAATTAGGGAGATTGTCAGTGCTTTGAGGTAACTGTGTGTTACCTGCATACTGAAAGTTATGTGCTTAAAAACCTGGTGCCATAGGAAATCAGCTGATTGTGGTATCAAAGAGTTCTCTGCCTGAAGGAATATTGGAAGTGTCATCAGTCTGGTAGTCTGCTCCTTGTCCTGTCTGTAGATGTTCTCTGCAGGATCCTGGAATTCAGCGGAGGTGGAAAAGGACACAGCAAATGGAAGAGATCTTGTGCTCACAGCTCAGCCATTCCAAAAAGAGGGAGAATCCGCCTGCCAGTGGCCGCAGGGGCCTGGATCTCAGTGCTGCTGGTGTTGAAGGAACGGCTTTGTGGTGTGAATGCCACGGGGACCCTGCTGACCCTCAGCTGGGAGTTCTGCCCCACAGCAGGGAGATCATTACAACATCCAGGTGTGCCAGTGCCCAAAGCCCCGGCTTTCTGTAGGCAGTGTATGTCCATGAGGAGGGGATTTCATCAAGGCTCCAGCTGCCTCCAAGCCAATGGACAAGCCAATTTAAGGTGTCAGCAGGAAAGAAATGTGTTTGAGGTTCAGCAGACCCAGCTCCATTGGTACCTTCTTGCAAAGCCAGTTTCCTGGAGTTTCAGTTCTGACTCCATAGTGTTCCTCAACCCTGGGGCACAGCTGTGACCCAGCTGGGTGCTGCAGCCCTGGGCCTCTGTCCCTGCCTTTCCTTCACTGCTGTTACATTTTTCAGGATGTATCAGATTCTGTGTGTTTTGCTAAAGTGTGGCGGAGGTGTCTCATTCGCTTCCCTCGAGATATTTTTTTGTAAAACTGCAGATTGTGCTGCTTTGCTTCAGCAGAACCTGAAGGCTGAATTTGAACATTTTCCTAAGGTTCTGAAAAGAAACCTTTTTGAAGGTTAAAAAAAAAGGGTTGTCAAATGAATTTAATGTTATTTTTAATTTCAAATAATTTATTTCTTTAGCCATGTTATTAGAATATTTTTAGGTTGCGCTTTTTTTCTCGTCCTAGTGTAAAAAGAGGAGATTAAATGGCCATGTTTTGGAAGTGGGGATGAATCTCTCTGAAGTGGCATTAATAAACCTTTCCTCAGCCTTGATGTCCGTCCTTTGGAGGAAATGTTGACAGAGCAGTAATGTTTGTGTGTCCTTTGATGTGTGGGGCTTTGACATCTCCTCAAACTCACTGTTGCTTTAAATAGCCCCAAATATTACTTTGAAGCAAGAGGAGCAGGAAAAGCGAATGGCTGACGAGAAAAATTTCCTTAATAACTTCCCATTTAGCCAAAAGATAAACTGGTTTTCATCTGATATTCTTAATTTATAGCAAGACTGACCAATTGAGACCCATGTAAAGTGTTTCTACAACATGCTCCACAATCAGCTTCTGAACAAATAAATCACTTGCCTGTGGCTGGGTTGTTTTTTAATCAAGTTCAAATAGAGATTTCTGAAGTGCTTTTATTGAAGCAATTTTATTTTACGATAATTAAAAATATAGGGCTGCTACTTTATATTGCCAGCTTTAGAGGGGCAGGTGTGCAGTGTAGAATTGAGGCAACTGTTTGGGTTTTGCTTTTTAAAAAATTTCTTGTGCAAATCTCAGAATCTCTTCTGGTTAACTCTGAGTGGATTTGTGCTGCTGTCCTTTGAAGAGCTGAGCAGTGTGTTTTCATAGGTGATGAAATGGGAGAGTTTTGGGTGCACCAATCCTGCACATGCCCTGCTCAGTTCCAGCCTGGTCTGTACCATGACACCCCTGTGTGTACAATCACTATTTTAAATGCAAAATATGTTAAAGAATTGCTGTTGCTGAGCAGACACCTATCAAGGTGAGTGGCCTTTAAACATGATTTACCTGTTGAGTGTATCTGTCTTCTGAATGTTATCAACAATATTTCTGAATTACAGAATTGTAGGGACAATAGAGGGGGTTGAATCTTTGAATAAGTAATCTTTAACTGTGCTGTTTCTGACAGTTTAAATATTATTGACCAAAAACATATTTATGTTTGTTCAGCACGAATGTTCTCCTCTGTAAGAGTCACCATCTGTCTCATTTCTTCTGCATCTGTGGTAGTTTTTGTTTTTTCTTTAACTCTGGGTAGACTTATTTTTAGAATTTATATTAGGTGATTAGTAGTTGTGGTTTGTTGCAGGTATTTTTCTTTTAACAAAGAAAAGAAAACTTACAAATTTATTACTTAATATAATTTTTAACTCTTTCCCCCAGTGGTTTGATACTCCCCCACTGTTTGGTTATGGTGTTAAGCCATGAGCCATTAGGTTACTTCAGCTGCAGGGAGTGATCTTGCTGTTCCCCCATGCTGGCACTCCTTAACCCAGCTCTGCCAGAGCTCTCTGGGTTAGCAGTGCCCCAGACCATGGTGAGAAGTGCAGGAAATAAGTTCCAGCTCCTTCTGTCATGTTGGGCCAGCAGCAGCAGCATTGAGTTTGGTATTAACTTTAACTTCTTTGTGTCTTTCCTGCAGTTATGCTCCTGCTGACTTCAAATGGGTTTGAAATTGTTCAGCATTTAGGAAGAAACAGCAGCATCTGGTAAAACCAACACTCACAGTGTAGTGGTTCCAAGGTCTCCCAAGTACTGGAATAGAGGTCAGCATGGGAAAACTTTTTGAGGGAGTTCCAGTCACTGAAGTCTTGGAAAAAACCACTCCCAAGTGTAAATGGAGATGTGTTAGGACCAGAAAATCTTTGGCATGGCAAGCAAGATGCTGCAAATAGTGTTGTTTATCAATTTATTTATCTATTTAATCTCCCCCCAGGGGATTTCATAGTTACCTGCCTTTTGGAGATCATTTTTAAAAGGATTTTTTCACTTTTCATGGCTGTTGATGATCATTGTTGTTTCTTTGTAGAATTGTTAAAGCACCACTTTTCAAAGAATCACAGAATATTCTGAATTGGAAGGCACCCACCCAAATTATGAAGTGTAGCTTGAAGTGAATGGTCCATACAGGGATTGAAACCACAACCTTGGCATTACTAATTCTGCACACTGCTTTTAAATGTCTTTTTCTCCTTTGAGAAGAAAGCATTCATTATATGCCTTGTGATGTGAGTTTTGCAGAACTTAGTGGAATGAACATGACACAGCTTGAAATAATACAGTGGAAAAAAATCCCTGGCTCAAGGTAGCTTTAAAAGCAAATTAATTTTCTGTGCCTCTGACTGATTTTATTGTGGTGCTTTGGTGTTTTTTCCCCTTCTTGTTACTCCCTTAAAAGCTTCAAGGAGCTACCAGATAACTTGTGGCCTTAGAAAAGCACAGTGCCATCAGGTATAGCTGAAATTTCCTAAGTTAAGATCTTGTCAGCTTTAAACAGAGAGGAGGATCAGGCAGGTGTCAGCAGTGACAGTTCCAGTCATTGTTTCATGGCTCCTGTGTAAGCCAGGAGGATGTGTTGTAGAATATTATTTAGGATGATGAACCCCAGTCAAAGAAGGATATTTTTAATTCACTGTCTGAAGGAGTAATTTTGTGGCTGTCAGGATGTTTCAGCCAACATGAACCACACCTGAAACCAACTTGTTTTTCTATTGTTGAGCTGTTGGTGATTCACTTACATTTTGTGACAGGTTAGTTGCAGCTTTCATTAATGAGTGTTTTGAATCATTTAATCAAGTTCTTTCTTATAATTCATACATTCAAAAACTTTTAAAATGCATGGAGGGGATAGGGAAGAATGTTTTTGACAGCATTTCAGAAAAAATAAAATCACTGTCATTGAAATTTTGCATTCAAGACCAACAGGACTTTAGGGCTGTATCTTCCTCACACGGTTTTATTTAAAGACTTTTTATAGTTTCTTTTCTTTGCTAATAAACCAGTTTGTGTCCAAGTTAAATAATTTGACCATCTAGTTTTTAAAAGTGCATTTTAAAAAATCCTTTGCCTGGTTTATTTGCAGCAGAAGAGAATCTGGCCAGCCCAACCTGTGCTCCAGGCTCAGCCCTTTCCAGCTCTGGGGATGAGCTATGCTGACTTCATGGGAAAGGGAAAGCTTTCAAGTGAGTGGGTTTTGCTCAGCACCCTTTACAAGCCTTCACACTTCTGGAGATGCAGAAAGCCAAACATTTCAGCAACAATTTGCTTCGTTCCCACTACTCATGGAAGTTGCAGATGCACTGGATTTACGAGGTGCTCCAACACTGCTGAACCATCAGCGCAGCCCCGTGGGCTCAGGGGAGGGCACAGATTTAACTTGAAGCATATGCTGAGCTTGAAATGGGATGTAAACCAGGATATTATTGCATTTTGTCAATTATACCATTGCTCTGCACTTCTAGGAGTAAAAGGGCATTTTCCCCGTGTTATTCCTCTTTGTCACATTTTAAGATTTATAGATTTCCTTTCTTTTCTGAATAGGAAACTTCAGAATTCTTCCTCAGTTTTGTAGTTGAGCTATATAGAAAAGACTTCACCACGATAACATATGGGGAAAAAAGTGGCTTGGGTTCAGTCTGAGCGGGAAGACATCTCAGAACATTCCTAGCTCAAGTGATAAGGGAGAGCTTCAGTCAGGAACCTGCCAGGTTTGAGTGACTCCACTGTGCTGACTTTCCCTCTACTCATCAAGAGATGTTGAACATCTGTGTGAGTTGAGGCCACAACACTACTTGCATTTTTCCACCTTCTTTCTCCTTTTATTAGAACAAAAATATGAAGCTTATATTGTCTGGCCTTGCCTCTTTAAATATAGATTATTTTATCTGACAAATGCTGGATTTTGGCTGCACCTTCTCTTCAGCGACTTGTGTATTTAAGAGGAGGTCACCACTTGAGCGTGAGAAAAAGTGGGTTATTGAATTGCAAAAGAGCATACTTGTCTCTTTGAATTCCTCTGAGAACAGCCTACTTTATGTGTATTGCTGTTTGGAATTGGCCCTGTGCATTTGGCAAGCACAAATGGAAATGGGTAATGGAGCCAGAATATTGTACTCACTCTTCTTTAGTGCTGCATCCTGGAGTGTCTCTAGATTTTACTGAGGTTATTAGATTATTAAATTAGTGAAATGTGTGTTTGTATGTATTGGAAGGAGCTTTTAGTAGTCCACTTTGTTGCAGTGTTTTTGGAGACTCAGAATTTTTCACCCTATAATCACATTGAATAAATCATGGCATTAAAAGTCTCCTTTTGAAATAGAATAATTTATGCCTTGCAGCAAATACTTAGCAAGATGAACTTTTTAAATTAATAACTTTGGAGACCTGTCTCTGTTTAGCATGTTATAGTTATGATTTGTTTTCCATGGATGTTAGAGCAAAACAATGGTTGCAGTTTATGATGCAAAGGGATGTCCTCAATTACAGAAAAAATAGAACAAGGATATATATTGAGGGGAGAATTCTCATTATTGTCGTGAAATTTAGCATTGCTTTCTCCTTCCACTGAAAGTTTTAGGAGAACTTCTGTTCAAAGACCACAGAGAAGCACTGGGCACACAGAACTCATAGAAAAGAACTTTGAATTATTACTTGGGAAAAAATCTGTACATTTCCTTTCTTTCCTGGCTTTCTTCCAGCTGCTGTTGGTGACATCAAAATAAACTCTGACTTTTGGGCAAAGGTGGGATTATGGGTTGGATCAGATGTTATTCCCACTGTGAATACTTGTTTATTCTGGGGCTTGCAGTCATTTTTGTTTATTGCATGAAGTTCCTCCTCCCTGATCTGCAGCTACAAACGAGGGCTCCACACGCCCTTTTCCTCCCTCTGTGTGTGTGGAATGGAGTTGGAAATGCTCAGCACAGGCTCCAAGCTGCTCATAAAACCAAGTGAGTCTTGGAGAATGGGGCCCGGAGGCCTCGGAATCAAATGTTTCTCTGCATTACTGCAAACATAAACCTCCAGCAGCTCATCCGTTATGATTTTGCACAGCACACTTTCAGTTTTAAAAGCTCCAGCAGATATGAAAGCATTGATTATTGGCAAACTAATCATCCCAAGTTCAGCTGGCATTTCAAAGGCTTTCTCTATTTGAGCTGTTTAGGAAACTGGTTAGTCAGAAGATATTTTCTTTGAGGAGTATTTTTAATTCATATGTTATATATTTGATACTTAGAATCAAATAATGGGGAGACAATTAACTGCAGAATGTTCTAAAGGGAGTTATAAGCAAAGTATAGAAATTTTCCTGCCTAAAAGTTGTATTTCTGGGCTTGTAAATGAGTGTTCTCTTTATTTCCAGACTGATATTTAAAATGTATTCAACTTTGCAGCATCATCCTTGTTTTGAGGCATTGTCTGCCAAGGGCTGTCCAGGTGTTATTTCATTTTGATTATTTTTTTTATCTAAAACACAGATATTTAACTGAAGTCAAGCACTCAGTTGCCTACACCTGGCTCAGTGAGATTTTGCCAGAGAAGTGTTCCTAGAGAATTGCTCCCCAGCATAAGACAGTTGATGTTCTAGTTCTTAGCTCTTTGTTCTTTAGTTTAAGTACTACTCTTTCATATCTATATATAAAAGGTATAAAGAAGCTCAAGGAAGAACTACTTAGTTATAAAACTGCTTTAAATTATTTGAATGCTGCTTAACAGGCTGCTGCAGCTTCCAGTTTTAAGATGATTTAAAAACAACAACAGCAATCTGTGATGGTTAAGATGCAGGAATCACATATAACTAATCTTTTTTCCTAAGTCTTTTGGTCATATTTATTTTTAAATTGTTTATTTCCTAGTATTTTAACTTCTGACTGTTCAGCTAGATATTATTTTGTTCTTTTGCAGAGTATGTACACAAAATACATAAAACGTTGCAGTTATGACTTTAGTGTAGAGTAGGAAGTGGAATATTCCCATCTTGCTTGCAGAGGTTCTCTGTAATGAGGTTTCAATCCATTGCCCTCTCTGGAATCAGATTTCTATAAGTGACCCCCTTGTATGTGATGGCTGGGAAATAAATAGAATAAATAGGATAATGAGAAATTCGGGGTGGAGGTTGGGGTACAGAGGTTGGTAGCCAGTATTGCTGACTTGCCTCTTAGATTGAAATTGTAAAGTCTTTGACAAAGAGTGGGGGTGGGGGGTGAGATGGAATTTAGCTGAGCATGGTGCTGTCTCATTTTCCTTGATTTGCATGGGATATCTGCAGAGCAGGAGCCTGGAGATGCTTTGCAGTGATGCCATTGTGGGGTGGAGCCTCCCAACGCTGCCCTGGAGGCACCAAGCACATCTGAGTTATTTAATGCAAACCAAATAAGGTCTGAAGGGCCGCTCCTGCTCCCATTCTAAAAAGAAGAGCAAATTTGTGAGTTTTACAGGCCAGTTGGCTTAAATGGATGCATCTTTATGGATTTTTAGTGGAGCTGAAAACCAGGTGTCCCTCTAGTCCGTGTTGTCTTTGGAAAAACTGCATCACAATAGCTTAGGACTGTGTGTATATGTTTATAGTAATCCATTAAGAACCACAAACCACACGCTGTGAATACATTTACCTAAAGCATTGTTTAGTGTTCTGCTCTGATTTCTCTTCATGTTCCACTCTTACTTTTATAGTGTTGGTTAATTTACAAATTGTTTAATATATCAAGTTCTAAACCCACTTAAAGGCAGCCATAAGGTCTTTCAGCTGAGGTGGCCATTATGCCCTTGAAAATATTGGGATGTCTCATTTTGGCATTAAATTCCAAGCTTTGGCATCGGCTGCAGATGTTTTTGAGATGTGTGTGAGATACTGGATCTTCTAGACCTGAGAGGCAACGAATTGGAGGTTACCTGGAATGTTTGACCAGAACTCTGTTCCAGATTCTGTATATAGCTCAGGATTTTGCCATGGATTTGGCCAGGGTGAGAGTTTTGCTCTGAAATGGTGGATCCTGCCATCCAGTCTGTTTTCTGAACCAGGATCTAGCTCACTTCAGCTGTTTGTCTCTCACCATCTGTAAACAGCTCCTTTTACCCAAGCATTCCTTATGGAACTGAACAGCTGAATTCAGCTTGTGCAGGTAACAAGCACATCAGGAACAGGTACCTTTCAAAAGGCTTTATGTCTTTCTCTAGTTAGCTAGCCTTTTCCCTTAGGTTTTTAGTTAGATATAAATACTTGGAATTAGGTTTTTTCCATGGTTTAGCCTCTCAATGGTTCTAATAGTGCTGTTGAAAATAGTGAAAAGCTTTCTGGAGAGGGATATTCAAGCAGTGTATGTGTTAAGCCTCTTTCTTCCAAGCTCTAATTCCAAATCAGCATCCTATACAGATCTGCTACTGCATTTCCTTAATCCTAAACAGTTCAGGATTTTTTTTCCCCCTTCAGAGGAATTTTAATTATTTTTGGTAGCACATGTGTGGAAAAAAAAAAGTAAAAAACCCCCTTTTGCTGCAGAGTGAATGACAAGTCATTGCTATTGTCAGCTCTCAGTGGGTTACTTGCATATAAATAAATTACGGGGGGAGGGGGCGAATAATCTTTTGTTAACGTTGCATTCTGTTTCTCGTGGCTGCTATGGCAACAGATGAGCCAGTGCTGGATGGAAAAGCTTACTGGCACAGCAGAATGGAGTGATGAATTTAGCAGGAGTAAGAAGGGAAGAGCACAAATCCTTCGGCAATGCTGTGAAATGAGTCACCAATTAACCCGCAGATGAGGAAGGGCTTCCACATGTATTTACAAACTATTGAAATCAGATTTTGGCGCTTATATGTGGAGCAGGAAGAGTGACAGACTGGAACTCTGGGAGCAGTAAATTAGACTGTGTCGTTTGCAGATGATTCGGACTTTCTCCCCACAGTCAGGTCCTTTGTGCAGCTCATAAAGGTGGAATTTGCTAACCTGCAGTGTTTCTTAAGTGAAGTCCTCAATGACTACACCACTACACATTCCTGCCTCTGGACATTGCCAAGAAAAGGCAGTGAATGGCTTCTGTCCCCTGCCCTTCTAAGATTTTGGGCTAGAAGAGGTGCCCTTTCCAGTTTTCTCCTGCTAGGCTGAAAATAAAGGGGGTTAACCCTCCTTTAGAGGATAAATAGTTTTAATTTTGCTTTTTTCTTTTAATCTTCAATAGTAGAAAGCGCCTCTCACACACTTCAAAGCTTGGCTGGAGTAGCAGTCTCAGTCATAAATCAGGATTTCATTGGGAAGAGAAGGTTTTATTGGAATGACTGCAAAATGTCATCTTGTGCCATGCGTGGCTTTAGGTGATACTTTGGACTTGATAAATGTGATGGGGCCAGTTCTGCTCCTGGCTGGTTCATCACCCCCGTTTTGTAAAATGACAGACTTTGGTTGGGTGGTGGGATATTTCCCCCCACATCTGTTCTGGCATGACTTCTGTTATCCTGAGACGGGGATTACAGTGAGCTCTTGGGGAGAGTGCTTGTCATCTCAAGTTCCTGGTGAAATGTCAAGTGGGCATTCTAATTGCTGCTCCAGTGGGAGTGTTTGCCAAGGAGAAAGTTCCAGAGCATGGAATCTTCTCTGCACAAACCTCACCCAGAGCTTTAGCATTGTGGATGGCATGTCATGGAAATGTCTAGAAGTTAGTAATCAAATGATTTACTGTTAGTAAATAGTGCCAGACAGTGCAAATTGCACAGCTGTGAAGTTTTTAGCAATGTAGAGTTTTCAAAAGTGTGGAGGGAAGGAATATTGGGCAGGAGAGGAGAAGTAGAGGATGGGATTTGCCCAGAGCAAGGGAAAGCTTGTAGGAAAATCAGTGGAGGATGTTTAGAAGGCTGTCAGAAAGGGGTAGAGGAGTGACAAGAGGCTTATTTTTTATTTTAGTGGAGAGACAAGAACACTTCTGAAAGAGTTTTAGCAAGAAAAGTTAGAGATGGATGAAGGATCTTATGCGAAGAGTCTTTTAGCCAAACTAAAGGATAAACAAAAAAATACGGTAGGGGAAATCACTGATGCTATAGGTGACGCTTCCCTCTTGAAAAGTGTTGGGGGGAGAAGGTAAAAAGCTACAGGAAGCACAAAACTGCCTTGTTCACTGCAGACACAGATAGTAGGGAACAGAGTATCTTTGTGTACCCTAAATGGTCCTGTTGGAGAAGCTGTGTGCACTTTAAAAGCTTCAATCTGTGTTGTCTCTTTTCAGATTTCGACTTCATTATTTAAGGGGGTTGAACAATGTGGCTTGACTCCTGTCAGAGCTGGCTAAGGGCTTTTCTGGGTTGCTTTGTGTTTTGGTATTTCTGATGCTCCCAAATGCAGGCAGAAAAATACCTGAGGTTACTTTGTGAGAGTTGAAATACATGGTGATTGGAACAGGTGGGAAAAGAATTAAATGCCGTGAAAAACCAATTCTTATGTATTCAGCAAAACTGAGTAGAGTTGTAAATACTGGAAAATGAAATTTGTTCCTCTGCTATGTGCTGTGAGCTTGTTAAAATGAGTCCTCTGTCCCTCCTGGGCAGGGAATGTGTCCTTGCCATCCTTTGGGAAAGAAGTTTGCTTTGGCAAAGTGAGAGGCTTTGTGGGGCCCTACCTGCCCTGCTTGATTGTGAGCCCCTCTGGGGAGAGATGGAGTCTATAAAGGACTATTGATTTCCATTTCAGGACAGGCCTTGCAGTAGGATGTGGGAGGGGAATTCTCCTGGGTCCTTTGCAGCCTAATTCTGCTCATGGAATAACCTTATTTAGTGAGATTCTGTTTGAGATGGGCCCTGAAGGATAAGGCTGAAAGGCTTCACTGTAAGTCCTGCCTCAGCTGAGGAAGGAGACCCATCATCTTGCCTGCATCAACTTTGTTAGTCTTGGAAATAATTTTTTGCCATTGTCTGAAAGAAAGTCCCATTAAATAATGTATTTCAAACCGTGCTGCTCTGCATATGATTAATAGTAACACCTCAGATTATTCTGGGCTCACCATTTCCTTTCTCAACTCCACTTGTAAGAAGTGTATTTCATCCCTAGTTGCTTTATAAAAATTATTTTCTGCTCCATAAACCAGCACAGTGCTGAATCTCTGATTTGAGCAAGCAGCACCTTGTTAGAGGTGATGGTAAACTGAAGGTAAATTTTCTTGCCTCTGACAAAGTTGTCCCTTCTCTTGACATCATTATACCATTCCTGCTAAGGCTGGCTTTCTTCCCAGGTAACTGAAAGGCAAAATTATTTCTGAAGAGTTGGGATTATGGCTTTGGAAATAATTTAAACCAAAGCAAATTGCAGAGAGGGATTTAAAAATGAAATATTTTTGCAGCACCCACTTCTATTACAACCTTTGACTTCTCAACCCCTGTGTGTGTAGCATGAGCTGAATTTGTGCTGCTCTCTTGGTGGAGGACAGTGTTGACTGCCAGAAGAGGGGTAAAACCATGTATTGAGAGAGTTCAAGTGCTACAGGAAGTTCACACAGTTACTTACAGCATGTTTGATTTGATGAAGTCAGGATTTTGTAATTATCGATCTGCTAACAGTGAGATAATAAGGGAGCTGGCTCCAGTCTGGACATGGAAAAGCAAAAGCATAGAGGAGAGAAACTGTAATCATTTGAGGTCACTGGGAAATAAAGCTGCCCAGGGAAGCCTTTCCTGTGTCAAACCAAAAATGAGTCTAGAGCTTGAAATACTGAGCAGGGATGCCTTGCTTGCAGAATGCTCTCTGTGATGTTTCTGTCATTTTCTAGTAAAATTTCTGCTGGTGTCATTATAGTGTTGGTAATAAATTAAACCAGAAAATGATAATTTCCTCCTTTACAGCCATTTGCACAGAATTTTCTAATTTCTGAGAAGGCTGAAAAAAGGCTGTTTTTTTTTTGTTGTTGTTGTGGTAGTTTTTTGTTTGTTGGTTTGTTTTTCTTTTAATGTGGGTTTAGTTTTATTCTTTTTAATCTGGCTATTTGGAAGTTCTCATTATGACCCTTCATACAACACTTCAGGATTTGGGTGTTTGCCTGAGGTTTGGGTTTTGTTTTTTCCTGATTGGAGTGAAGGGGCTGCCCTGAAGAAGTTGTTCTGAATTTTGTTCATTTTCATAGCCAACTAAGAACTCTTCTGGCTGAGAGAAACCTTCAGCCTTAGCTCTTGTGCCTGGATGTGCTGTAGTACTGGTGTTAGGATTGCCCTCTTTAGCCTGTGTTTCCCTACTCTAAATCTTCCCCAGCTGCTTGAAGTGTGGGTGGACAGCTCAGTACATTTGTTTTCTGTGGGAAGGAAACAGCTATTTTTGGCTCCTTGCCATTCTTGACCTTTAATACTATGAGGGGCAAACTACAGAGACCCTTTTTGAGCAGTGTACTGTCAGCATTGCTCACAAATGCAAGAAACATTCCGTTTTACCTGGCAATTCCTTAATATGCAGGTACAGCAGCACACCTGGAAGCCTTAAAAAGCCAGGCAGGATGAGACAAAGCAAAACCCATTTGTCTGAACATGTTTCAGATTCCCTACTAAAGAGAAAGTGTTTGTATGTTGCTCTCCAGAAACACTTATTCTCCCTGCTCTTTCCAGTGCTCCACTGGGCTTTGTAAACTCTCAGGAATATTTTGTTACCAATCAGAATGCTTTTTTATCTTTATTCCATATGTTTTTCAGTGTCCACAGGTTGTGACACTCAAGTGGAATGTGGTTTCTGTATTTTTCTTAAACCTTGTGTTCACTAATCAAACATATTTGTATGGTTAAAGTGGGCTTAGAGGTGTGATGCCCTCAAAGTTTGACATCCATTTTGGCAATTAGATAGAGGATTCTACAGTTATTAAATATCTCCAAGTGCCATCAAATATGAAGATACAGGAGACAAAACTTCTCTTACTTCCTGAATGCTTAGAGCATATCATTAAAATAAAAGAAAAAAAGATAAAAAGATCAAATATGCGAAATTCCACCCTGGCCCTGCAAATCCCAAAAGGTTTGACCAGCCAACTAATGTGTTCTTAGTTCTTGCTAGTCATAAGATAAGAAGTTGGAAGATTTAAGATGATAACTACTTTTCCCTTTCCCCCCATGTAATTTTAGCTGTGAAAAGCCATTGCTGAAATTCTAAAAGAGCATATATTGAATTATATAAAGCGTTAATCTTTAAATCTAGCAGATCTACATAAATTGTTGGGATTATTAGGCTTTTCTGGTAGCACATGTACTCATGTAGATGTGGTGCTCTCAGTTACCAGGCCTTAAGGGATGTCTCTGATGTTGTCAACTCCTTATTTTTGATAGGAGAGAGTTTCTAGCCAAAGTAGTTTTCGGGCTCTGAAGCTTTAAAACAAACAAATAAAAAAGCTTAAAAGAAGAAAAGAATGAGACCAGTGCTAATTGTTGGTTTCTCACAAGCACACCTTTCCTGCAGGGCAGTGGCTTGCGGGTGTTCAGGTGAAATTCTGCGCTCCAGAATGCTACAGGAAGCTTTTTTATGGTTTTGGGCAAGTGTTTGGAGTGTCTGAATGACCCAGCCTCCTTTTGAAAGGGCAGTTTCACTATTTAGTGTGAATTTTATGCATTTTTTAGTGAGAACACGCTCAGCAGTACCTTATTATGCTTCTGATGAGGGCCAGATGTGTTTCTGCTGCAAAACCATGGAAAAAGAGACTTGCAACAGAAGTGCCTTTCCAAGGGAGAAGAGCAGATTGTTTGAGGTGAAGATATTAACTTCTGTTAATAATTAGAGGGAGGGAATCCACGGGGATTGTTGTGAAACCATGGGCAGCACCGATTTGTACAGAGACAACGGCAGGGCTCTTTATAATGAGGAGGAATGACACTGCAACTCTCTGAAGACAATTACATGGCAAATAAACAACTTATGTCAGCTAAGTGGTGTTCATTGCCATAAGGGAAATGAATTTCAAGGGCTTGGGGCACAGGGAAGGTGGCCTGGCCGAGTGGGGCGTTCCACAGCGAGCTGTTCTGTCCTGCCATTGCCAGAGTGCCACGGAGGGCAGGGAGGGCAGTGCTGCCAGGCCACTTGCATCCATTTGCTCAGTGGTGTGTTAAAGACACGCTGGAGGACACTCAAATGTTTTTAATTACCGTGGTCTGTGCTGGCATAGAGAGATTGGGCTGGGAGAGTGGCCTCTGCACTCCAATTAAAAGACCTTAATTTTGAACGTTCACTTACCCAAGTTCTCTCTGTTACCCAGACAAACTGCACTTGTCTGACTGTTTCTGTACAGCAGGAATGATAGTAGAGTTTCCTGGCTGGGATAAGTGCATTTAAAAGGCTGTAGTGTGGAGCTAGGGACTATAACAGGAATTGTCAGCTTTATTTTTATTGTTCCCATTAACTGTTTCCACAGGCTTGTGCGTGGGCTCTGTGCCTGTCACCACGTTCTATTCCAGCAGATATGGTTTCCTTACTGCTGCTGTGTTTTTTGAGATGCTGTTTCTGCCACTGTTCTGGAAAACTTGCCCGGGTTGCTTGGATGAGACTGAAGACTTGTGATTAAAGGGAGCATATCTGCATTAGTGCCTGATCAGCATAACTTTAACACAGAATGGAAATCCTCCAAAATATATCTCCTTTTGAGAGTGCTGCTGACTTCCTCATGTCCTCACCACTTGGAAGAAGTGAAAGTTGTATTTTGAAGGAGATTCATCTGGAGTAACCCTGTGTTTGATTTTAATTGCTGCACTTTGCAGAAACCTCTCATTCAACTGATGAGCTCTTTACAACAGGTGATATTCTCTCTGAAAAGACAAAATTTTGTGTTTCCTCATGAATGGTTTCATATATCATGCCTGAGGCTTGAAACATCACCGTTATTTTTCTTCAGAAGGCCATACCATAACTATATATTTTAGCTGTGCATTAAGCTTGTTTTGTTCTTGTAACATCCAGGAGAAAACAGTCAGAAGACCAGAACAGGCTTATTTTATTAAATCTTTCATGTGAGTGAGTAGGAGTTGGTCCCATTTCTTCCTGTAATGTCAAGGATTTCAAACTGGGAACAATTTAAGCTGAATTGAAGATTAGTAGCTGGGTCAGGATGCATGTGGATAACAATGTATCCTTTCAGAGAGAAGCAAACAGATGTCCAAGCAAAAGTAATAATAAAAAAGATTAAAAATGACCTTTCCTCTGCATTAGCTGCCTTGAGAAGAGGGGAAGCCTACACAGGGAAAGTTTTGATCCAGAGAGAGGTATTCAGAAAGTTCAGCCATGCCCTGTTGCAGAAATAGCTCCTGTGATGGATTGGCTGTTTCCTAACTGTGTTTTCAGCAAATCTGGAATCTTGTGTGAGCATTTTAAAGCTTTTTCTTGAGTCACCACTTGGCTCACAGTCCCCCCTTGTTTGTTTTTGAATGAATACCTTGATAGGAAGACTCTGAGCAGGAAGGCATCAGGATTGTCATGGAAACAGGAGCTGCAGCACGGGCTTCCAGCCGGGAGCTGTGGTGATTCACGGCTTCAGTGTGGGTGTCTGGAAATGAAATGAGTTCCAATTCTCAGGTGAATCAATGAAATAGTAGTTGTGTTTGTGTTTTTATTTTCCCCTAGGAGGTGTTCTGAACATCTTCCCCACATATCCTGTTTTATTTCTACCATTTTAAAAGGTAGGAAGGGTGTTCCCTAAGTATATACTCAGCATCTGAGCAGTAAATACAGCTCTGTGTGGGGAGTACTCACCTGCCTCTTGTTTTCATTTTAGCTTAGCCTTAAATTCAAAAAATACAAAACCTGTAAGCTGGAATTTGGTAATGTAGCAATTTGATTTAATTCTGGATGAGTTTGGGAACAGGTTTGTGCACTGTACGTGTGAATGTGGTCTCAGTGTAGAACATGAGAATGAGGTAATTGCAGATCAGGGTTTCTAAGCATAACCTCAATTTCTATAAATGGTGTCTGTGCCCACACCGAATCCTGTGTTTTGTTTATATTCATATAAATATAAAGTAAGTAATTGTAGGGCACATACACAAGTGTAGATGTGAACACCAGGGTTCTGCTGTGGGCACACGTGGTTTGGGCACTGCTGGTGCTGAGAATGATGGAGTGCCTCATCTCAGAGAAGTGCCAGCAGGCTGAATCCTCCTCTTTAACTGCAGCATCCCTTCAGTGCTATATATGATATATTTCCAGAGCCTCATCAAATCCCTCAGTTGTATTTAATAGCACAGAAATGGAGTGGGATTTTAGCCTCACATTGCATACCCAAGATGCATCTTCAGGGTTCTATTTAAAATGAAAGAAATTTATGAATGAAGATACTTCATATTGTGTTCATGAGGAAGAGAATCTCTTGCTTATCTGCTTTTATTGGTTTGTTTTTAAGTTGCTGCCACGGTGGCCAAAGAACTGTGTTGTTCTGGTTTTTGACCTTTGTGGATTTGTGGGAGTGGATGGGTACAATGTAAATTTACTTAAGCTGTGGGACAAACCTTGTGTATCAAATTTTTTCACTGCTGTCTTTGAGTTGAGGGTGCCCTATCAATTAATAAGGAGTCACTCCTGTCAGTAATTAAGACTGCAGAGAGGTGATTTAATAGGTTTTATGAATTTGAGTGCCATATATTGTTACTGATTGCTTTTGTGTTTAAATCTTCAAGTCACACACAGGGTGACCTTTTCCTCCATTTCTTCCTACTTATGCTTTTGCTATCAACTCTGTGGTTTAGGTGATCAGTTTTTCTTTTAATCATTTTTGTTGCAGTGGGCTGTGCTGTTCCCTGGGTATCTTTTTCCTACGATCAAAGAGTTCATTTTGTTGCTGGAGCTGTGGTTTTACCTTCTGTCAGGACTGATACAAATCCACATCTCTGAGCTCTTAGAGTAGTTCTTGGAGAAGTTCTTTCACCAGCTATTTGTCAGTGCACAGGCTTTGATGTCTGGCGTTTTGGGTTAGCTGCTGCTGAGATCATTTATCCTGGGGAGGTTTAGCAGGTTTGTGGGTGCTGCTGTGAGTTCCACACCCGTGGTGTATCACTGCTTTTGGGGTTTTAAGTGCCTTCTCCAGCTGTGCATAAATGGAAATTTTCCCGTTGCCATCCCAGGGGCAGAAGATGCAGCCTGGGTGTCTCTGCTGTGGAGGAACAAGGAGCAGGTTTGCATTGCAGCAAAAATGCCATCCAGGAGGGTTTGCTGGGACCACATTCTCTTAGCTTTCCCATCTTGGAATCTGCTTCCAACCCTCCCCCACTGCCTTTTAGTTTTCATAAAGCAAAATAAAAAAGTTGTTTTTTCACACAATTGCTTTGTTGTATTCTGAGCCTCATCTGTGTACATCATGTGCAACTGAGAGAGATTAGGTGTGGGGGAGAGGGGAAAAGAAACCTCCGGGGCCCTTGTGGGCTTTGAGAACCATCTCTCTGTGTTTCTGAGGTGCCCTAAAATGCCTCTTCTCTAATATGAGCTGCTCTGCGGGGGGTTTCTTAATCTTCTATTAAATTAGTGGGGCTATTTTTGTTTGGCTTATTTTGATTGGGTTTTTTTTCCATATTTTGCTCTACTGTAGATGTTCTTCATCAGGAGGCAGAGCTGTGGGAAAAAAGGGAGATGTCTCTCTGCCTCCCTGTTTTTCCTGCACTGTGTATTGGCGCTTCATTTGGCTGTTGTCTTTCATGAATAGTGTGGCTTTTACATCATTCTAATTGGGAACCAGGGTGGAGGAGGGGAGTGAAGTAACCCTTCCTCAAAGGCATCTCTTGCTGCTGAATTAGTCAGTGCTGTGCTTCTGCCTCACCTGGTGAAACTGCTGGCTCATACCTGCCAGGGTGAATGTCAGCTGGCACCCCTGGGAAGGGTTTAATTTGAGATATTTTAGAGTCGGCATATTCTATGCCTTTATTGTTTTACTCAGACTCACCAGGATGCCCAAAGAAGCCCATGTAGAAATAGGTTCCATAGAATATCTGACAGCAGCTGAAGGAGATGTGTCTGGAGGACAGCAGTGTTTTATTCTGATCGCTGAGAAAACAGTAGCAGCACAAGCAGCACTTACATTCCTATTGCTGTAGTCAGATGGGAGCCAAACTAATCAGTATTTTTAGTATGAAAGTAAATTTGGGATACAAAGTAAAAAAGACACACAAATTATGGCAATTTTTGGTTCTTTGTAGAAAACTTTGGTGATATTTGATTAACATGTCTTGTTAAAAGCAGGCAGACAACAGACCACATAATTCTTTTGGAGAAGAGAGCACTTAGCTTTCACAGTTAGGGCAGGATTTGGAGGTAAAGAGGAGTTGTGTGTCCCTTGGGAACATCTGACAGCATAGCAGCCATGCTGGAGGAAACTCCATGTGGACAAGTTCTTCTGCAGAGCTTTGTTTTCCTTTGTGCTAAGGCCACTGAATCCACCTGATTCAGCTGTTCATCCCCTACGTGTGAAGCTTTTTATAGTTAACTTTTATAAAACCAAATCAACAACAAAAACCCCCTGAAATGTAGGCTAGGAATGGATGTGATCTAATGGAATATTTAAAATTAGGACTGTTCAGTTGGTTTTGTATGGAGTTTTTTATTGTTTCAGCCAAGTCTAAATCTTTTATATTGTAGGGAGTCCTGAAATTTTTCCCCAAAATGTCCCAGTTGCTGGACCAGATTAATGGGGTTAGAAAACCACCTCCTCTGGTAGGATATATCTGCCCTAACATCCAGTTTAAATACTGGCTGGCTGTCATCTCTGGGCTTCCTCAGTAGCTGATGCTGACAAACAAGCACCTCCCCAGGGTGATGAAGCTGGCCTGTCTTTAATTCTTGCCTGAGGATGAGATTAATTCCCCCTGAGCAGCGTGTCAGGGTTTTTGCACTGACTCTTAAATGTAATCTAGAATTGAATAGTTTGCACCTGGATTCCTTACACAAATGGTAATAGATGTTTAGCATCCCTACATCTCTGAACAAGGTTTGCAGGTAAAATATAACTTTTTAAACACTATGCACAAAAATAAAAAAGAGTTTTGGAAAGGCTACAGGATTTCAGTGCTAATCAATGCTTAATTTTCTCGTATGTGTCAGAAGAGATTTTACCTCATTTTGGGCTCTGAAAGTCCCTTTTTCTCCTCTTGAGAAGAACTGGGGGGGCTGCAGAGACCAGGATGTGGTTTAAATAGGTGGTGGAATTGTTCTCCTGTGCACTGAGATTGTGCATATTATCCAGCTTTGCAATAGGTGAAGCGCAACAATAAACTACAAATTAGCAAACAGACCCTCTTCCCCCTTTTCCTTCTATTTCTCCTCTTTTCCTCCCCTTTTTTCTCCTTCCCCTCCTCTTGTTCCCCCCTCTTCTCCCCCCTTTTCCTCCCCTTTCCCCTCTGCCCTTTTTCCTCCCTTTTTTCCCCATTTCCCCCTCTTTTCTTCCTTTTCCCTTCTTATTCTTCCCCTTCTTCCCCTTCTCTTTCCCCTTCCCCCCTCTTTTTCCTCCCTTTCCACCCCGAAATCCTCTAGTCCTCATTCCTGAGTGTGAAAACCACCAATCACTTGTTTTTCAAATTTTAAAAGTTTAATAGTAATGAAATGGTTATAAAAATAGTAACACAATTAGAGTAATAACAATTTGGACAAATTGAATTAGGACAGTATGAGACAATAAAAGCAAAGAGTTACAGACAGTCTGGCTACCTCTTTCTGGGCATCACCAGCCCGAAAAAGGACACCTGCTAATAAAGGATTAACTCTTAAGAACAATAGTGCATATTCATACACTTCATACATGATGCATAAATTCCATTCAAACACAGGATTCTGTCTGGTCATTGTCAGCTTCTTCCTTCTAATCCTAACAGCGCTTTCAAGGCAGGAAGAAGTTCATTTCTTCTTATAAGAAGGCAATAAATTTGTTTCCCTGAAAGATTTAGGTGTCCTGTGGCTGCTATCTGGTGCGAGTGCCTCATTAACAAATTTTATAGCCTAAAACTATATTTAACACAGTACTTAAGAGAATTAATACAGCATTACTTACTAAGACAACACATATAACATTCATTTTAATATTGTGAGATGCAAAGCTGTGTTTCGTGTCAGGTACAAACAGGTGATGTGTGTACTTGTGATTGCGATATGTGTGGACACTGACAATGGGAGAGCTGTGAATTCTAATAATAACTCAGGAAAATAAAGCATGGAAAAAGGCCTTTGAACCTATCTTTTGTTTGCAATTAACCCTGGTTGATTTAGGAGCACTGGAATTAAGGTGTTAAAGATGTTGCTTTTTGCTTGCATTTAATCCATAAAAAGCTCTGCAATAATAACCTTTTGAAGTATAATTTTAGAATATTACTTGTGTCCTTGAAACTATAGCTTTGGGATATATATAAAGGAAATATGCTTATCTCACGCCTTATTGAAGCAGAGAAAAACAGTTTGAGAAAGGAAGGTGAACATCACCTCAAGGGTTTATGGTTTTGACCAAAGGGAAGCTGGACATCACTGTTATGAGATTTAGAGTCTCTGCAATTAAAAGGTGGACACACATCTGGGGAGCTGGACCCCACCAGATGGGATTCGTCTTTCTTCTTTCAGAAACTGGACCGTCACCATCTGGGGATACTCCTTTGAGATACACCCCGAGAAACTAAAATCACAATAGTAATAATTTGTGATGTAATAATTTGGAATAAAAATTGCTGAGGAGTAAAAGATTGGAAATAGAAACTGCTGAAAAAAAGCTGATGAGTACCCCTATAAATACCTGTAACCCTCAATTATGGGTGTGCAGTTGGTGGGAAAACTTCCCCCACTGTACCCAGCGCTGTATTGCTCATACTTTACCATATTAAATAATAAATTGATTGCTGCTTGAATATTGGCCTAGTCAAGCTTCTTATTCATAACAATATTTGCAAAAAGCCAATCATACAATCCATGCATTTTTCCCACTGAGCATCCTCTGCCCGCGTGCGGCAGCGCTCAGAGCAGGAGCTGTTGGGCAGGAAGGCTCCTCCCTGCTGGGGCCGCCTGGCTCCTTGGGACCATGGAATGCTTTGGAAGGGACGTGCTGGGGTTTTTTGCTTCTCGGAACTGCGCACACTCCAGGGAAATACAGAGGAGGAGTCTCTGGGTGAGCCGGGCCTGTTGGGGCAAGATCTTGTTTTGCCTTGAAACTTAATGCGAGGCTTAGGCACGGCTGAAGATGAAAGGCAGCGGGTGAAGGATGAGTGTTCAGTCATTTCTAGTGTGTATTGCTGTATCTGAGGGGCCAAAGTTCAGTCAAAGATGGCTTTATAACTCCCTTGCATGTACTGGGCAAGTGAAACAAAGATTAATCACAGGGTTGAACTTTACTTTGTATTTATTTCCCATGCTGGGTTGGGATGTGTTTGTAGTGTCAGTGTTTGGTTGTTTAGGGTTTTCTCCCTTCAAAACTCAAGATTAAGTTGGACTTTTGGGAGAAAGGGCTGATCTTGTTAGCATTTTAAGTTGAAATAGCAGAATTTTCCAGGAGAACTGAAGTGATTCTTTACTGCTGTTGTGGTTGACTCCATTGATATTTCAATGTCTATTCTAGGATTGGGAAGCTGCACATTTTCCTTTGCCCTTCCCTCTAAACAGCTTCTTTTCTTCAAAGGAGTAAGTACACCAGAGAGCTTCAGGCACTCGAGTTACCAGGCAGCTTCAGGTACTAAAAATGGGCAGGGAGCCACGAGTAGTTACTGAGAATTCAGCTGATAGACTTAGAAAGAAACTGTAAATCGAGACAGGTCAAACCAGCTCTGAACAGGCAATGCTATTGTTTGTGTTTCTGTGTTTAATGAGTGATTATTTATTTCCTGGGAGTACATTTGTGAAAGGGGAATGTTTTCCATTTTCCAGCCACATTTCAGTGATGTGGTCAGCATGGCTTGTGTTTTGGTTGGGCAAAATACAGAGCTTGTTGAGAGCCACATGAACAGCTTGGAAAAGCATGCTGTTTTTCTGGGATGTTCAAAAAGGAAGTCCCTCTGCCTTCCTTAAATCCACCTTTAGTATGTTAAGCAGTTAATGGCACTGCTCTTCTGCCTGTCTGTTGTCCCAGTTCTGCAATGCCATCACTGTTACGTGGTATGCAAATCTCTACAGCCCTGAAAAGCAGCTGAAAACTCATTTGACTTGGATGAAGAGGCATTTAGGTGGGTATCAGTCTAAAGGCTGGCAAGATAAAAATCTTATCTTGGTAGAGATAAAGGGGTAGCTGGAATTCAGTACAGGCAGCACTAGTTTGGTCAAAAAGGCAAAACTCTGATTCAAGCTCTGAAGGCCAATGATGCTTTTTAAATAGCTGCTATCTTTGAAAGAAGCTTTTTTCCTTGGTGACTGCTCCTAGAAGGCCAAAATCCCCATACTGTCCTCAGTGGGGGTCCTGTCCTGTGACAAGCCCTGTGTTTGAGAGTGCTGAGTTGAGTGCACAAATTAGAAACAGTGAGAAATAGGAGTATTCTTTATTGTTTAGGGTAAGAAATAGCTGCCACAACAGCAGGAAAAAATGGAAACCAAAGAGGAGTAATAGAAAATGGAGATGACAGCAATTGCTGCTGATGTAAACAATTAATGCTATTCATTTTGGATAAAGCCCAATCACAGCATTTCCAAGAAAATGATGATTCTGCCCCACCTTCTGCTCCTCTACAAGCAACCACACCAAGTATGTTGTTATGCACAGTCCTTGATTCCTATCTCTGGATACTTTTTTGCTTTCCTTGGGGTTTCTTTTCTTATTCCAGTGCTGTATTTCTTTCCTGATGTTTTTATGTCATTGCTCTCTGCTCCCTCTGGTTTGTTTGGGGTGATGCTTTTGCTGTGAGTGGACGTTTGGGGGACATTTCAGTCAGCCCATGTTACTCCCTGTCTAAGAGGGCTGATGTGGAAGCAGAAGGTGAACTGCTGGGACAGCTCTGGAGCTTTGGGGAGGATTCTCTGTCGTGGTTTGAAGTTGCTGCAAGGGACAAGGAAGGAATTGGGAATTGGGGCACATCTGGGGTCGTGCAGCTGTTCCTGCCCTGGCTCTCATTGAGTCATTCCTTTCAGTTTCTCTTCACTTGCAGTGTGCTGGAAATTCACTTACTCTGTGGAGTAGCAGAGCTTGCTGCCTTTTTGCTCACATCCTCTGGCCCTTTCAGGCTCATCCCAGGGGTGTTTTCCCACCCAAGTGTTTCTGTGTTGCTGGTAGGGAGCTCAGCTCAGAGACACAGAGGTGGATGCTTTGGAGCTCAACCCTCTTACACTTCTGCAATGCTCTTCTGCTCACACTTTATATTCCACTGGTGAGTGTGGGCTGTGCTTGTTCCTCCTTGGCTTTGTGATGTTTTTGGCTAGACATTGCCTACTCTTGATTGAATGAA
Source organism: Zonotrichia leucophrys gambelii (assembly GCF_028769735.1). NCBI lineage: Eukaryota > Metazoa > Chordata > Aves > Passeriformes > Passerellidae > Zonotrichia > Zonotrichia leucophrys. The sequence goes on along the minus strand of NC_088193.1, from coordinate 7,563,532 downwards.
TTCAAAACTTTGTAAACAGCCTTGCAAGGTGGAAGTTGCATCTGCCTTTGCTGCATTTATTCATTTACAGTGGTGCTGGGAACTCACTCTGCTCTGCAAGGAACTGTTCTAATTAGAGCAAAGTTTTCTTGGAAGCCAAAAGCAAAGTAGTGCCATTTAACTTGCAGAGAGGCAAAATAATTTTGTCTGGGCTGTAGGAATGACAATTGCCCAGGAAAAGTTAATACTTCCAAGTACTCCTAACTCTGTTTTTACATCATCAGCGACTATTTATGCTCTGTCAGCTTGAAGTTACATTATCTGAAGTGTGTCAAGTCAGAATGGTGTCATTGCTTTTACAGCCTCTCTCTTCTTGAATGTCACCTCATCTACTACTTCTTAATTCCATTTCCGTCACTCTTTCCATCCCTCATCTCTTTCCTGGCTTGCCAGACAGCACTGCAAAATTATCAGACTTGCTTTCCAGTTGAAGTCACTGCAGCTTAGCTCCCAGCCAGGCTTTGCAGCATTAGTCAGGAAAACTTTGGCATAGGCTGAAAACCAAGGCAGATGTGGCTGCCTGCAGCAGCGGGATGTGCTGGAGAGGAATCCAGGGGTGGTTTTGTGCAGATAAGGGCACTGGGAGTTTTTCTTGTTTTCCCTCCTTACAAAAAATTTCACAGGTTTATTTTTCTTTGCTCCACCAACTGCTGTCTTGTCTCAGGAGTTACCAGAGAAGTAAAAGTTTCCAACAAAGGAAGGATGCAAGGCACAGAAATGCAATTAAAGTAGTAAAAAGGAGGTGCAGGGCAGGCAGATTTTCTCGTTTGGAACTGCACAGGATGTCAAGTTCTGATTCAAAACCTTCTGGGATTCTTCTGGTTTTCTTTGCCATATTGTTTGTAAAAAGGGATTTGGTGATAACTCACCTACAGCAGAGAAAATTCTGTAGCATAGATAAGAGTGCCTGGGAGGGAGGAAAAAAAGAGAGGTCTGGATGTAAATGAGTAAGAGTTTATTCTTGTGGGTTTTTCCCTCGGGGAATGTCCACATGAGGTTCTGAAACAGAGCTTTCTTCTCTTTATTTTCCCTGCTGGGATTTTCTGTGACACTGGGGGTGGCAGTGGAAGGAGAGGCTGGAAATGATGGTCTTTTCTTGAGTAATAAAATAGAAGAGAATGGAATTGGAGATGGGAAATAAGGCCAGGTCTCACCAGATTTGGAGATTCTCATTTGAACCTAAGCACAATTGTGCTTTGTCACAGCAAAAAAACCCAAACCCAGCCAAATTTTGAAATACAAGCCTCTCCTACTGCTAAGAAAGCAAATATGAACTGCATTTTTATTAAAGGGAAGTTGAGTTTTTTAGTGTATAAAATCACATTCTGTCTTTGTGATAAGTTTGAGATACCATAAAAGCCTCTAAAATATTTACCTTGGAATTGTGTTGGAAAGATTATTATGTAGAGCCAATATACAATGTGATTTTGTCTGATGTTTGAACTTAAAAATGGGTTTCTGACTTTCTTTAACTTTGGTAATTGCCCTGCTTTTTTTTTTTTTTTCTTTAGCAAGCCAGTTCATGTATTAAATTGAAATCTGTACAAATTACAGTTAATTATAGTCAGCTCAGAGTGAGGCCTAAAATAGGTTACATGCTGTTTGGAATAAAATGTGCTGAAAATGATGAAACCTGTTTGGTTGGGCCTGAAGTCCATTCTGAGGTGTTTGATCCTCCCCTGGCTGCTGCTCTCCCATCTTCCCCCTGTGTGCTATGGCAGGGCTGCTGGCTGGGCAATAAAATGACAAGGTTCCTTGGAAGGAAAGGAAGGTGTGAGACTTTGAGCCTTCTGTCTTTAACAAGAGAGGCTGAAATGGTTCCTCACTCCTGTTCATTTCACACCAACCAAAGTTCTTCCTCAGTATTGTCGCATTATACAAATACCATGGGGAAAGACTTTATATTCACTAAAATAAAAAAGTAGCTAGCACTAAACTTACTGTATTCCTGTCTTTTTCCCCGTTGGAATTGCATTTTGGGTCCTGACTTTCAGGGGACATTGCTGTCCCCCTGTTTGGAAGGGATGGTGGCAGAGCTGCCTGGTGAGTCAGCAGGGGCTGCTTAACCCTGGCCCAGTGCAGCACTGCCAGCTCTGGCGTGGTTTGTTTATGGATGATGCACAGACTGTGGCTGCTTGTTGTCCTTCAGCTGAATTAGTGCTTTATGCAGTTTTTATTATTCGGAATGCTACTGAATTAATTACATTAAAACAACTTCACTAGTGACCTTGAGCAAAAGTTATTTCCAGCAGCGCATCTGCCTGCATTTATGTAGTGACTTAATGAATGCCTGCACACTTCCACTGCTCAGCTATTGTTCCACATTCCTGCATGCATGTGCTTGATGGGAACTAATTATTAGTTTAATTGTATGCAGAAATATTTATGCATTACATTTTTTTGAGAATTATTGCACTAGGTACTTGTAAAATCATCTGCTGATGTAAACATGAGATCTAAAAGGGCACATACAGTAGGGACTGACCTGCAGGTACACCTGGGAAGCTTTTTGGAAAGCAAATTACTTAGAAAATAACTGGACCTGAGCTTAGTCATTCTGCTTCCTGATCAAGTATGGCTGCAGTGTAACTAAAAGAGGATTTATTCTTTACCTTGCACAAACCTGGGTGCTCTGTAAACCCAGCTGTTTTTTTCTTTCTGTTCTCTCCTCTATCACTGACCCAAATTTCTGTGTAATTGGTAACAATATTCAGCCAACTTCTGTGCTCAGGTAAGGCTGAGACTGAAAACCTGCCCTCAGTGAGTGGTGCAGCCCTGGCACACCCTGGGGGATCTGCTGTGGGTGAGGAGGTGAAGGTGCAGTTGTGCTGACTTGGTTTTGTGACCAAAGGAGGGAGCACATTTGACCCTGGGCAGCTTTCAGGAGCTGTGTTGTTGGGCAAGACGCTGTTTGTGTGGAGTTATTTTGAAGGGTAAAACTGGTTCAAACTGTGCTCTTTCCTAAGAGGTACTTTCTAATAGAGGTTGAGATGCACATGGAGGAACCTGAGGAGCACACCCCACACCCCAGCCTTTCACTGCAGCTGACAGGAGGCTGGCACAGTGTGGGAGGCCTTGAGCTCCTGACTGGAGGGGGTAAAATTTCTCCCAGTCACCAGCACCAGAAGTGCATTGTGAATGTTCTTCAGACTTGTCCATCCAGAGCAGTGGGGGCTGGTTTTGATGTATCTCAAGTCACAGAGGAAGTTGGGCTTTGAGTTAACATTTTGTCTACCCCTGAATAATTTGGGGGGGGCCCTGCATCACAAAAAGTAAAACATTGGTGTATTGAAGTCATTCATTATACTTTAAGTTTTGTTGAAAACTCACCAGCAAAGTGCACTTGTTTTCTTTTGCTGATACCACGTTCTGCTTGGAACTGCCAGAGCTCCAGGAGTGGTTGGACAATGCTCTCAGGGACAGGGTAGGGTTGGTGGGATGTCTGGGCAGGGCCAGGAGTTGAACTCAGTGGTCCTTGTGGGTCCCTTCCAGCTTCTGTGTTTCTGTGAGATGGGGAATGCTTTCCATACTCACCAGGGCTGTAGAGCCCTGCTAGTTCCCCACCAGAGCTGCCATAGTTTCCCCTGTCTTTGCAGTAGCACTGCTGTGCTTCCTATGAATCATCACTTACCAGGCTAAGCCTGGAGAAAAAAAAAAGAAGACTTGCCATAGGAACCAGCTCAGGTAAAGAGGTAGCTGATGATATCATCCTGTTAAAGCTTCAAAAAAATTGATTATAAAACATTTCCTATCCTTGAATATTTCAGTCTGTGGCCTTTCTTTTCACCTTGTGTCTTTTGCAGTTGTGGTTTAGCAGGATCTCTGAGGAAACAAAGGCAATCAGAACATTTTAGGTTTAAATTAGTTTGTTGAGGTTCTCTCAGCTCAACAGGACTGTCAAGTGTGGGGTTGAGCTTTGCAAGGGGTGCTTGTCCATGTCCCACTCTAAACCCATGAGCTGCTCTCTGTGAATTTGCTCAGGGGCTGCATTATGGCTATATTAGCCACAGATCTACAGTTTTGCAAGAGGAGAACAAAAATTTATAGCCCCTGTTTACTTAATGGTAGGTCAAGAGACCAGTTCTGCAAGTCACTTCTCATTGTAGTTGCTTCAATATGGAAAATATTTCAGTGGAATGCATCCAGCTTTTTTCTCTTCATTTTTCTGTTTCTGTCTGCTGTTCTTTGAACTTGCAACACTGGAGGCCACAGAGGCATTTTGTGGGGAATATAATCTCAGAAAGGAACACTTGATGGAAGCAACTTGTACAAATGAAATGCTCTCTGTAAAAGGAAATAATTCATGGCTTTTAGCTCTTTCAAACCCATCCTAACACTCCTGCTGGGTTCCTTTCACTGTGAAGTAATGCAGAGGATTAGTCAGCATCATCTAATTAGGCAGTGGCAAAGCAAAAATGGTGTTCAACAGCCTCTGCCCTGGTTCTGTTTCCATTCATAGGACTTGCCCATGGAAGCCAAGGACATCTGAGTGATGGCACTGGAAATGTTGGAGCAGCTGTGAGGTGAGGCATGCTCAAATAGGATTTCACCTCAGGAGGAGATCCAAGGTCATCCTCTGCAGTTTCTATACCAGAACAGTCGTCCTGTGGTCTGAGTGAGTCTGCAGGTAACTGCAGCACCTCCTTGTTCCTTAATAGCTCTGGTGATGTCAGGGCCTTAATTCTGCTCCATCCTGCTGGAAAAGAATGGAGTGAGAGTTGCTGGATAGCATTTCCTTCCTATTCCTATAGGTCTGTGCTGCTTTGGTGTCCATGTTGGATTGTCTTGTGGTGTATCTGTGGCTGAATTCCTTTAAAATGCGCTTAGCAACAGTACCTGGCAGGGCTGAAATGGGAAAGCTCACCTTGAATTCTTCCAGGGTGGGATGGTGGAGCCTCAGCATGCAAGAAAATTGTATTTTACACGACAACAGACAGGGAGCAGGACAAATGCTTTGTTGAGAGAGGGTTCTCTTGGCCTTTCACTTGGCAGCAGCACTTCAGCACTTGGTTAGCTGCACTGAGGGGCTCCCTGGCCCTCTCTGAGGGATGCTGACACTGCAGCTCACTTGGAGCACAAGCTGGATTTCGCTTCTTTCTTGGTGGTTGACACAGGATTACTTACTGGGGAACTGGGGAAGAACAAGTCTGCCTTTCCCAGTGCAGGTTATTACTATTGAGTTTTGCCCACCGGAGCATTAGATGAGCATAAAGGAAGAAACTGCTCTATTTTGTACTGGGCTTTTAAAACAAACAAGCAAAGCACTTTTCTTATTAGAACATGGGAATTTTACCAGCAACGCAGTTGACACTAAATAGTTTTAAGCAGAAGAAATTGCTGTAGATGATGATCATCTTCAGTTAATTGACAGAGCTGGGACATGAGAGAGGACAGCATGGGAAAGTGTTCTGCTTATTTCTGTCCAAACTGCTTTTTTGGTGTGATGTTATCAGCTATCAGCAATAAGCAATTGATAATGAACCTGTAAATTTTTCTATTGGGACTTTTTGTGTTTCCCAGTTTCAATTAAGCTGAACCCACAAGCTCAGCTCCTTGTCCTGTGTGGAGGAAGGATGTATATCCAAGACTCCCCAGTTCACTGGAATGCCCATTTTGGTGCCTGTGAGTCAGTCTGGCTCTTCTGACCATGTTACACAGAGGAGAAAAGTGGCAGAATTCCCTTCTGGTACAGCTGCTAAGAAGCTCTTGGGAGGAAAGAGCTGTTGGGAAGTGGGAACTGTGAGACTTTGGTGATGAGGTGCTGCAGCCCTGGGATGGTGTTGCCTTGATGAGGGGGATGAAGTGTAGTGGAGAGGGAGCTTGTAGATGGGACTCCACGGGACTGGGAGAAGGAAGCAACCAGGGCTGAAAAAAAAAGCCCCAAAATGCAGAATTTCAAGAAGTGAGAGAAATCCATTTACTTTTACACATTATACAAAGGCTGAGTCTGGAGAAATTATTTTTCCCTGCCTCCCACACCCCCTCAGGAACACCATCTGCAAGTGTTTCTCTTTTCCAGTCTAAGGAGTACCAGAGGAGATTAGAGCTGTTTTTTCCCAGACTTTAGATGGGAGATCTCCAGGGACATGTCTACCCAACTTTCCAGCCAAGCTTCACTGCTTTCTTCCTTATTTTTCTTATTTTAAATGAATGTCCTCAATATAGTAATAAAAGCAACATAACAATTCACTTAGGGACTGCAGTAAAAAAATGACTGTGTGACATGTCTGCCCATTGAAGACACCTTTGAAATGATGTCCTGAATGCAGATGAGATTTGGATCTTCCCTTTCCTGCTGCTTTTGCAGGGCTGGGCATATGGCAGTGTCAGGTGGGATCAGGGTAACAGTTTCTGGTCCAGCAGTTCACCTTTGTGCTCACCCAGATCCCCATTGCAGTTCTGAGCATTCTAAACCTCGTGTATCACCTTGTCTTTACAGCCCTGTCACCAACTGGGGATGAACTCTAGGAAGAGATCTTATTTGATTTTGGTTTTTGAAGGGAAGGTGGAAGAGGAACCTTGTGTGAGGCAGTTGTAAAGTGAGCCATGTCTGTATAAATAGAAGTGCTGAGGTGGATAAGCTGCAGCAGAAATGCTTCAGAGGCAGGAGAGCTGCCTTGGTGAAATGATCACAGAATTGTGAAGCCTGGCCTTTCTGGCTGCTGCCATGGGGACCTGCACATCAGTTTTTCCTCTCCCCAGTTCCCCTTCAAGTGCAGATTCATTTAACATTGTAATGAATGCATTTGAGACCCCTGAAGTTTGAGCAGAGAGCACAAGGGGTGGGGATGGCTGCAGCAGAGCTGAGGGTGCTGCACAGGGAGGGAAGGGCTGTCCCAGCCTCTGGAGCTGATGCAGGGGTTGTCACCTCATTTCTACCCGTGCCTTCACTCAGGATGGCTCTGGAAGTCCTCAGTGTTATTTCTCCAGTTTCCAGTGATTTACAGAGTAAAGAAGGAGAGTCCTTGACTTCCTTGGCAGTGCTGCCTGTAGAAGAAACACCTGGCAGTGTTTAGGCCCCTTCACTCAGGGTTGTTTGAGCACACACAGCTTCTCCTCTCCTCTGCAGTTCAGGGTGCTGGGAACAGCTCAGAAAATCCCTCTTCAGAAGCCTGTTTGGTCTCTTCTCTCTCTTTGCTCTGAAAGCCTCATATTGTCATTGTGAGACTGACTTTGCCCAAGAAATCAGATGCAGACTGTTTTACATGCAGAGTGTCTGATCTCTGTACCTGATCCCACTGTGCTGTTGAGCAGGTGAAATCCTGTGGTGATGGAATCTGTTTGTGATGTAATTCCCAAGTTTTTGTGTTCTCATTTAGTTTGTCACTCAGTCTTTATTTCAGTCATCTTGGATGTGCACTGGCATAAAGCAAGTGTAAGGTAAGCTGCTCCTTAAGAAAAAGGAAGATTCAGGATAGTACAAATCCAGGCAGAGTTGAGTCTTCACTTATTTCCATGGGGAGGACCTGGTGATGCCTGTGCAGTTCCTTTTCTCCAAAGCTTCACTTGCTCCAGGCCAGCTGCCTCCATGTGACCTGTCAAGGTTTGTTATCAGCCATTCATCCTTAATCATTGGGAAAATTGATCAGGGTGTTGTGAATAACTGAGGGTTCCGAAAATCTCCCTCCTGCATGGAACTGCAGTTAATGGATTTTAAAAATAAGCTGGGACAGTCTGGCAGGTACCTGCTTGTTCAAGAAGTCACACAGAGAGAATTTAACTGAATCCACCCAAAGTGAATTGGGCAGGAGTCCAGAGATTCAGTCACAGCCAAGGTGTCCCACCAGCACTTCCCAGGAGTGCCATGGCCTGGTGTCTGCTTTGGTGCTGCATTCAAAGCCATCCTGGAGCCAGGATGGCATTCTTCTCCATCTCCTTTCCCTCCAGACTTCACACCATGCTGGCTGCTTTGCTAACAGCTCTTGAAGAGCCTGTTTGCCTCAATAATCTGATCAAGGAGGAGCAGAGAGATTCCTTCCCTTTACTCTTTCAATAAAGAAAAGAGGAGCCTGTCTTACTATTTATTGCTGGGCTCCCTTTGTTTTTTTAACTAGGCCAGCACTAAAAATGGAAGTGAAGATCCCAGAAATTTCTTTTGATTAGCAGTAAGTTTGAAGAACGACATACAAGGGAGAAGGTGGAGGAGCACAGGCTACTGAAGATGCTGGAAAACACTGAAATAATCCATTTGGGTCCTCAGATGCCACATAAAGCAGGAGTTTGTGGCTCCAAATATGAAAACAAAATTAGTCTCTCAGTAAAGTGGGCTTTTTTATTACTTTATTGGATTTTTCTTTTTGTTTTGGCTTGTGTTAAAGTGGCATTTCAAGCCTCTGTTGGAATACATAGACTGTATATATTGCTTAATTTCATCAGCCTTTTTGTAAAGAAGCACTGGGAGAAGAGCAATGTTTCCTCCATTTTGCAAGCTCTAGTTTATTTTTTCCCTTCTCCCTCTACCTTGTTCCTCTGTTTTCTTTTTCCTGAAGGAGTGGCATGATATTCAACAATGATGAAAACATACTGAATCTTACAGGAACGTAATTTGGATCAATTTTTAAAAGATTCTTATTTACATGCACTGTGAGACACCCAGGAGAATTTTTTATGGAGATGGTTACTGGCTTAAATATTCAATAGGCTTATTTATTTGATGATTATTAATAATTATTATTCTTTTTATTGTAAGTATTATTTCTAAACCCCTTGCATCTAGATCAAGTCACAAGAAAGAGCAGAACCTCCAGCACTAAATGTGGGTTTTCCTTTCATTGTTGACAACAGTAAGTTTGGCATGAAAACAGAGAGGCTGAATTTATATGATAGCAATAATTCCAGAGGAGCAGAGAAGGAATTCCATCAATTTGATTGTGATAAGGAATGTGATTCAAAATATTGTTGTTGTTGTATTTCTAGAGTCCCATACCTTCTTTTGGTGTTTTCCTATGGCTGTAGGAAGACTCCTTCTTCTGCATGTTGTTCCTTCTTAGTCAGGGCTCCTGACTGGCCAACCCACCCCCTTTTATCCCAGTTACCTTCACCAGCCACAGCTGCTGCCCATCAAGATCAACTGGGACCTACCGGGGCAAGGCCTATGTACAGATATTGAAGTACAATACAGATATTTACTGGGACTCAAAGGCCACCTCTACTATAAAATAATTCTCCAGAATGTGATTACTTGTGGTACTCTCATATGTAGCTCTCCTAAAAGGGCTAAGTTAAATACTGCATCACTTGACAGGAAATCCGTAAAGGTTTTAATTTGAGGTCTGTGGCCAAATCAGTCCTTATTGTGTCCCATGTCCAGGAATCTAGCCACAGCAAAGATAGCATTTGCATTAGTCTGCTTTAAAAGCTTTAGTTTAGATAAGAGGGAAATCCTGTGCCAGTGGATGTGCTGTGTGTGGGGACTGAAGGCAGACAGGGCTGATGCACCACACTGGCTCATGTCCCCAGCACTTTGTGCATCTTCCTGAGGGAAAGCACTGCCTGGCACAGCTCGGGTGATCCAGGATTCCGTGCCAGGCCTGGGACTGCAGCTCCTTCCCTGGAGCTGGGCTGGGCTCTGCGCTTTGTCCTGGCAGGCAGAGAGTCCTCAGCTGCACTAGAGCTGAGCTCTGCTGCTGCCTTCGAACTGAGAAAGCCTCTTTTCAATCTCCAGAGGGGCTCAAACATAACTTTTGCTGCCCCACGAATGTTCTTGGAGTAAATTTTGTTAAGAGATGTTATATTGCTGAAGGCATCAAATCCATCAGTTTGTCTGCTGTTTAGGAACTTAAATCAGGAATATTTATAGCCACTTTCCTTTTTCACCTGTCTTTCTCCTGCTTGTGATAGTAAAATTATGCCAAGTGATTTTTATTGTATTTTCTTTGCAATAAATATTTCTGTGATTTTTCTGCTCTGGAAGCAATGTTGGGAAATCATTTGGGCATCAGGCACTGGGATTGAGATTGCTGAAGAACATAACTGGTTTCAAACTTGGGCCTAAAGATGTACTTGAAAGCATTATTTTAGCTAGTGGTGAACCTTCCTATTCTAGGCATGAAATACAAGTTATGCTCCTGTGTAGAACTTCAGATTGTGGCACATGGTTTGTTTAGAATTAACTTTGCAACAGAGACCTGTGGATTTCCATCCTGAGAACTGATCAGGAATGGTTTGGGTTGAGAGGGCCCTTAAAGCCCATCTCATTGCACACCTGCCACTGTCCCAGCTGCTCCCAGCCCTGTCCAGCCTGGCCTTGGGCACTGCCAGGGGTGGGGTGGCCACAGCTGCTCCGGGTGGAACAGACACAAAAGGCAGCAATTCTGTAGCTGTACCTCAGGGTTGATGCGTTGGTCACTGTGTACTCTGGGAGAGGGAACCTGCCCCAGAAGTGTCAAGGAGGGAAAAGGCATCTGGATGTGCTGGTTCACAAGGGTGTGGGGTTGCACTTAGGGAACCTGCCTAGTTGCATTTTTCCATAAATTACGGTGCTTCAGCATGCCCAAACTTTTCTTTCTGCAGTGTCTGCTCTCCATTTAGAGGCAAAGTTTTTCTAATGCTTTTTTTCTGCTATTGTTTGGGTTACTTGTTTCTTTTAATCTCTTTCTTCTTTTAAAATGTTTTCTATTTTCTCCTTTTTTCTTTTCTTTCCCTCAGTATATCTTCCCCCCTTCTCATTCACACTCACAGCCTCTCTTACTGAAAGTCTTTGTTTCTCTGCCTTTTTTTGCCTCTTGTAGGTTACTTTGTCATGAGGTGGGAGTAAGGGACAGCAAGAAAAAAACACAGCAGTCTTTAGATTTTTATTAAAACCACACTTGGTAAGACTTAACATTTTTAGAAATGCTTTTCTGAGCAACTATCACTTTCAGTGCTCACTTCTCTAGTCAGAAAGACATTTTGAGTTCCTTTCATTTTCATAATCTTCATTTAAATGCAGCCCCTTAAACTCCAAGAGTGATAATTGGACATACAATTTACTAGTTCTGGAATGCTGGCTGTTTGGCACTAGCAGAATTGGAATGAAATCAGCTGTGAGTCCTCCTATTTGATCTGGGAAAGATGTGTCTGAGCTTTTCTGTAGTGATTTAAAGTGACGGGGATGGTCTTGTTTTTAATTTGCAAATATTGGGCCTTTTTGCAGGTAAGCCCTATGTATAAGGTTATATATTGAAAGCAAATTCACAAGCAAAAGCTGTTCATTTGGAGAGCCTGCAGCAAGCATTAGAAGCCTGAGAAATAAATGTGTTCTATATGTGGTACAATGAGTAGAGTTTAAATTTTATTTCTTTTATAAGATCTTGATTTTCTTAAGCTTATTGCATATGTTTAGGATTTTTTCTAATTTCATTTGTAAAATTATTCTTTGTTTCCCAGATAATAGGACAGAGAAAAAAGACTATTACTACCACTGCAGATTAGAGGCCTTTAGCAGAGGCACCAGCTCTGCCACCAGTTCTGGTTCACAATTGCAGCCCTTAGGCATGAAGTTGTCAGAAACATCCAAGTAATCACCTCATGTGCTTGAAATCTATCTTGTGCTTCCCAAGATTCATCCCTGAGGAGTTGTTGGCAGTGTTTGTTTTCACGCTGGAAATATGAACATATTTAACAGTTGCATAATAGCACTGATCCTTTTAAACAAGTTTCAGAATCCCCCATGGAGTGGTCACAGAATCACAGGATCAGGTTGGATTTAGGCTGGAACAGCTCTCCCAGGCCAGCCTGTGCCCGATCCCCACCGTGTCACTGCCCAGAGCACTGAGTGCCTGTCCTGGTTTGGTGGTGCCACGTCCAGGCCTTGCTTGGACACCTGCAGGGATGGGGACTGCACCCCGTCCCTGGGCAGCCCCTCCCAGTGTTTAACAACCTTTCTGTGAAGAAATTCTCTCACCCCATGCTTTTGGGTGCTGTTGCCAGTGGGGTTGTTCTAGTGGTGCTTTTGACCCAGGGTAAATGTCCATCTCCATGGTCAGGTTTGAAGATGTATTTATGTTTGAAGACATATCTATTTTAGAGGAGGTGCAGAATTTTTCATCTGATGCTTTTCTTTGCGTTCAAAGAGCAGTCTCTAAATCTGTTGTGGCAAATGTGCACTTTTTTATAAAAATACTCACCTGTAAATATTGATTACGATGACTTCTTTGCACCAAATTACAGTGTGCCTGTGCCAGGGCATGAGTCACCTGCCACCCCACAGTTGTCACCCAGGAGTCTGACACTTGTGTTTCTTTTTATAGGTTTGACTTAAACATAGTGACTTACTCATTTCCCTCCATTCCTTTACAGGAATTGAGTCTCAAGACATCTTAAAAGCCATGTGTGGATTGTTGAGATGCTAAAAAGGGACAGCCTGTTCTTCCTGGACAGAAATCAGAAGTGTTGGGTTTGAGGGGTTTTCGGTGGGACTGGAAAAATAGGCACAAGTGATTCCACATGATCCACATGTGTTTCCCTGGGAACAATGGCCCTGCCTTGCCATGTCACCATATGCAGGTACTATGGGGAGTTGTGTCTTGCTCACAGTAGTAAGAGTTGGTGGTTGGTGTAGGAGCTCTGCCATGGTGCAGGTCTGATCTTCAGCTGCCCATGATTTACATTGCTGATGCATAATGTGCTGCTCTGCTGCACTATTTACAATTATCTTATATTGGGTCAAATGAAACACTGATTTCCTTTCACAGTCTGTGAAAAAATTTGTTACTTGTTTGGTTTCTGTGAGTGCTCAGGGGTGAGCTCAAAGGGCTTATTTTGGCTCCACAAAATGTGCAAGAGATTGTCTGCCTTCCTTGCTGGCCCCACGTGATGATTTTCCTTCCTCCTGCTTTATTGAGGAAGAGGAGTCTGTATCAGTGAGCCAGCATGGCCTGTGAGGGATGGGGAGACAGACCTGGGATTTTGGAGACCTGACTGATGTCCCACGGTAATTAACTGTGTGCTCAGACTGGTTATTTAACGCCCCATTCCTTCGTTTCTTCTCTGGCTTTTCTGTGCAGACTCCTCCATTACCCAATGGAATGTTTCTGCTGGACTGTGGAGTTCAATCAATGCTGGGACTGCAGAGTTCAGTCCATGCTGGGACTCCCAGACACAACTGGAACTAACTCGTTGAATCGAAAAGTGGGTTTATTTGCTTTCTTTAATGATAGTAATCACCCAGGTGCTGTATTCTCTTCTGATTTACTGACATCATTTGTCCTGAAGTTTTAATGCTATTGAGCCTTCATGTCCATGCAGAATAGATGCTGGAGATCCATTTAAAATAACTGGCAATGGATGTCTTAGAAATCCTGTCCCTGTCTCCCTGAAAGACTGGAGGGTAAGCCTTGAGCCAGGGTTCAGGTAGACCTTTTCAGGAAAAGCTCGTATTTAGCAGCTTATATTGGATTCCTTCTCTTTAATCTGTGAAGAATTTGATTTATGCCAGCAGCAATTCTTTATGAAATAAGGAAAATGAGTTTGTAAACCAGAAGAGAGAGTGGCCTGACCAGGGAGGTGGCTTTGTGGGAATGTTACTTTACCACATTTAGGAAGTTACAAAGGATACAAACAAGTGTTCTCTTTAGCTCCTTGGGCTGGGTTTGTCTTCAGTCTCTTTTTTCCCCCAAGAGCAGCATCCTCTCAAGCACTGCTCACAAGCCTGTAACTCCAAGCAGTCACTGAGATGTGTGTTTAAAAGTCTGTGCATGACCAACTGCAGCAAGGCAGGCAACAGTGGAGCATCCTTATGGATCCTTTATCTTGTACCTGTAGGAGGGTCTTGAATCATGACTTGGGAGGTTCAGGTTGTTGACCTGAGTTCTGGTGATTTGATCTGTTACCCTTAAATCTGAGATAATCCCTTGAGGGCTGTGTTGATTTGGCATGGCCTGGTTTTTTGGTAAGGGCAGGGAAGGAAACCATAGGGGGGGAAAAGGGGTAGCTTCTGTGAGAAGCTGCTAGAAGCTCCCACCATATCTGATGGCTCTGAGGATGGACATGCTGCTGGCCCAATGAGAGGGGTTGGTAGTGCCTCTGGGATGCCATCCTTCAGAAGAAGATCAAAATGGCACGCATGCCGTTTTTTCCTGAGGGGTGGGGAGGTGCCGTGGCTGCCAGTGCGGCCTGCGGTGAGCTGTGCCTGCCTGGCTGCCCCAGCCAGCCATGCTGCGGGCACACGGGCAGGGACGGTGCCAGGGGCTGCTCCTTCCCCGTGCCCCGTGTGAGGAGGGCATTGGGCACTGCTGCCAGGGGCTGCTCCTTCCCAGTGTGAGGAGGGCATTGGGCACTGCCTGCCAGGGGCTGCTCCTTCCCCATGTGAGGAGGGCATTGGGCACTGCTGCCAGGGGCTGCTCCTTCCCCGTGTGAGGAGAGGCGTTGGGCACTGCCCGTGCCATGGTGATGGGGCCATGTGGCCAACGGCGAAAACGTGGCGGGCGACTCCCTTGTGCTGAACCTGGATGAAATCATCCTCTTGGTGCTGTGGGATCTGCAAGAATCTTTAAATTAGGGGAACTTGTTTGCAATGGTACCTACAAGCAGCAGGTTTTCTTCTAGTCGGGGAAGAGGAGGAAGTGAGGACATGTGAGGGAAAACAACATGGTGGCACCAAGGTCAGTGGAAGGGGAGGAAGTGCTCCAAGTGCCACAGCTGAGATTCCTCTGCAGGCCATAGTGAGGACTATGGCAAGACAAACTGTCCCCTTGTAATGCATGAAGTCCATGGGGAATGCAGAAATCCACTTGCAGCCCGTGGGAGAAGTGCTCCCAGCGGGGCGGGTGGAGGCTGGAGAAAGCTGTGATCCAGTGGGAGACCCAAATAAAGACAGAAGGCTCCTGCTTCCAGAAACAGAGAAGGCCCTTACATCCAAAGTAGAGCAGCCTAGCCTTAAAAGACTGCACCCCCATGGACAAGTGACCCACACCACAACAGTTTTGGGAAGATTCTTTGCCCGTGGGAGGGACCCCATGGCATAGCAGAGGAAAGAGTCCCCGCCTCCAGTGAACAGAAGATCTCGAGTGATTAACTGACCAAAACCCCCATGCCTTTTCTCCCTGTGCTGTTGGTGGGAAAGAGGGTGGAGCTGGGGGGAAAAATGATGTTTTAAAGGCTTATTTTACTTCTCATTTTCCTCCTCTGACTCTGTTAATAATAAATTTACTTTATACCTTTAAATTTGAACCTGTTTTGCCTTTAGAGTATTTTCTCCTAGTCTTTATTTCAACTTATGAGCCCTTCATTCATTTTTTCCCCTTCTCTGCTCAGCTGTAGCAGAAGAAAATAGGCAACCAACTTTCATGGGTCCTTTGCATTTCACCAATGTCAAACCACGATGGGGGAAAGGAATGGTAATAATTGTAAGCATACTACCTTTTTACTGAGGGAAATATGTCCAGTATTTGTTAAAAAGAGTATTGCATGTGTGTAAAATAGTGGGTTTCACCCAGAACTAAATGATCAACTACTACATTGTGTGAATGTGGAGTGTAAAGGGCTGTGCTTAACGTAAAACCCAACCTTGCTGCAGAGCTGTGGGCATGAAGACAAATAGCACATGAAATCCTCAGTTCATTCCAGTTACTGAGAAAATGCCTTAAATCTATTTTCCAGTTTGTGTTTAATTTTAGTTACCTGTGGATGTGGGGATGTCTAGAAGTGTTACATTGTGGAGACAGGAAAGATGGGATTTTAAACTGCTGTTTTTGCACCTTGTGTGCTTATTACATTCTGGAAACTTAATGTGGAACCAGCTTTTTAGCCTGGTTAATTATCCCCTGGTGGGGGTAATTCCCAACTTTTTAGCCTGGTGTGGACAATTCCCAGCTTTCCTGCTGTGTGTCCAGCAGGGCTGGTTTGGGGCCGGGTGGCCGGGGCTGCCCCGGCCTTGCCGTGCGCACCAGCCGGGCTGAGCTCTCCTGACTCCGGGCTAAATTACACTGGCACACCTCGGGTTTTATTTCCCAGACACGTTTTTGGAACATCTTACTGCTCACTTTTCTAGTAGATGTGTTCAACAGCTTCTGTTATTCCCTTTCCCACCAAACCAGTAGTGAAATTCCAGAATGGTTTGGGTTGGGAGGGGTCTTAAACCCCATCCTGTCCCACCTCCTGCCATGGGCAGGGACACCTTCCACTAGACCAGGTTGCTCCAAGTCCCATCCAGCCTGGCCTTGGAGACTTCCAGGGATGGGAGTGTTAGGAATTCTGGATGTCGGGCCTGGGGACCAGGGCTGGAATATCCTTTTCTGTGTCCTTTTCCCCTGACCTTTGATGTTTTCTCGCTATAACACACACCCAGGCTTCTCACATGATGTTCTCTATACAAAACTAATGAAAAATTTGCTAGAAGATTCCCCAGGCTTTTTCTCTACTATTTTCCTATGGTTCTTTGTAGGTTTATTATATCTTAAAATGTTTAGATTATACCCATAAGGAAAGAAATTAACAAAGATCTGTGCATCAATAGATTATAATGAAAGAAAATTAGATTTGTCTTTCATATTCTTTTTCTTTCGGTTTCAGAAAAAGTGAAATCTCCTTCATGTTCAAAACAGCCATTTTATTGTCATTTAACTGTGTGCTGTGTTAAAAAGCTTTCAGTGATGTTGAAAAAAAATCACAGAAGCTGTACTTGGAGAAAATACAGAACTTACCTTTTAACAGAAAGCATTTCCAGTTTTTAACAGAATGTCTATGTCCAGTTTTTAACAAAATCAGTGATTTTTCATGGAAAGATTAGGATAAAAATGCATTCTGTGCTTTGTCTCTTTTTCTGAGTGGTAGCCAGACTTGATCCTTACCTTGGAACATCAGAGGATGAGCTAAAGCTTGGAGGTGCACTGGTTTTCCTTGGGGGTTAGGAGCAGGAGCAGCATTTCTTGCTTTGCAACATTTGTGTTATGTAACATAAGATCTACATTTCCATGCATTATCCCCTTCTCCAATATTTAAACACAAAAATAAACCCCCAGTAACAGCAGAACAATCCTTTCCTGAGGATCTCAGTGATCTTGTCCTTCTCGATGCAGAGTGAATGTCAGCATGAGAGAGAGATGCTGAGTGACAGTTTCCATGAATATTACTCAGGCCTCATAAAACAGAATATTCATGTGTTTATAGCACTGGAATAGAGGAGAGTTTGCAGATACAGAGCTGTGACTGACCAAATAAATGCCCTGCAGGCCAAGATAAGACTATCCCTGAACTATGAGAAATTTCACCTGTGTTTTGGAACTTCCTGCATGTTGCATTTCTGTCCTGTTGGCTGTTCTGTGTGTTGAGGCAGCACCTTCTGTGAAGGACAAACTCCACACCTCATTTATTTGGGGTGTTCTGGCTACTTGTATTTAGAAGGAGTTGGTGCTTCAGTGCTGGGTGCAGATCCCAGGCTCTTCCAGAGGATTCTGAACACTTCTGTCCATGCTGCTGGGTTTTCCTTGGGCTTTTCTGAGCTCCTTTTCTGTGTGGCTCCAGGCTTCCCAAGGCTGTGAGAGTCACATGCACATATCAGCAGAGTGTTCCAAGTAATTTCTGAACTTCCAGCGTAGCTTCCTCATGGCTTTCATTTGTTTATCTCCCAAAAGCTCTGATACCTTTACACAGCTGGAGAAAGCCTTGTATAAAGGTGAATTCCCAATTTGAGGTGACCTGTGTGATGCTGCTTGACACACAAGCTTTAAATCCAGGGTTATACCAAGAATTTCCTAATTTCCTCTCCCAGTCTGCCCTGCAGTGCAGAACTGTCTGGATTTTGTGCGACTGAGCTGATCCTTCTGCTGCTTCTCCTGTGTCTCCCATTTTAACAGAACTGTGTATTGTCTCCTTCAGCTGTCCCAGCTGATTTAACTGGATTTCTTTCCCTTCTTCAGCTTTCAAACTTGCTGCAGAGCAAGGGAGAGACTGTCACCTGTGTTGTGCTTGGAGAGGGAATGCTTTTCCTAGCTGTATTTCCAGAGCCAGGAAAATAGTTCTCTATTAGCATAACAGTGTGTCCCATGTCTGGATAAATGACCTGGAAGAGCAAATCCTGTGCTTTGTCAGATGGTTTTGGTGTCAAGGTGTCAATGCTTGTGTCAAGACTTCTGGATAATTGATTTAACTTTGGTGGATTTTGTTAGCATTTCATTTGCCCATCAGAGCTGTGGGCATAAAATGTTGGTTTAGGGGCAGTAGAAGGACAGTGTTAAAAACTAAAACCAGATGTTCCTCAGCTTTTTCCAACCTATCTCCATAGGTTTAAAAATTGCAAGACTTGCTTGAAAAGATTTGCTTTTTTAATTGTAGCAGGGTAAAGTAGTTTCTTAGAAAGCAGCACTTGGGAAAGGAGATACAGGGCATTTTGTGCTAATGAAGGAGTGAAAGAATAGAAAGGAAAATACTGATAAGTGGAAAGGTTGAAGTAACAGCAGCAGTAACAGTGAAGGATGCGAGTGGGAAAGTGGGGTGATAAGGTGGAGAGCAGGAAACAAAGGGTGAGAACTTGAAAAAGAGAAAGCAGCTGAGTGGGAACCTGATGAAGTAAAGCAATGGAGAGAGATGTGAAGAGCAGGGCAAAGTGAAAGTTGGATGTGAAGTTTTGGGGCATTTGATATGGCTTAAAACAGACTTAAGTAGAGGAGGAACAATTTTGAAAATGTCTTCTAATAATATGAGAGCAAGGCAGAGGTCATGAGGGGTCATTTAAAGACACCTTCCTGTGCAGAAGTGTTTGTGCAGAATCCAGCTTCAGTCAAATGAAGCTTCCTGCAGGATTCACAGGCTCACCTTCTGGGATGTGTGCCCTGACTTCCTCAGCAGTCCCAAATCACTGATCTCTGAAGAAATAGTGCACATTATGTTATGGGTTAGTGTGGAGAGCTTGGGATGACACTGAGTGCAAGCTCTGAGAGGTTACACAGGCAGCTTTGGGAATGTTTGAGTAATCACTGCTCTTCTGACTTTCAGCTCCCTGCTTTTCACAGGGAGAACATCAGCAATATCCTTTACTAGATGAGGTGCTTGGATACTGAGTGTGGAGAAGGAAGGTTTAACTGCCTTCTAATCTAACATGATTAGAAAGAATAGAACTGAGAGATTGTACAGCTGGAGGTACTTAAACCACAGTATCTTCAAACTTTAATGTCTGAACAGGCAAAACTGTAGCCCTGTTTCAGAGAGGGTCAGTCAGAGTGAAAGGAGAATGACGGCTGTGATAAGAGCAGGCAGTGACATAGAAGACAGAAATTCTCCACTCTTTCTCTCCTTGCAACTGTCTTGGGGACATTTTAAATAAAAGCTTTCATCCAGGAGGAAACTGAGGTGAGATAGAGGCAGAATTATTACTAGAGCTATTACAGTATATTCCTGTGAGTCAAATCATGATTGCCTAATATAAAACCAGATCAGCTCATTGCCAGCTTTACACCTGGGGAAAAAGCAAACTGGAGTTCTTTGTAGGACTGTGTATTTAGACACAGTGCATTTAGTGCCTGACAGCTACACCAGAGATGCTTAATGCAATCCCCAGCTCTTCCACGTGGGAAGCTCCCTGCTGTGCAGGTGTGGAGTCAGAGCACTCCTGGTGCAGAGGAGAGGCTGCAATCCCATGGGACACCTTCCTGCAGCTGCAGGTGCACTGCTCTGGTGGTCTGGACTGTCCACAGCACTCACAACTGACACACATTTTTCAGTTCATATGGCAAAAGAGAGGATCATCTTGTACTTAAAGAGCAGCTGGGCTGAAAAGGATCTTGGGGAAATGTGGAACGATGCTCAGAAAGGGGAGGGATGGACAGATGGGGGAAGCATTTGAATTTTTTTGACTCCTGTGCAGTCTCCTCTGGTTATAGATATCTGGATGCTCAAATCACTTGCAGGAAGTTCTTTCTGTGTCCTTGCTAGTGCAGAGCTCTTGCTCTGGAGCAGAGGCTGCTCTGTGAGTTGCTTCTTTTGGGTGCCACATGCTGTTACCTGGGGGAGCTGTGACCTGGGGGCCCTGAAATGTGTCTGTGCTGATGGCATTTGATCTGTTCCTCCACTGCTCAGACTTGGCTGCTTTCCACCACATTTAGTCTCAAACTGTGGCTCTCTCTTGTGAGCCCCTTCTGTCATCCAGCTTTAATGAACAGAGTTTCTCTCCTGGCCATGAATTTTAAGGGTGGCAGAGCTCTTCACAGCAGTGTCAGGACTCAAACACCTCTTTCCCCTGAGCTGCCTCTGCTCCTCCCTGCTGCTGAACCTGCTCTTGTTTTCTCCGAGGCTGGAGAAACCCAGACCTTGTGTGTGATAATTACTGTACGTGCTTCCCTCTCTCACATCTCTGCTCTCCATCCCTCGGGAGTTTTTCTTGTCCTTGTAGCTTATCTTGCACTTTCTCAAGGTTCAGTGAGACAGGTTTTCAAGTCTTGAGCCAGGTGGAAACAAGTCCAAGGAATGAGCTGCTCCTGAGCAGCTGTGACACTGATGATCTGTTTCTCCATAGTGAACTTGTGAAAATGTAAATTTTTTAACAAAGGTTGCTGTTTACTTTGTGCTACAGAGTTCTCTTTTGCCATGTCTAAGATACTTTTGAGGGGAATACTTCTGAGTGCCTGCTCATTCCCTGAGGGCAGGTGCTGAGGGATTATGGACAGTGCTGAACAGAGCAGGTGGATCACACACGGAGACACACCTTGGGCACAGCACCACAGGACAAGCACAAACTTATCCTGATCAGCAGCTTGCTCAGACTGTTTGGGGGAGGAAGAAAGGCAGTATGGGAATGCTGCAATTACTCATCCAGTTAAGTGTCTGCTCCACAAGGCTGGTTTCCCTTTACCCTGGAATAAGGTTTGGCTAACAGTAAGTTGCAGGGAGTATCTGTTTCTTCTTCTGGCAGAGATTCCACCAGTGAAGACTGTGGTTCATGACTTAAAAACACATGCTGTGTGTGCCATAGAGGACTTGGAGCCAGGTAGGGATTCCTTAGCCTCCTCTGTGTACTGTGTCTGGTCAGAAGTCTGAGTATCCTATTGTAGCTTGACACTTGTGCATTTTAAAATGCAAACTCCTAAGAAAGGGTCTGAGTTTTCAGTATGGGCTTGACTGGAGTGTCAGGCTTTGCAGCATTGGGGTTGTGCAGGAGTGCCACAGACTGTGCCAGTGTCATTGCACAGGTACAGCACTGATGGCTCAGCTTGGCTCAGCTTTAGGAGGGGGAGGTGAGACAGTTTCATGTGTTTGCTCGACATCTCTAGCAATGGCTGTGCTGCTGAGTGATCCTTTCACAGATTGTGTTGTAGCAAAAACTGCATTTGGCACCTTTAAACAGAAGGCTTGGTTTGGAGCTTAAGATGTCCCACGTTGTGTACCCATTGTGGGTAGAGCTTGGTCTCCACATCCCAATCACCCTTTTGCTATGAGGTTTGCAGGGCTAGATTTTCACTGAGATCCTGAATTGTTTCTTCTTTTCTTCCCTTGATAAGCACATACACTCTGCAGTTTAGGAAATCAGTAACGCACCTGCAGCAGATTGGTTGGGCATCACAAACCCAAGATCTGTACCAAGGAATTCAGCAGGACAGTGATCTGGAGATGGAATGACTGTCCTGGAGGTGCAGTAATGCATAATTGGGTAAATGGCCCTTGAGATGATTAACTGGAAGCTGTGCAGCAGGGGCAGCACACTTGTGTTTAAAGTGCTCCCTTGGACGTAGCTCTTGCCCGGGACAGTGTGCAGGAATGTCCTTCTGGACAGGGACAGGGACAGGGAGGTGCCTGCTCAGCCCTCCTGCCTTCACGTGGGAGCAGGGCTGCAAACAGCCTTCCAGAGGCTCACCCAGCCCTAGCTGTGCCTGAGGAGCCTCTGATATGGGCACAGCTTGAAAGGCTTTTACATATGTGTTGTCAGTCACAAAGTGCAGCCTAGTTTTCTCTTTCTTGTGCTGTGATTCACCAAGTCCTTCCGGTATAAAACCACCATTCTTCATAAAAAATTACATTAAACAGGCCTTGAACAACTGCACTCTGTGCCTGGGGGAGGCAAATGTCCTGTCATAATCCTCAGGAGAGAGCAGTTTGTGACCTATATCATTAATTAGCAGTGAAATAGTTCTCAGCTTGGGCTACCAGCAAGATTTTCTTTTAAATATTTTAGCTTCTTAGTTCCAGCTGTCCAGTTGGTCTTTGTTTCATGAACTTGCTTCAGTGCGTATTGAGCAGCACCTCAGTTAAAACTGTGGTTGTAAAATACCCTACAAGAATGGTGGTGCTTCATATAATTTACTTAAAAATTTGTATATCTTAACATTGAACTATTTTCACATTAAATTAATTTACTTTTGGAAACAAAAGAGATCCTGCAGTGTCTTCTTCTGCATACATTATTAATGGCAATCCATTTTTAATTTAATGAAAAATTATGCAAAGAGCAAGGGAGGAAGGCTTGCAGTATCCTTGGTCTTTTTCTGCCTAGATAACCTCAAGCAATTGAAGAGGTTATATTTAAAATCCTCTCTTGGTTGGCACTTTTATCTTCTTAAATGGAATAGTGTTTAAACTCAGAGAAACTATCAAAGGTGGAAGGAAGGTACTGGCAGAGGTGAGAAGTGGTAAAGAATTGTATAATCCTGTTCCTTAAGTGGTTGACAGAAATTTCTGTTAGGGAATTGTCTGAAATAGGTTTTGCTGTTGCAGCTTCCCAAAATTTATTTACATGGTAGAAAGCTGAATCATTATGTAATCAAATTATCTGTGTTAGTTCTATCAACCTGAAGTTAAACAAATTGGTCATGGGTTGAGCCGTGTCATAGAACAGCTTTCCAGGTTGGCGATTTGTTTTGAATTTGACTCTGAGTCACCCGCTGTTACTCCAAGGATTAAGAGATAAAATGTTTCCAAGCCAATTCCTATTTAAACAGCAAATTAGAGCTTGCAGTTAGTGATACCTCTCTGCTCTGCTCTCTTAATTGAAAAAACAGCGCCAAACCCCCATTTGAGTCACTTGTTATTGTGATAATTCAACCCTAGCTAGAGGGAAAGCAAAGCTGACTGGAGAGAGATCTTGTCTGCATTGGAAAAATGATCCATTGCTGTCAGAACTTACCTCCAGCAGAAAGAACCCAGCCCATGTGCAGGAGACTTGTGAGGTTACATCAAACCAGTGCAGTTTTGAGCCTGGTTGTCTAAAAGACATCTACAAGACCTTTTTAAATGTGACACTTGGACATGGACAGTGGTAAATGTCCTAATAACTGGTAAATTCTACTTAGCTGTGAAACAAAGTCTTTATCACTGTTTAGCTGTAGATTCCCAAGCCCTGGCCTTGGAAAAAGGCTGAGCTGCACTGAAAAGTGTACAGATAAAGAGCAAGAGAGGCTCTGGCCTTGGCGGGCTTGTAGCTGAAGTGCAGAACAGGTAGCCCTGGAGGAGGAGAGAGGAGATGGCAGGAGGAGCTGGAGGTGGGATCTAGCATGGAAACACAAAGCAGCAGCAGCAGGGCACAATCCCCTGCCATGCCCCCAACCCCTGGCTGTGTAGGGAGTGCATGTGCTCAGTCTCTCTGCACTGAAATGCACCTTCTCTCTGCTTGTCATAAGTTCCAGGTGGTTGGAACATCTCCTGGAGCTGTAGTGAATACATTTCCCTAATTTTCCCCCTCAGCTATTTCTGCTCCTCTAAGCAGGGTAGTAGACCTTAAGCTGTAGCAGATGCTGTGTGGACAGTGTCTGTTGTGCTTTTATGCTTTATCACTTTCTGAAGTGACAGCTTTGGTTTTACTTTGGTTCTGTTTCATTCAGCTTGGATTGAACATTGTTCACCAGGAACTGTGGAACTGGATTTTAGTTTCACTCCTTTAAGCAGGAGTCTGTCTGTGGTCACCTTAGGGTGCAGTATTTTATTGTAGCACACCTGGGTGGAGAATTTCCACAGAGTTTCCTACCTTGTGTTCTCATTCTGTTGGTGCTTTGGGGTCTTGGACCACTGGGGACCTCTGCCCTGGCTCTGTCCCCATCACTTCATGCAAATCCTTCACTTCTTGGTGTGCTTCTATTTTCTCCTGTCTTGGAATTGGAATTAACTTCCCCACTCAAGTCAGAGAGGTCAAGTCCACCAGCTGAGGTATAAAATCCCTGGGATGAATCCACCCAGTATCCCTTGGTCTCTGTCACTGGGAGCTGCAGGTGAGGGCTGCAGGGGCATGAAGGGTGTTTAAGCAGCTTCTGCAGCCCAGCAGCCACTAATGCAAAATGAGAACAGCTTTCTTCCCCTCAATGGACGTGTTGTTTCCTATTAAGTTCTTCTGTCTTTAGGTTGTCCCTTTCTTGCATGTCTGTTTTAGTGAAACAAAGAAAAATTAGCGTTGGGAAAGAGGGATTTGGAAAGGATCATTAAGCTTTCTAGGCACAGAACGGGTATAACCTGTTTGACTTTGCTCAGCTTTGCCAAGCTTGAATCTTCCCTGTCTCCTGTAAGTGCTGAGCTCATGCTTGGCCTGGCTGTGTCCTTAGGCATCAGGGCTGATGAACGGGGTTATTGTCACTCAGTTATACAGCATTTAGCAAGCAGCGCTGATCCATCCATTACAGACTAAAAAATAACAGTTATACAGACTGTTCTGTATAATTTGGGGTTGTGCAGCCTCCTCTGTTGAATTTTAAACAAAAAGGTGTTGTTTTGGAAGTCTTTTTGTCTTTCTGAACTTGGTGTTTTGCTGAGTCCAAACAGCATACAGATTTTCACCCCCTCCAAATCTTCATGTACACTGATAACCCTCAGCATCCCACCGAGTTAAAAGGAGCTATGTGCAAAACCTTTAGATTCCACATGGAGTTTCCATGGGCTGCAGCAGAACAATAGCCAGCATTGCTACAAATTCTAGCTTGTACCTTTGAGCTTCAGGCAGGAGTACCAGTGATAACAATACAGAAATTCTTGGGCTGTTTCATAGAAGTGAGAAGAGCTCTGGAATCTATACTGGTACAGAAAGATTAAAATGACTTGATGAAGGTCACACAACAAGCTGATGGCCAAAGCCCGGACTGAGGGTAATACATCATCCAGGCTTTCCTCTGATTTGATAGACCTCAGTGCTTTAGATGGAGAGCTCATCATCCTCACTGCTGCATTGGTGGTCTGGTGAAGAATTTCAGTCTTTTAATGGGATCTGAAAGTTGGGTAGTAATAATTATTTCTCATTTTTGGTTTGGTGTATGAACCAGAAATTGTAATAGCAGTTTTTACAAAGCTTCTTTTCAAACTGGCTGCATAAACAGAAAAATAAATTAAGGCTTACAAGTCTCCTCTGGGAATGCAGTGAATATTACCCTGTTTTCCAAAAGGAGGAAGCAGAACAGCAAACATTAATGTGATATATCCAAGGTTAACCAGTTGGCAGAACTGGGAATAACTCCTGCTTGTAAGGTCCTTACTGGTCACTTGTTTAAGTGTTGTTTAGGGGTTGGACCATGCAGAGCAGGTGAAAACATCCCTGCGTGTATCCGAGGGATGGGGATGGAGGTGATCAGGACAAGAGATGCCTTTTCCTCCTGCATCCGGGAAAGGGTTACAGCTGAAATGCCTGTAGCAGCCTCAGGAAAACATGAATCGGTGCTGCTGAGGGAGGGCAGGATGGGAGCCCAGATCCGCGAGCTGCCTTGTGCTTTTCCATTATAAACAGCCCTTTTTGGGGGGGTTAAACCCGGGGCTCCGGAGCATCGCTCCCCAGCCGCTGCCCCTTCCTTCCTTCCCCGGCAGCTCCATCCCGCTGCTGCCGCGGCCCCGGGCGTGCTGTGCTGTGCTGTGCTGTGCTGTGCTGTGTGTCTCTGTGCTGTGTGTGCTGTGTGTGCTCTGTGCTGTGTGTGTGCTGTGTGGTGTGTGTGCTCTGTGCTGCTCTGTGCTGCCTGCTCTGTGCTGAGTGTGCTCTGTGCTGCCTGCTCTGTGCTCTGTGCTCTGTGCCGTACACGCAACATGGAGGGAGGGACCGGCGCCGCCGCCGCCTTCCCCGGCAGCCGCTCGGCCGCGCTCGCCGCGGGCACCGCCGGAGCCGCAGCCGCAGCCGGAGCCGGAGCCGGGAGCGGCCTCGATGGATCGCACAGGTCAGTGCCAGCCGTACCCTCAGGACGCCCCTCCGGGACGGGCCTCCCTTCCCCTCCTTTATTTTAACCCTCATCAATGGCGTGCTGAGACCGTGTCTCCGAGGGATGTAATTGTTTCACACTTGGTCAGAGCCGGCGATGCCTAATAAAAATGTAGAGCGGGATTAAGGAAGGCAAGCGTGGCATTCCCGGCTAGCAAATCCAAGCTCATTTTAATATTTGCTGTATTTTTTAACCCATGGAGATGACTGTGTGTCTGAAGTGGTTGAGCGTTTGAATGGAGAAAGGTTAATTGCCTGCTTCAGCCACATTACACTGTGCAGCTCCCACCAGCATGCAGAAAGCAGACAAAGTCTAATTTTGCATCCCATCCTTTTTGTGACAGCAGTCCTTGAGGCGTTTTCCGGTAAAGTGTGCAGAATGCGGTTATCAGCATGACAGAAAATGCATTTTTTCTACTAAAAAATGTACTATATCCTGTGCATAGCAGAGAGGAGCACACAGTGTGTACTTTGTGTGAAAGCAGCAATAGTCACAAGGGCTCTTTGCTGAGTGTATTTTTCTCCCTTTCTAATGGATAACTAAGAACCGTTGGTGGGATATGGGTTTAGGAGCAGTAGTTCTGGAGGGCCAGGTTACCTTATGTGTGTTGTTAAAATTCTTGTGGAATGAGGCAGAGCTGATTATCTTCAGGGCAAATCATCTCCTTCACCCTGGGCTCGGGTTTGTGCTCTGCCTGATAGGAAGTATGCCTGGTGCTGCTGCAGTTCCACTGGGATTTTCTACTTAGGGCTGAAAGTGAATAAATATTGACTGCTGAGGTAAAAAGGAGGGAGCTGTGGACCCAGGATCAGTTAAAATTTGCTGTTACCACCTACCTGGGTTACAGATCAAGGCAGTTTTACCACACCAGAAGTTATTTATGAACCAAGGTGCCAGAAGCTGGAGACGCAGATTCTTATTTCACTGTTTAATACATTATCAACAAAGTCTTGGTAATTTATGCTGACTCCTCCTACTTCACTTACACTGCCAAACTGAAGGAGAGTAGCTCACCATCAGTACTGCAAAATTTCTTTGAATTTGTCTGTGTTTTCTTTCTTCCTTGAAATATTTATCCTTAGGAAAGCTGCTGCTGGATATCTGCTCATTGTTTGACTTGGGCACTGTGAGAAAAGTAGTTGGAAAATTTTGGTTCCACTTACTTGGAAACAAAACTGTATTTAAAAATTAACTGTGTCTAGTGCGCTAATGCTGAAGGCTTTACACTCCCTGGCTTCCTTTGTCATGGAAAAAGCACAAAATGCAATATATTGGCAATATGTTGTTACCCAAGGATAGAACCACAGGCTTACCAGAGGGAATTTTGTAAATAGGAACTACAGGATTTGTGTTTGGTGTGAATTCCCTTGGGAATGAGAGCTTTGATATTTGTGAGAAGGTGGCAATGTCAGTATGTACAATATGAGGTTTCTGGCTGAAGACAGTTTAGGAGTGGTTTGATAAAATCTATGCAGTTTTCCTCCGAATGGATCTTGTCATCCAAGAAGTCTGCAGATGAAATAGGTTTTAGTTCTGGCAGCTACATGCCCTTTTTTTGTCACTTGTGCAGAGAGTCCAGAGTATGACAGAACTAAGGATGAGCTTATTTTGGTTGGCTTTCTGAATGCAGATCTCTTGCTCATGTCCTGCCTTTCAGCACAGAGATAAAATTGGTATTGTTTTTTGGAAGCAAAGCTTGCATTTAACAGGATTATAGGAGTATTTTTAACTTCCTGCTCTCACTCCAGTGCTCCTGATGGATGCTTGGAGTGCGGGGAGTTTGCTGGTTATTGATGTCAAAGTGAATGTGCTGTGCTGATGCAGATTTTCTTGAGGAGAAACGTCTTTTCCTGAGTGGCACATGGGAGGGCTGCAGAGTCCTTGTCCTGCCCATGACAGCGGCTTTGGGGCTGGAGGGAAGAGGGGCAGAAAGCAGCAGGGCTGAGCTGGTTCAGGGCAGTGGCTGGGAGGGCAGGGGCAGAGCCCCGGGTGTTCCAGGGATGGGGAATATCCTCGGAGCCAGGCTGGGGGTTGATGTTCGGAGCTGGCGCTCGCACGGGCAGCCCGGGGTGGTGGCCTGGGTGTCACAGCGTGTCCCCTGCCCACGGCTGAGCTGCCTGTCCTCCTGACCTCTGCCTGCCCTCCAGCTCTGGCACACAGCTTTCCCAGGCCCTGGCCCCCTGGGATGCTTTCCATGGAAAAAACCCCCACATTTTTTCTTATGCAAGGAGGGGACAGCTTTATCATCCGTTAGTGAGCACGTCCTTGGCTCCCCCAGGTCTTTTTGCAACAACCAGTGTAACAATGTCCTGTGTCACATATCCTCAGTATTTATATCAAAAATACAAAAATAATCATTTAATCCCGCTTTGTCAAGCATTTTGGTTTAATCTTCCTTTGTGTTGAACCGTGTTTCTCCTTATTATTTGATACTTTATGAAAACTTCATGCTCTGGTGTCAGGGACCGCAGTTTAATCATTTGATATTCTGCTTCTGATAGTTGTCACTAAAGGGAATTAAATCCTTAGTTTTCACCTATGTTGAAAAAAAGGAATGTTATTCCCAGCTACTATTCAGTTATCAGCCTGAAGAAAAGAGGAAAAAAACTCCACAGCATCCCTGGTGAAAAGAAGAAATAAGGTGAGTTTGAAACAGTGGATGTGATGGACAGAAAACAGGAGAAGTGGGATGGGATCTGAGCTTCCCAGTCCTGAGGATAAAGACCAAAGCAGGCAGCTCTTTAGCTGTTGAGTCAGAGCAGGGCAGACTCCAGTGTCTTTTCATATAAAGAGAAAAAACAGGCACATGTACACCTTTTGTGTGGTTTTTTTGAATATTGGGAATAGTGACAGGATGCAGTGGCAGGGGCTGAGAAGGAGTGGGCATTTCTAGAATTCCATCCAGCTCCTTAGGATGGAGTGGTGCAGCTACTCAGCTGCTCTCTGTTGTGTATTTGTTGGAGGAGGTTGTGTGTGCTGTTTGTGGAGCATGCAAACATGCCTGAATTGGGAATCCAGAAAGAAGGTGAAGGATAACCCTCAGCACCTGGGTGCATTTCACACTGCCAGCTGTTCCTTTGGCTGATGGGAAGATCCAGTGTGATTTAGAGTGGGGATGACAGAAGAAGGAGGAATTTGAACTTGGTACCTTGCTTTAATGCGCCATTTGTTCTCCAGCATCTCTTACATCCGTGTTCACTCCTTCTGAAAGTGTGACTGTGGAATTAGTTTTCCCAGCACCTCTGGAGACACCTTGGAGGTGATGTAACACCTGCTCTTCCATCAGTTGCCTCTCCTTACGCAATCCACATCTAATCTAGTTTGCTCCTTCCCCTGGGTAAAACAGCAGGAAAAGTGCAGTACTTGCTAAAAGGTCTGTTCTAGTTTTCCTTCAGTCTGGTCCAAGGAGCTGTCTGGTGGCAGAGGCCACCCTTGGTTGCAGTGGCTGTACTGGCAGAGCCAGGCGTGCCCAGGAACAGGCTGGATGTGTGGGATCATCTGTGTCAGATTTTAGTGCATTTATAAAGGGTTGGGCCTTGCCTCTCCCGTCAGCAGGTGCCACGCCTGACTAAGCTCCTGAGGCATCCAGAGGTGACACAGCATTGCTGCTCCTTGGGTTACTGATTTACTGCAGGCTCACTCCGAGGCTCCTCAAAGGTCTAAATTCTCCAGTTAATCCAGCCTGGGGAAGGACTTCCAACCTGATACTTCCCATAATGTTAAAGACCAGAAAGCCCTTGTTCATTGGCATTGACGGGAGTTTAAGTCAGCTCTTTGTTTCTCGCCTCAGACAGTTCAAGCTGGGGGCAGTTTCAGCTGGGGCCTCCTCTGGTTTTTCTGGAATAAGAACAGAGCTGGATACAGAGCTGATACACGAGCAGTGGTGGTTGTGGCTTTCTCCTGGCAGGTGGATTTAGGGCAGTGTGCAGCCCTGGTGGGGTTTAACCACCCTTGGAAGGGGCAGTTTTGTGGCTGTGACTCTCCCCCGGATCCCCGGGTGTGTGTCCCTGTTCCGAGGGTGACACTGATGAACGCCAGCGGGCTGGGGTTTCTCCCTTTCATTGTGCATTATACATAGATTTTCCTACTCACAGGGCTATTGAATAGTCAAAGATTTCTCAGAATGTTTATAAATTAGTGCTCCAAACCTTGTTCAGGACTGGAATGTGGCAGATGAGATTTCAGCCCTTAAGGAGTATTTTAATTGTGCAAACTGGCTTGATTCTCTGGCCACTTGTTTTCATTTGTGTATTTCAGAAGGCTTTGTCCTTTTAGAAGTGAAACATAACAAGATACCACACAAACTTTTTTCAGAAATAATAAATACAATATTTCCAAGCCTTTTCAGTCTGCTGTTCTCTGTGCATTTGCTCTTACTGATACTTTAGTGGAATAGCTTTGCTCGCTGTATGAGATAAATGTCATTTGTAAATGAGCATTGTATCTCTTTGTAGTGTCACTGTGCTGGCTTCTGTTTTGGGAGTGTAAATGTGCTGTGCCAGTGCATGCCATGCTTTTAAAAAAATTATTGACATAAAATATCCAACTATTTTAAGTGTATATGCCTACAGTGGCTCTGTAAAAATCTGTTTGTGTTCTAATAAGGGTGTGCTACAAGAAGGTTTTTGGCAACCCAAAGTCCATGCAATTGAGAGCCAAAAAGTAGATAAAAAGAGCGCTTAACTACTTGGTACCTTTTTTTTTTCATGGTTTCTGAGCAAATCTCATAATTTGATGGGAAGAGGGACCAGGACCAGATTTTCATGTTTTCCTTTAGTAGAACTTTGAATGGCATCAGGCACCCAGCAAAGCCCTTGCTACAGGTGAAATAAGAGTGGGTTTTGACCTTGGGCATGTGTTGTAACAAATTCGATACCAGGTGTTGGGTACTCGGGCACTCTCCTGCGAGGATAAAGGCAGTGACTCCTCCTGACATAATTCTGCATAAGCAAAATCTACTGCAAAACCAGCTCTTGGTGGTGTCAGCCCAGGGAGCAGCCAGAGGGTAGGAGCAGATCTGAGCCTTTTCTGCAGTTAAATTGGTCTCATTTGGAGCACTGAGAGGGGAGCAGGCTGGCTGGAGGACTTGGCTAGCCAGAAACAAGGTATGGCTTGTGAAAAATAGAGCAAGAAGAGGAAACTATGCTGATGTCTTCATCTTGCAGGGTTTCATCTAATGCTCAATGTTGACAGCTTCATTTAAAGGGACTTTTGCAGCTCTGTGTGGTACCAGGGAAGCTGCTTCTGGGCACACATGAAAGCACTTTTAGATTTTCATGGGCTGGGAATCTCCGTTCACTGTTAACGGTGGGGGAACAAGGCCAACACACACCAGATATCAATTTCGGAGGATGGTTGTTCTTTAATCCTGGTATTTGTGGTTGCAGAGAGCCATTAAATATGTGCCCAGAAGGTTAACCAAAGCTGTGTTGTTTTTTTGTGTACAAATGAATTTGTTGAATACTGCCACAGTTGCTCATCACTTTCTGCAGGAGCAATATGATGAGATTAAAAAACCTCTTCCATATCTGATCCTCAAATCCCCCTGGGAAGCTGTGAAAGTGTCAGAGCTCTGCTGCTCGTGTGTGGGGTCTGCTCTGGCAAAGCCCAGAGTTGTTCTTTATGAGACATGTTGGGATGTGGTTGCTGGGATGATGGAGGAGCTGAGCTTCCATCTGCAGCCTTGGAGCCAGCATGGGTTTGGGAAACAGCAGAGCTGCTGAGGCTGCCAGCCAGAGGTTCATTATTGAAAGAAAAGACAAACACCCCCTCCTTCTTCCCGCTGGACTCTGGAGAGGGAAGCAGGTTTCATGGGGAGATAATTACGCTGCTGGAAAAACTGCTGTGACAGCTCCCAGCACCACAAGTGAAGTTCTTGTGGGGAAAAAGCCATGTTAGACATACCAATTCCTTCCTTTTTCTCTCACAGTTCGTGTGGTGTGCAGGCACAGTGTTGTCCTGGGGCACTTGAAACTTCCTTAGCTCCTTGCCTTGGCTTTCCTTACCAGCTTCACCCTAAAAAAGTTTGCTGTTTCTAATGAAGTTTGTTGTTTTAAAATTACACACTTCGTGGTCTGGTTTAGGAATGCAAATGGACACCTGAATTACATTTTACCCTGCTTATAAAAGCATCCGTGATTGATTGCCTCTGAGTGCAAAATGGGAAGCTTTTTCTTTAAAACAGAACCAAAATGAAGAAGAAGAACTCTCACAGTTCCTGTGTGTGTTTATACATATATGTGTATATATATTTATGTGTATATATAAGCAGCACAGAATGAACCAAAACTCCAACTAAGTATTGATTCTGAAGCTGTGTTGTGCTCCTGGGCTTTGTTTATGCTGTGTTTTTAGCCTTGTTGAGGTGATAACAGTTTTGTCCCATACTTCATGGAAACCTGCCTGAATCTGTTTATTAGATCTCGCTGGATATCTGCCCAGCTTACAGCACTTTCTGTGCGAAGTCCATGCCTCATTTTAAATTAATTTCCCCCAATTTCCCCCTGGTGTCTCTGCAGTTAACAAAAAAAGGCTTTTCCTCAGTTCTGGAGTGGTAGAACCTTGGGAGAGATGTTGCTTCTTCCCTTGTGTGCAGGACTGATGATTTGCAGAAATAATACAGCTTTTCTGCACTCTTCAGTATTAACAAACATCGGAGACACACGATTCACACAAAAAGCTTTCTCCAGCAAATGTTCCTGGGTTTGAGCACATTCTCCCTTTTCAGTGCTTGACCACACATGGAACTTCTCAGGAGCAGCTGCTCACAAATAATTCCAGATGCGGAAAGACCCTGAATGCAGTGTTGTGTTTTGTACCGCGCCTGTTTGTGTTGACCTTTCCCAATCCCTTTTCTTGCTTTTTAGGCTCAGGATCACCTCTTAGCTCATTTAAAATATGTATTCAAGACACTTTTAAATCCCAAAATTCACAGACAAAAGGCAAAACTCCTTTTATTTGTTGTTCTGTTCTTCTCTCCATTTGGGGCTGGTAGACAGAGAGTGCTTGGCTGCTGCTGTCACTGTCCCTTTAGAAAGAATGGTGGGATTTGCAGGGTCTGCACAGCTGACAACATCAATCCTGGTCTTGGCTTTGCTGCTTATGAATTTCTCTGAGAATTTGTTACTTAGTTCAGTGCTCAGGTTGGAACCATTGGCAAAGGAAAATCTGAGCCACTTGGCGACAGGACTCTGTGAAGATAAAGATTTCCCTTCCAGGACTATTGAATTCAGCTCCTTGATTCTGATTTTCCTGATTTCTCGTGTGTGGTTTGGCAGGGGAGTGTCAGAGCAAGCAAGGATGGTTGCAGAGGCTGTGAGTCAGTTCCAGAGGAGCCGTGGAGCAGGCAGTGGGCAGTGGGGTTGGTGCTTGGCCGTGCTGCCGCAGGAGCCCCGAGAGCAGAGGCAGGGCCGGGAGCTCTGGGCCCTGCTGGGATGGCTGAGGAGCAGCAGCAGCAGGAGCAGGGCTGAGAGCTCTGGGCCTCGCTGGATGGCTGAGGAGCAGGAGCAGGGCTGAGAGCTCTGGGCCTTGCTGGGATGGCTGGGGAGCAGCAGGAGCAGGGCTGGGAGCTCTGGGCCTTGCTGGGATGGCTGGGGAGCAGCAGGAGCAGGAGCAGGGCTGGGAGCTCTGGGCCCTGCTGGGATGGCTGAGGAGCAGCAGGAGCAGGAGCAGGGCCGGGAGCTCTGGGCCCTGCTGGGATGGCTGAGGAGCAGCAGGAGCAGGAGCAGGGCTGAGAGCTCTGGGCCTTGCTGGGATGGCTGGGGAGCAGCAGGAGCAGGGCTGGGAGCTCTGGGCCTTGCTGGGATGGCTGGGGAGCAGCAGGAGCAGGAGCAGGGCTGGGAGCTCTGGGCCCTGCTGGGATGGCTGAGGAGCAGCAGGAGCAGGAGCAGGGCTGGGAGCTCTGGGCCCTGCTGGGATGGCTGAGGAGCAGCAGGAGCAGGAGCAGGTCTTGGAGCTCTGGGCCTTGCTGGGATGGCTGAGGAGCAGCAGGAGCAGGGCTGGGAGCTCTGGGCCCTGCTGGGATGGCTGAGGAGCAGCAGGAGCAGGGCTGAGAGCTCTGGGCCCTGCTGGGATGGCTGGGGAGCAGCAGGAGCAGGGCTGGGAGCTCTGGGCGCTGCTGGGATGGCTGAGGAGCAGCAGGAGCAGGGCTGGGAGCTCTGGGCGCTGCTGGGATGGCTGAGGAGCAGCAGGAGCAGGGCTGCCAGCTGGAATGCAGCTGCTGCTGAGCCCTGCCAGCACAGCCCTGCCAGCACAGCCCTGCCAGCACAGAGCCCTGAGCTCCATCGGCTGCGGGCACTGAGGCTCGCTGGGGGCTCGGCTGGCGGGGCAGTAGGGAAGGACTTCAAACCTGCTGCTGTGGAGATGAGTTTTGTGTGGCTTCAGAAAGCCAGGATGGGTTAATGTGCAGCCAGAGGACCCAAAAGGAGTGTATTTGTGCAGAAGGAACTCTTCTATGGGTTATCAATGGCTCTGGTCCCTGTGCTCTCTGGCACCAATGTGCTTCAGAATAACTCCTACCTCCTGGAGCACAGCCCTTTGAGACAGTGTGGTACCACTTAGGGATTTTACCACGCACTTTTCCTCTGGATTCTGTGGAGACAGGTTTAATGACACATGAGGAATGCTCTATAATTGCAGATTTCAGTGGCTTTAGAACAATGGTGAAAGTACACCCTGCTGGTTCATGGAGTGGGAACCTCCTCCTGGGCCTCTGCAGCACTTTCTGCTCCTTTGAGCAGTAGGAAGGATGTTAAAAATAATGTACTTGGGTGCTAACACCACCTATCTGTGATGGCAAATTGCTGGAAAATATTACTGAAAGGGGAAAAGTTCAAGCTGACTTGGTAAACTATTTCTCAGGTTTTTATTTTACTCTCTTCATGCCTTATAAACTTGCCTCCTCACACCCTGTGAACTCTGCTCTTCACACTTTATAAAACCATCATGGCAGAAATTACCAACAGAAAATTCCAGTGTTTTTCTTTGTGTTCCGTCCTCATATCTGTGTACAGTGGGGTTAATTCTCCTAGCAAATAGCACAACCAAGCATCAGAAGAGGAAAAGTATCTGGAGTGATATGAGGTAATCATGCATTTTCTATTCTTCCTTCACAAGTGCTGCATTGGCAGATCTGACTGGCTTTTGGAGCAGCTGTTAGATCAAGGGATGAGATAAAGCTGGGTGAAAGAGAGGGCCTGTCTCAGAGCTGCCATGCAGTGCTGTTAGGAGAATGCGGTACCTTTGGGATGGACTGAAAAGTACTAAAATTACATGTGTACACAAGAGTAGAGTGAAAAAGCTAAAATGCAGTTGCATATATTGCACCTCCTCCCCTTCCTTCCCCCTTCCCCCTTCCTTTTCAAAATGGAAAACAAGTCCATGAGTGGAAGCAGTATGGACTTCTCCTTCATGTACTTGTTTGATTTTTCTAGTGCAGTGAACTGACCTTTTATAAGTTTGCACTTGTGCCTGAAATTTGTTTGATTAAAAATGTTCCTGTCATCTCCCAGGGAGGGGTTTGGCTTTTCCTCTGTCCATTGCTGTTGAATTTCCTCTGCCCAGGGCCCGTGGCCCCCTCAGGGGTCCCTGTGGTCCAGCACTGACTCCCTGCCCTGAGCCTGAGCACTTCATTTCTGCACCCGAGGATTCATTTTAAAGAAATGCTCACCTTTCGCAGTAACTTTTCATCTGTGGTAGGACTGGCCCCTCCAGCATTTAAAAAACAGCAATCAAGTTTCTGAAAATCACAAGTCTGACTTTAAAAATGATGCCTTTCAAGGTGAGCTTTGATTATAATTTTATTTGCTGTCCAGTTTGAGTTTTTATATGCAAGATGGGTCATGTTGTTCACATTTCCTCCACAAGGTGATTTAATAGTGATACTGAAAACTGAGAATATTTCATCACCATTTGACTCCACGACTGGAGCTTTGAAATATGAAATGCTGAGAGACTTGCAGTGAAATGGTGAGAAAATCTAACATTGTTTTAATATGCTTATAATTCAAGGTCATGGCCAGTCCCAAGGACATCTGTACAGGTCTTGTAAGTCCTGGGCGTTGGTCTGGCAGTAAAAATATTCCCCATTTCTGCTCAGCTCCTTGAAAACCAGCAGCAGGACATTTTTTCTGCATGCATATTGTTAAATGTGCACACACTTCTTGTTTTCTTTGGAGGGGATTTCAAGTACAGCTTCACACAGATTTGTGAGGTTCTGTGGCAGCATCTCCTGCTCTGTGTAGGGCTTTATAAATATTTGCAGAAGACCAGCAGGTAACCTTATCTTCCCTTCTGCGTGGGTCAAGGGGGAGGTTCAGGTACTGGAAGAGGCACTGGGATAACGTTCCCTGCTTGTGGAGTTACTCTGTGCCTCCCACAGGGAAATGACAGCAACTTGGATCTGTACTTTTTTATTATTTTTGTGTATCCTGTTGAAATAACTGAAATATCACCTTGACTTTGGAGTGTGTAACAAGTTTCACAAACTCCAGTGACACTGGGAGAAAAGGTGCTGCTCTGCCTGATGCAGACTTTGTAAATGAGATTTTGGATCTGATTACAGCTAACAAGGAACAGACATTGGATATGGCATTGGAAACAGACACCACTGAGATGTAAAACCCTTGCTGCTGCACACACAGGATGTTTAATTAGTACCTGGCCCCTTTCTGAATCAGGATGTGCCTCTGCTTAGGGAACATTTTTGACAAATCCCCAGTGGCTCATAAAAGAACAGAAGGTGAGGGTTTTGGCCCGTTCTCTCTTGTGCAGACAGAAGTTTCCTTGGTGCCTGCTAAGGACAAAGCAAAGTCTGGGTGCACAGAACAGGAGGAACAGAACCTCAGACTGCTGCTGCCTGGTAGAAAGGAGCTGTGCATTTGTGGATGAAATGGATGCTGTGGTGTTGGATGGGCTGTGGAGGTGCTGAGCTCTCTGTGCCCCAGCCCCCTCGGCTGCCAAGTTGTGTGTGGGAAGCTCTGGCCAGAGTGTTGGGATTCCTGCAGTAGCTGGGCCTTTAAAGGTGTTTTATCTTTGTCCATCAGGTTCTGAAAGTGCTGATCAGCAGTCACCTGTGCAGCACAGGGAACAAACAGGAAATACTGGTTTGGGAAGAAGTTTTCTGTGTTCAGCACTGTTAGAGAGAGGGAATATTGAAACAGAAACTGCAGATCCTTCTGGATACTGTTGTTTGCCCACTCTCGATTTTACCTGTGCATGTGCATTTCTTAAAAACTTGGGATGCAGCTCACTTTGGAGAAATAAGGAATTCAAAGGAAGCCAACAGCCAGTGAGTACATTAGAATATATCCAGGTGTGTACTCAAGGGATGAAATATTCTTGCTTTTGCTGATGCTGTAAATAAAGTAATTACAAGGCTACTGATGCCTTGTCTCTCAAATATCTTTTCCCAAATATTCCCCCTTTCCCAGCTATCCTAAAACACTCCCCATAGTCAGTAAATCAGAGAAACAGCACCCACTGATGTTTGGCACTTTCTGTGCCAGCAGAACAGGAAGGAAAAACAAGGACACCAAGGGATGCCTTTTGCCATTGTCATGAGCCTCAGAACTTCAGAAAAATAATTATTTTTGCTACTTGAGTGTGCTTACAGAAGTGAATTGACCATGACTGGCTCTCTGTGCTGTAATGAGTGTGTGGCACCATATCAGGGGAAAACAGCCATCAGGTCTGAGAAAGGGGCTGGTTCCCTGTTTTTTGTCACCATTCCTGCTGTTGCTTTCTGAGCAAAGGGTTGGTGCTGGCTGTTTGTGGGAGCTGGGAAAGTGGGAGGTGTTGGCATGGTGTGAGTGTGGTCTAACAGGAAGCTTCACGTGCAGACACATTTTGTGTGGCAGCAAATCTTCTGTTCTCGCTGTGCACTGGATCTGCTTGCAAGGGGAAATAAAATCATGTTATTTTAGAGAACATATTTAATTACTGCTGCATTTACAATAAAACAAGTGTGTTGAAAGCTATAATTATATAATGGGAATATAAAAAGATATCAATCTCCATTCAGGAATAGAAAGGTTTGTCTTTTTAACTAACTGTGCTCTCTCCGGTGGGTTTTCCATGACATAATGGGAGGCATTGGGTCTGGGTTGTGTTGCCTGTTCACATACTGCTTGAAAAATAAAGCAGAGCAAGCTTGAAGAGGTGTCTGAGATAGCTTAGAGATACTTAAATTGAAGATCCTGCAGTGCCAGGAGAAAGGGGAATGGCTTCCCACTGCCAGAGGGCAGGGTTGAACGGGATATTGGGGGGAAATGCTTCCCTGTGAGGACGTTAAGGCCCTGGCACAGGGTGCCCAGGGAAGCTGTGGCTGCCCCTGGATCCCTGGCAGTGCCCAAGGCCAGGGGTTGCAGCAGCCTGGAATAGTGGAAGGTGTCCCTGTCTGTGGCAGGAGTTGACACTGGGGGGTCTTTAAGCTCCCTCCCAGCCCAGCCTGTTTTGTGTCTCCATGATTTGTGAAATGTTTGTCCAAATAAGGAAAAATTATTTAAAAAAAAACCCAGCCCCGATTTCTGCACCAAGTTTGCAGAGAACATTTCAAGTGAGCTCCTTTGTCTCTGGGAATGAAAAACCTCAGAGGAGAGAAGGAGCTGTGGCTTGGGCTGTCACATGGAATAGAGTGTCACTGTGTGAGCTGCCTGGGAGCAGAGAGGGGGACACTGATCACCGAGTCACATCCCCGTGGGAGCCAGCAGCCCGTGCTGGGGGGAGCAGGGCAGGGAGCTGGCAGGGACTGAGCCCTGCCCTGACGGAGAGCGGCGGCTGCGGCTCACTGGGGCGTGTTCCGCCCGCACCATGCCCGGGGAACCCCAGGCCTCTCTGGCAATTTAGGGACCAGGCTCGTTTTTGTTGCACTGGGCTTTTCCCTGCCCTGATGGCAAGAGGAACTGTCTTTTCTGAGCATTCTGGCAGCATGGGGGTAATGGGGGAGCAAGGAGCAGGTGCTTTTCCAGGATGGTTCCTTGCCTATTCCACGGCTCTGGAAGCCATATCCTCACCAGGAGTCTTTGGAAGTTCTGCTGTCAGGCTGCCCTATTCACTGAGGCTGCATTATATCTTGTAATTTCACTCCTTTGTTCACTATATTTTTACCCGTTCTCTCACAGCCTTCTCTTTTTGCTGAGTTACTCATTATGCACTAGAAAGTCTCTGTTGCAGGTGTCAGTTCTAAAATGATCCTGGTTACTGAGAGAGGGGCTAAGAGGCTGGCAGAGCACTGTTTAGTGCCCTTTCCCTGGGCACTGAGATTAATGTGTGCTGCTTTCAGCAAGATCTCATTGCTTTGGGAAGGGCAATAGCCCAGTCACTTCATTATTCTGCTGCTCTGCACAAGTGCCAGTGGAATAGAAATGCTTTCAGTTTCCAGACGACCCTTTGGGTGCTTGAGACAAATGCTTTCAAAAGCTGCTCCACACTTTCTTTTTTTGTTGTTTTTTTTCCTTGTCAAAAGTGGCAAAACTGTAAATCCCTTCATCACTTGCTCTAGCACATCAGACCTGCAACCTTTTTGAACGCCTTCAAAATAATGGACAGTGTGCTTTCACTGGTAGGCACTTAACCAAATCATTTGTCTATTTATTTGTTTTCCCAAGAGGGTATTTTATTACTGACAGCATGAGTCAGGACAATTGAAGGTTGCAGTGAAATATTGCAGCCTCTACTGTGATGCAAGTGGAATGAAGTGATACCTTAGTCATACTGAAAATAAACAATTCATGTACCTTATGCTTCCTTAGCCCTTCCCAGCTACTCCTGCCCCCAAAGCACAGCATTTTAGGAGCTCCTGGGAGAGGGAATGTTGTTCCTCAGCATTTGTGTGCAAACAGGTTGTCAGCATGGGTTAAAAACGTGTCCATGGTTGTTTTATGGAGAGAAGGTTTTTATGGAGGACAGACAGCAGCTGGCACTCTTGGGTTTTATTCCAGACTTCACTGACTAAGGCAATGCTGAGTCTTCTTGTGCATTATTTACACCATTTTTAAAGAAGGAGTAACAAAAATAGCTGTTTTACAGGAACATTTTGACTTAATTGTGAAGAGCTGTATGGCTCAAGTAGAAAAATTACTTCAGGGAAAATTTTTATTTTATTCCTGTTTGTCTTTTGAAAGAGGATTGAAAAGTGGATTGTATTTTCAGCAGGATTGTCCTTGTTCATGCCCTGAAGTCCCCTGAGCTGTGCCTGAGGGCCTGGGGGGCTTATGTTGACACAGGCGTGGGGAGGATGTTGCAGATGTGATTGTCCTCACCCTGGCTTCCTGTTTTTGACTGTAACTGGCTGTGATACACCAGGCCAGGGTCCCCCTTGATCTCTCACTGCCAGCTCTTCTAACAGACATCGTTCTGTGTGCCAGTCATGAAGCCCAGCTTCCCTTGCCTTGAAGGGGTTAATTTTCTCAATAGTTTTCACAGCTCCTGTTGGCGATGGGGTGTGGTGGCAAAGGAGAACGTTTTGAGTGTCATTCCTAGTTTTGGTACCTTTCAGCTGCCCTTTTCTTCTCTCCCCTCTGATTTTATAGTTCCCTGCTCCAGCCAACACAATTATACAGTTATTCTGCTGCACAGAGGAGCTGTTGGCATCCTCTCCTCCTGTATTACCCTGGTGCAGAGGCAGAGTGGTGGCAGAGATGCAGAACTGATACCAGTGGAACCAGGCCAGGTGAGATTCAAAAGGCAGAGATAAGAAACAGTGCTTTTCAAGGGATTGGGTTTGCCAGGGAGGAATGATGGAAAGGAATTGCAGTTACCTGATCCATCTCCTTTCTCCTCCTGCCTTGCAGAGCACGTGAGCATCTGCTCAAATGTCACTGAATGTCACCTGGCTCGGGCTAGGCAGGTGCCCAGTGCCTTGGGGTCTCTCTGGGCTCCAGGCTGAGGGGACAGCGATGCTGCTGTGGTAATTTGGGAGGGTGGAGGATTCAATGTTCTTGAAAAGCTATTTGCATAAAGGTTTGCAAGGAGATTGTGAGTGAGAGTATGTTCAAACTGAGCAGTGAAATCTGCACAGCTTGTCTTTCTCATCCATCTGCTTGGAGCATGTTATCTCTATTTTACAGATTACATTTGGTCTTCCCATTCCAGGAGGATCTGTTGAGCCTCAACAGTCATGGCAGAGCCCTCCTGGAAGGTTACACTGGAGAAGCAGGAGGTGGGATTTCATGCTCAGGAGGACAACTGAGGAGGTGCAGGGATGCTCTGTCACCTTCCTGGGCCTGGCAGGGCAGCACGCTGACTCTCCTGCTTTACCCCACTCCTGCTCCTTTCCCTGGCTTCCCCAGCTGGCATTCTGTCTCCTCTGTGCTTTCTTGACTCCTGGCCGGGCTGTAGCTTCCTCTCACGGGGCTCACCAAGAAAATGCCCTTTGCAGTGAGCCTGGCAGGTGCTGGGAGGCAGCAGGGGTTAAAGCCAGGCTTTCCTGCTGCTCTGCCTGCTCAGGTGTGCTGGGAGGGGATCACAATGGACGAGCAGCAGAGACAGCTCTGTGCACACAGGCAGAATTCC
Organism: Zonotrichia leucophrys gambelii; assembly: GCF_028769735.1. Classification (NCBI taxonomy): domain Eukaryota; kingdom Metazoa; phylum Chordata; class Aves; order Passeriformes; family Passerellidae; genus Zonotrichia; species Zonotrichia leucophrys. The sequence continues at coordinate 7,521,920 of NC_088193.1, read as the reverse complement.
AGCCTGGCAGCTCAGCTTCTGTCCCTTTATTACTTTATTTACTCTTTCTTGGTACCTGTCCTTACTGAAAAGACTTGCCTATCAGCTGCTGTATTTTTTTTTCCTTCTTCCTGCTGAGTCATTGCACAGCTCACCAGTCCTTTGTGAGCTTTGCTTTCTGGAATCCTGACTCAGTTGTCATGTCCCTTTCTGCTCTCCTGCATCCAATGTACCACACTCCATCCAAGCACTCCTGCAGTGCTGCTCCCATGGTCCCCTCTGTCATCAGGGTGAGTGAGGCATGTTCTAGTGGCAGGATTTGTCCTGTGCTCAGGGACCTGTTACTTCTGTGATGTTCACATTTTGAAATTGTTCATTTTCTTTGCACAGAGGCAGCTGGTGGATGCAGACACGTTCTCCTGGAGTTGAGGGGACAGGAAACCTTGTTTGCTTTTGATTTTCCATGCATTGCACTGCTGGCATCTGCCTAGGCAATTCAACACCTTTCATAGTTTTCATCCCCTAGAATGTATTAGAGAAGGCCTCTGTTCTTTGAGTATCTTTTCAGTCTTGACTACGAATGTATAGTTCACTGTTTTCTTCTTTCTTTATCCCTCCTTCCTTCTGCCTTTAAAATTGGGTTGGTATTTCAGAGACTTTCTTGTCTGCCCTGATATAAAATTAAAGAGGTTTCATAAGCCCACAAAATTTTGAAGCAGTGCAATTAAAATGTTTTGTTTTAAAAGGTTGCATTTTTCCCCCCAATTTTAAAATCCCCTTGTTCTCAGTCACAGGTTGTTTCTGTAATTCCTTTGTTTTGTTGTTCATAGTTTGCTTTTAAAATTAAAACACAAATATGACCTCTCATTTTTCCCAGAAGTGTTTGTGTTTCACTTGCTTCCCCCCCCAGTTAATTAGAAATAACAACAACCAACCAAACTATTCCTTTTTCCTGATCTCTGCCATTTCCAGGGGACTGGGGTGATGTTTCATGATGAGGCACTGAACGCCCCTCCACACCCAGGGACTCAGCTCCAGCATTGGCAAAGCAAAGATGAATGTCCAGACTCTCAGTTAGTCAGAGAGACACAGGCTGAGAGCAGGGCAGGGTCCTGAGCCTGGTTTTGCAGCCAGATCTGGTGAGTGGCATCCTGCCTGTGCTGGAATTACTGATCCTGAGGGCTCCCCCAGCCCAGAGCTTCTGGGATTCTCTGGTGTGCAGAAGCCCCAGGGGCTCAGGGGCAGGAGGTGCCCAGGGCAGAAGGAGGTCTCTGAGGTGTGATGTCCCTCATGAGCTCTGTGCAGCCACAGCCTGCAGGTGACCCACAGTGCTGCTGTGGCTGCACCAGATGTCCCCACCCTGGAGCTCTGCTCTGCCCTCAGCAGCTCCTGAGGCCTGGCAGCTCTCCTGGCCCAGCACAAGGCCAGCCCTGTGTGGAATGGGTGCGCTTCTCCCCCAGGGCAGTGTCTGTGGAGCTGGGCAGGTCCCTCTGCTGGGTACCAGGTGGAGATGGGAGCTGCTCCCTGCAGGAGCCCCGTCAGGGCTGGCCCTGGAGGTGCTGCCTCTGAGCTCTTTAGGGACACTGCTGTCTCAGGCCAGAGCTTCCCTGCTCCATGATCCTGCTCAGGCTTTCTGTGTGTAGCGTGTCGCTTTCTCTTCTCATTTTCTCCTCTTTGGAAGGAGTTCATAAAGTAATGAGTGAGGAGGAGGTGTTGCATAAACTCTCCATGCTCAGAGGTGCAGGCTGGGGAATGGGGAAGGGCAGAGCTCCGCTCTTGAGCCTTCTCTGACAGAGCCTTCTGGTCTTCCCCGGGAGAGTGCCCTGATTGCCTGCTGGGAGCTGGGCTGGCTCTTGTCTCTGCTCCATCAGGATGCAGCATTTCATGGCATGGAGTGAGTGAGAGCAGGGTGTGATCCCCTGCACGGGAGGGTATTGTTCTCCCTGAGCCTGGATTCTTCTTCCTCCAGTCCCTGATAAGGTATTTGATAATTCCTTATGTGATGGACTGGGAAATGGAAGTTATTTCCTGCTTTAGGGCCACTCCTCTTCTGAAACACTGGACGACTTACGTGAGCTGTCAGTTACTTTGGTTTTGGAAAATGGATGATATAAAGCATAAGGAGATACTCTCTTTACACACCTCTTACCTGCTTTGATGTAAGCAGTCCTTACATTGATGTTTTATGATCTCCTGGCATATCCAAGTACAGCTTTTAGCATAACTGGTGTCCCTGTTTATTATTAGAAGTCCATATAGTACAGGTTACACCTGGTGTTTCAGTCTTGTGCTCCTCTGAGCAGCTTTAGAGTTAAGGTTTGGGTTTATGATGTACCATCTCTCAGTCTCCCCTCCAAAAAGAAAAATACATCCAAATTAGACTGAAGGCTTGGCTAATTGTTCTTTCTGTATTCATCTGTGAGGCAGCAGGAAACCAAGCAGCAGGGTTTCCATTGAGAGCAGCCGTGTGCCAGCTTGGCTGCCTTTGTCCCACACTGCCTGTGGGTGTTGAGGGGAAAAGGGACAGTAGTGGCTGCAGCTGGACCCTTGAGAGCCAGCAAGGGAGAGTGAGGAGCTCTTTCCTGGTTATTGGGGGTTTATTATTCACTGAAAGTGCTAATTAACAACTGTAAATTATTCCAAAAGCCAAAGTAAATGTGTTCCTGGTTGTTAAAGACTTCATCAGTGCTGGGTGTGTTGTCACTGAGGGGAAATGTGCTCTGAGACACTGCAAGAGGGTTTGTCCACTGTGCCCTGAAGGTCTGCAGCCCTCAGGCACTGCTTCTCCTTGTCCCCCCTGTGTCGTCTGCACCCCTCCCACTTCCATCTTCCCATTCCCTGCCTCAGAAGTGCCTGTGCAGGGGGGTGGCAGGGCAGGTCTGTCCCAGTGCTCTGGGAGCCCAGGGGATCATTCACGGCTGTGCTGTCGAGAATTAAATACAGTGTGGCTTTGCACATTCCCTGCCCGTGTGACCCCCACCTGCTTAAATCTGCCCCTGACGATGGCTTGCTGCAGTTGGAGGCCTCCATTTAATTCCATTTAGCTGGTCAGGAGCTATCCAATAGGAACAGTAATAATGAAATGTATAAGTAGTGATTTCTAGATGGAGAAAGGACTGAGCCAGCCTCCTGTTTGCTTTTGATACCACTGAAGTACAGTGATAATAGGAGGGTAGGAGGAGGGCTGTTGTAAATATGGTGCAAGGACCACCCATCATTTAAGACTATTTATTTAAGTCAAAATAACTGAGCTACTCTTTATTTACTTGCTTATGCTTATCTTTTATTATTTGTTCAGCCATTCAGGTTCTGGTGTCCCAGAGTTCATTTCCATTCATTTCCTTGTAAGAATTCACTAGCAAGTGTGCTTGGGGTGGGTTTTGTCCCCTGGTTTTAACCACAGAGTGCCCCAAAACGATGTACACAGGCAGTTTGGATGTATTGGATGGATAGAAGGTGTGGGATGGACAGAAAGTACAGCTCTGGGTGGGTGTCAGCCTCCATATAAATGTTTTACTTGGAGAAAGGTTTCCCCGCTCTGCAGCTGCCTGACCGGGCAAGGCTGAACATTGTCTCATGTTATGAACAGTTGTCATTTAGCAGCACATGGGGCTGATTGTAACTGATGAGGTGATTGCTCTTGATCATTCCATGTGCTGAAAACAGTGTTTTCCAGGATGTGCTTCTGTGAGGGAAGAGTAAATTTGCTATGACTTTGCATTGGCACTGAACTACAAACAAACCCCAGATGAGCCCAGGTGCATGTCCTGGATTAGGTTTAGGTCACTCTGTACAATTTGGGGTCTGCTTTGATGTGTGCAGCACTTGGATCAGCTGGGAGAGGTGGGGTTTGTTCTGCTCTGTGTGATGGAGAGGTCTGAGGGCTCCAGCCAGGGGCAGAGCAGCACTTGCTGGGCATTGAGAAGGGCTGGCTGGGACAGAGCTTGGTCTCACCCACACAAACAAAACGAGGAGATTGCAGAGGAAGTGCAGGGAACAGCTTCTACTGAGAGCTTGGTGAGAGGTCCCTGTTGGTGTCTCTTGGGGGAGGACAGCTGAGCCCTGCTGTGGGGTTGAGATCATTCCCACCACACCAGTGGCAGTGGGAAAGGCCCCAGGGCTGGACATGCCACTGCCCCACGAGGAGCCTTTGCTGACATGCCCAGGGTCAGACTCCTTGGCAGAGCAGGAGGGCAGGAGCAGCATCTTCTCCCATCTCCCTTCTGTGTTCCAGCTTCAGAGCTGCTTGCAGCAGTTTATTAATGGTAAATAAGAGGTTCATGCCCTTTTCCCTAGAGGTATTTTTTTTATTACTTTTATACTTGTTCCTGAGTCAAACAAAAGAAATCCAAGCCAGGGCTCAGAGATTCTGATTGTTCAGTGATTTCCTAATTATTTTTCTCATCCTGGGCAAAGTGATGAGAGAAACTTATTCCAGAGCAATTTTTTTATTGACTGTCACTGTGTTCTTCTGAAAGAAAATGCCGAGCACCTACTAAAATAACATCTTTTATGTGTTGCCAAATAAAAGAGCAGGTTTGTTCAGTAATACGTATGCAAAAGCATGAGGATTCTGTGATTATTTTTATAAAGCTTTTTAATAACTAAGAACATGTCTCTGAGCTTGCAAAAGCCGAATATTCCAATAACTTATTCTTTTCATGAAGTGCTTAAAGAAATGCCAGTTATGCAAACTCTGAATGCAGATTCTTACAGCCCAGTTGCACAAAGCTCTTAGTTCCATGTTCCAGTCCCTTCCAGAGAGCAGAGTGCATCTCTGTACTCACTTATGTACTTGGAGATGGATGCTACTGAGCTGAGACATAAAACACAAGCAGGTGAGACAAGAGGATGCCAAAACCATGGTGGAAGGGTAGGACAAACGAAGATGAGTCTATTGCTTTTTGCTGCTTTCAGATTTAGAGATTTACTGAAGGTGGTTTGGGGTTGATTTTACTGTGTACCTACAGAACTGTGCTTGGAGGAAAAGAAACAGTCAGAAGGTTTGTTTATAGTACAGTGTTGGCTTCTCCTCTTCCATCCTCCTTCCTGTCCTTGATGGATGGGAGAAATGTTCAGTTGTTTGGTACTTTGGAACTCACCCAGTGGTGCCAAGGTCCTGCTGGGACACTCCTGTGGCTGTGTGAGAGCATAGGCAGTGCCCTCAAGCTCTGGAATCACAAAATCCTGGGCTGGTTTGAGTGGGAAGGGAGCTCAAAGCCCATCTCATCCCACCCCTGCCATGGCAGGGACACCTCCCACTGTCCCAGGCTGCTCCAGGCCATGCCCAGCCTGGCCTTGGGCACTGCCAGGGATCCAGGGGCAGCCACAGCTGCTCTGGGCACCCTGGGCCAGTGTAAACCTCAAAGAAAAGAACTACTTCCAAATATCTAAATTTATCTTTTTTCTAAATTTATCCCTTTTCAGTTTAAAGCCACGTTCCCCCCTGGGCTTGAGGGCTTTGCTTATGCAGTGAGGGTTAGGAGGGGTTGGGAGATGCTCAGTGTTGGTGACAATAAGAAGTCAATTGGGAATAGAAAGCTGATTCCCAAGGTGAGAGAGGCTGCCTGTGGTACCTGGAGATGCCTTTTTTTGCTAAAAGGGGAACTGCCATGCCCAGGCTTGCCCCTTTGCCCACAGGTTCTAAATTCCAGGTAATCTGGTCTCGTTTGTGCAACTTTTCTTTGCGGGCTCTGAAAATGTGCTTTAAACGCTCTTGCAAATGAATAAATAAAAAGTCTCTTTGGAAGCCTGAAACCACAGTAAAGCCCTTGAGCAAAGATAATTGTCTGACTGTATTGGAGCTTATATTTAAGCAAGTCCAGAGAGCTGGAGCAGGGCAGGAAACCAATATATTAATTAATTTCTGCAGTGCCACTGGCCTTGCCTGCCTCCCTGTGCAGAGGAACATACACGGTGGAAGGGCTGTCATGTCCACTCTGGTGTTTTAAAAATTAATCAAGTAATAGTGCTGATTGCAAAAAAATCTTTATTTAAAACCTTCTATATTTAATTTTTGAAAAGTTTATCTAACTTCATATATTCTTCATCTAAGAAGAGAAATAATGGAAAAAAAAAAAACAAACCCAAACCCCCCACATTCTTTTCCTTCCTTAGAGAAAAAGATTTCAGCCAGCTGAGAATCTCATTTAACAGGTGGAGATGCACATCAAATAGGAAGTGATTCTTTTCTTAAAAAAAAAAATCTTTGTGGGAATAGAAACGCCAGAACTCCAAGTTAGTGTGAGGTGGTTTGTGGTGACCAATTGCCTTCTGTAGCTGAATTTCAGTAATTGGTATTGGGGAGGCCACGAGCCCTTCCACACCACCCTATTGCATTGGGGATGTCACACTCCCTGGGCATAGGTGTGCCATGAATTTAGAATTTGAATGTTGGGAAAAACGGAACATTTGGTATTTAAAGTATTTTAAAACTGCCTTTGTGGCTGTAACTAACATGGGTAATTTTGAAAGCTGTCACAACCAGTAAAATGGGATTTCATTGCAACAGTGCTGATCCTGCCCAGACCCCTATTCCCATGGTTTAGAGTTTCCCAGCCTCCTTTATTTGGGACATGGATAGATCTGCCAGGGAAGCCTGCATTCCACGAGGAGGGCACATGAACCAAAGCGCTGCACAGCACAGTGAGCTTGGTTTAAGTTTTTGACTCCCACCACCCACAGTTGCAGTTCTGAGACCCTCACATATCCACATCCCCCAGGCTGAAACCCACTGAGCTCAGCTCAGAACCAGGCCATAAATAAATGCATCATGAGAGCCCTGGAGCACCCAGAGTGCGGAGAAATCCAGTTTGCTCTGTGCTGATAATTGAATGATATTTCATTCCAGTGATTTTTAGATATCCTCTTATTGTAATATACTGTTACACTCCTGATTTTCCTTGTGCAGTGCCTTCCCAGCTAATTGGATTTTGGCTCTCCTATGATGAACTTCCATCAAAAGTAGCAATTACTGCTTTCAGCATTGTCCAGTCAATCACAGCAACCCTTTGGTTGTGCCAGGTCCTCACTCTGTGGCCGAGGATTGAACACAATCCATTTAGCATTATTTATCAGGTGGGCTTGGAGCTGCCCTTGCCAGGCTTTTCCAGCTTCGTGTCGTGTGATCCTGGAGTCAGACTTCAGAAATCTTGTTTTATATAATACAGATGGACATAATGTAATCAGGGAGGTGTTGACAAAGCTGATTTGAAACATGTGAAATTAAATCCTCATCAGATCAGCGCTGTCAGCCTGCAGTTCCCATCTCTTCTTTTGTTTTCCCTGGGGCTCATCTGAGAGCAGAGCTATCTCTGCTTTCCATGTTGTGTGATTATTTTCTTCCTTTCCACTGTATTAGTTTTAGTTTCATGGACAAAGAGTTTACTTGGAATATTGGCTGAGGGCTATGTGCATTTTGGTGTTTTCGCCATCTTCCTAATGTAATTTCCTGATTTTTGTGTGTGCTTGTGGTAGAAGTCTGAGGTCAGAAGTGAAGATAGATCAGGGTTTGTCACACGATTCCACTGTCTTGCCCAAGTGTTTATAAACTTTGGGTAAAATCTCAGTTCTTGTTTAATAATTTTTTTTCCTTTCCTGGTGGCAGTAGGCAGCTCATGAGATGTGAAAAGTTGACTTAATTCTGGTGTCATATATTGTAGTGTGGCACCCACAGCACTTTACATCTTGATTGACTTATTTTAAACCTGCTGAAGCAGAGTTTTCAAGGTATTTCTTTGTTGATTCACTGCTGGATTATGTTTCCAAACTGTTATTGAGAATAATGGGATTAAAACTCTACTTGTTACATTCAAAGGACAGGGATGCTCCAGCCAGGCTAGGATGGGTTCTTTTTGCCTTTTGTGCAAATTATTTGAACAAAACAAATGTGAGAGATTTTATCAGATATGGTTTGAAGCTTTTTGGTTTTCAGTCGTGGTTAGTGTCAGCACAGGCCTTAATTAAATTGTAGCCTTTGAGGTAAAATTTATATCTTGGGAAGCATCACTTTGTGTAGAGCTCTAAATCCTCTGGAATTGTTGGTTTGGTCGGGCAGAGCTGTGCTTTTCCATCGGGGGAGCAATCTTCGGGCACAACAACAGTGTGATAGAAGTCATAAATAAACTAATAAATCAGTTCTCAATGGCTCCCACCTCTCAGCTGGAGGTCAGGAAGAAAAGTCACTGGTGGGGGAGCAGCCAGGAGATGTCCCCAAGGAGGAGAACAACTCCAAATCACATTTGGCATTAATCTGAGGAGCCCATTGCCTGTCCAGCTGAGGAATGGGGATCTGGCAGGGCTCTCGCACCATCAGCACCTGGGGAAGGAATTTGTCTCCATCCTGTGTCCTGCATGAGCTGGGGTGGCACATGGCACCCAGGCCATGACAATTGTGTTCTTCCCTGCTGTGGCCCTGGGGCTGTGCCAGAGAACCTGAGTGATGGGAACAGACACTCCCACAATGTTTTAAAAGTTCTGGTTTTGTTTAACTTAAGAAGCTGTTTCCACAAACCCCCTTTTTCTGATTCTTCCCTTCTTATGCAAACAGAAATGTGAAAATATGTTGGATTTGTGGATGTGGGACTCCCTCAAAGCCAAAGGGGAGGTTCTCATTTAGTGAAAGGTGTATTTAAAATTTACAGTATTAAAGGCAAGCAGTAACTGTAGAGTTTAGGGACGTTAAGCTGAATATTCATCTATTTAATATGAAGTTTACATTTACTTGAGATAAAGTTCACTTAATGCAAATCACCCTACAGATCTCCTGTAGGTGTTTCCTGGCCCGTGATACAACTCAGTGTGAGCAGGCAGAACTTGATGCTTGGATAAGGCACCAGAGGGTTTTAATTCCTGATATGGCACAGAAATACCATAAATGAGGGGAGCAGCTAACTGGATTTGAGGAGGAAAAGGACATGAGATGTTTTTTTGATACAGTTGTGTCCTGTACAAATATGTAAGTTCTAACTAAATTAATCAACTTGACCTACCAGAGAACTTCAAAGAGTGGGTGTGAAAGTGGGCAGGGTCTTTTGTGAAATGTCCTGTAAACATTTATTCCAGTACATTTGGTCCTCAATTTGATGAAGAAGGGTTCATTCATCTGCAGGGAATTGCTTAATGGCCTCTGTACACCAGAACTTTTATTAATATAACAGTGTCACGTTTCATTGCAAGGACAGAGCTGCTGAGAAGCTGAGGAAGTGGCATTTTAAATAAAATTCTATTTCTATTCTAATGGCCAGGATTAAATTTTGTAGTGACTTCTCACTTATTTACATCTGCCTCAAATATCTATACCCAAATGGAGCTGTTGTAGAGCAGCTCTGTAGTTGGTTTGGCCTTTAGTGTTTACAAGACCCATGTGTCAGTGTTTTGTGTAAGTGCTCCTGGGATTTGAGGTATTTTCCTCTCCTGTGGAAAAGAATTCATGGCAGAAAAAAGATGATTTGTCTTGTTTCAGCTTGACATGTGTGGTGAATCAGACATATGTATGTTGTGTTATTTATTTATTATATAAATTAAAATGATGTCAAATATACATAATGCACATGCATATAAAATGTATGAACGTGATTATACCTAGAGATAATATTCCAGGCTTGTCTTGGGGTGAGGCCAGAGTTTTCCCTAGGCCAGCTGCTTGGAAAGCTCCTTCGTTCCCCAGCTGTTGCTCTGAGGTTTTACATGCCCAGAGGAAACATTGTAAAAAGGAGAGTGTGTTCAGAAGCTCTTTTCTTCCTGCTCTGCCCCCTTTCTGCCCCCACTCCTCTCCCTGTTTCATTGCTGCAAGTTCACAAAGTTATTTTCCTTCATCCAGGCCACTGATGGGCAGAAAAAAGCACCCAAACTTAATCCATAAGGGACTAATATTACCTGCAGCATCTTCAGCCTTCCTTGCTCTCTGTCTCAGATGGCATGGAATTAAATAGTGGCTATTAAAAATTAACAAGGGTGCACAGATGGTTATCAAGTGCTGATAATTGTGTCAGAGAGAAAATCTTCAGTATAATTTCCAGTATTTCTGTGATGTTGTGACCAAGTTTGAATTTCCCTCAGCAGTAGAATATTTCCCTCAGCAGTAGAAGTCTGGCAAAAGCTCAAAGAATTGACGGTTTTAAAGGCTCAATTTTGCATGTGGAGCTTTTCCAATTTGCAGTAAAAGTCCAGAACACCTTCACAGGATGAATAATGGGATTGCATTTTGGGATCTCAGTGGGAAGGGTTTGTGAAGAGTTTATCATGGAAGTTTTATAGACAGTGATTAAAGAAATGATGTGAGTAGATAGATTGGAGTGTGGTAAAAAGAGCTGAGTGCTGTGACATCCACGCTGATCCAGTGTGAGGGTACAGACCCTGAACATGATAATTTAGAATAGGATATAGCATCCTCTGCACTCAGTCTCACCACTGCAGCCACCAATTTCAGAGCAGAAATCTGTCAGGATCTGCCAGAAGATCCTCTCTATCCCTGAGAAGCTGGGTAGTGAATCCATCTGTACTCCCAAGTGCTGATAAAGATGTAAATGCAATCCCATTATTTTCAAGTCTTTAAATGAGGAAGCACTTTGATTGCTTTAACTGCTGGAGAAGGTGGGTCTTGATCTCATCACCCATCCTTCCATTCTGTCACCTCAGAGAGTCAGGCTGACCTTGCTGTGGATAATTTGTTTAGAATCTTTTTATTCAGGTGCAATGTGGTCAAACCCCAACATGTAGAAATCTTCAGGAAAACTGTATTGAGCCTTTTTCAAAATCATGACATTGATTTAAAAAGTTGAGGTTTTGTGGGGGTTTTTTTGGTATGGGTTTTTTTTTGTTGTTGTTTTTTTATGTCTTGTTTCTGAGTTGCACAACTTAGTTTCCTCTGCTTCAAAGTAAGTAGGAAACCTCTCCTGTGGTGGAGCTGGGGCTGTGAGGCCAGGTCTCTTTCTTCTGATATGCAAAGGAAAATTGAGGAGGCAAATTTTTAGTCTTTCAACGCCCAAATTCCTTTAAGCATCTATTGCAAAGGTGAGAGTCTCCTTTCTGAGCTGACATTGCACCTCTGTACTCCAAATCATGGCTTTTTCCTGCAGATGTTTTTCAGCTCTCTGCAGCTGTCCCCAGGCAGGTGCATTTCCTCCCTCCTGAGGACAGCAGGTGATGCTGGGGTGGGAATGACAGAGACCCCACAGTGAGCAGCACTTCCCTGGGGCATTCTGACTTTTGCTTTTGAGGCTCATTTTCTCTGGGATGTGTTTTTTATTGGAGCAGAAATATGATCACAAAGCTGGGGATGAAATGATGTGGGCTGTAATTCCTAACCCAGCCGTGCCATTAACAGCAGTGTTAATTACTTCATCCTTAACCCTCTTGGAGAGAACAAAGCAGAGTTAAATGATTTGGCCCAGTGTCAAGCAGCATGTTGGGGTTTCAGAACTTCACATCTTGGATCTGAAGCAAAGGAGTTTTATTAACTGCCTTTCACCAGGCGTGTTTCAGTCAAGTGGTGCATAAATCAGCAGGGTTAGAAACCAGCCCTTCTTGCCCATGCCTTTGCACTGCTGATTATCAAAATGCTTATCCTAAATACATAAGTGGTGATCTATTAAGGGAATAAAAGCCTGGCTGAATATCATGTTTAATGAAACTAGAATGGGTGATACCAGACTTTGAACAGGCCTTTGGTACTTCAAGTCTATGCTATAATCTCTGCAAAGACACATTTACACAAACAGAAAGTGAAAAAAAAATACCTTTCTACAGAGTGCTGTCATGTGGAGGCGCTGAGGGGCTTTTATGAATTCTTTCTCAGTTTTCATTTTGAGCCTGTGATCTCTGTGCAGGCTTGGAATAACCTTCACAGGATATTTGGAAGATGGCTCCTTTTATGAAGAAAAGCTGGGCCTGGTCACATCAGGCTGATTTGCAGTGCTCACTCTTCAGGTAGAATCAGGAAGAGATGAGAGCTGATGGATCAGGCCTTGGGATGTGGAGTCAAACTAAGATTTGGAAGCTGTTATTCCCATTTCAGGCAAAAAGAGGAGGAATCAAAAGTGTGTAATTCTCCTTACAAATGTGTGTTTCTCTTGCTGTTTGCCTGGGCAATGGGAGCCATTTTTCTGAAGTGGACTGAAAATCACTCCTCTGCATTTTGCTGTGTTGTGAGACTTGCAAATTGTGCAGTGATTAAACAAAATTATCTACTGATTGGTTAGGAAGTGCAGATTTCTCTCCACCAAATTTACACTCTTGTCCTGCTTGTATAATGAGGAAGTGGGAGAAACTCAGGAGTCTGTGGGATTTCTGGACGTGTAAAATCATTTCATGTTGTCATAAAACTGAGCACTGTAACAGTCTGGGTGTGAGATTACCCTGGAATTGTCAGTGACAATTATATCAACTTCCAGTTAATTGTATCAATATGCACCTTGTGTCCTTTGCAGAATGATGAAGTCCTCTGTCCACGCAGAAGAAGATGACTTTGTCCCAGAGCTGCAGAGGAGCATCCACCCCAGGGAGCGGCCGGACTGGGAGGAGACGCTCAGTGCCATGGTAAAGAAACACCTGGGCTGCCCCTTCTCTTCCCATCATCTCCCATTCTGAGCACTCTGCTCCTCTAGTCCATTTGTACTCCCTGAGTTTCAGCTTTTTAAATGGATTGGACAATACTTTGAACAAGGCCAAAATGCTTTCCTTCCTCTGGCAGTTTGTCAAGGAGAGGGAAGGAGCTTTCACAATGCTTCTGCCCTATTAATACGTGCCCCAAAGCAGGTCTTGTAACCAATTAAAAGGTCCATAATGTCACAATGATTTTCAGTCTGCATTAACCTCTTTTTCAGCAAGACTTCTGAGCATGAAGGGAACTTCTTGTAAAAATGTGCTCTTTGAAGCATGCAGCATTGTGAAGGAATGAGATTTTAGCAAAATGCTGGCTAAGTCTACATAAATAAAACCTCAGCCTGAGAGCAAACGTGCCATCAGAGGGACCAGAGCTGCAGAAAAGCACACACAAAGGTGCTCTTTTAATCTCAGAGAGGGCACTCAGGTGGGCAGTGGGCCAGAGACAACTGGATTGCCTTAATATTCATGGGGGTTTTTGAAGCCACAGTTTCTTTGGGCGCCCTGTGCCAGGGCCTCAGCACCCTCACAGAGAAAAATTCCTTCCCAATATCTCATCTAACCCTTCCCTCAGCGGTGGGAAGCCATTCCCCCTTGTCCTGTCACCCTCTGCCTGTGTAAAGTCTCTCATACACCTATTTATGAGCCCCTTCAGGCCCTGCAGGGGCTCTGAGCTCTCCCTGGAGCCTTCTCTTCTCCAGGTGAACAGCCCCAGCTCTCCCAGCCTGTGATTGTTTGCACTTTTCACCTTGTAATTTTTTTTCCTTCCTTGTGTATGGCTGTTTTTGCCTTCTCTCCACCTTGGCCGCAGTTGGAGCACTGTCTGTTCCCATCAGTGTTGCTCAGGCAGCAGCACCTGCTCCCAGCTCAGAGCTTCCCACACTCTGGGGTCTGGTGGGAGTCACTGTGTGACACCTCACTGCTGTCTGTGACCTCCAGCTGTGTCTCAGAGCTGTCAGGCTGTAATTCAGTGTCCTCACCTGGGACACAGGTTTCCTGGCACATCTCATTAGTGTTGGTTTTTTTCTCCTGGTTGACTTGCAGTGAAGGGAATGTTCACCTGCTTGAGGCTGTTGTGCTCATGGACATTGTTCAGTGTTTATTTTACCCTGCATCATGCTCCTCTGCCCAATTAAATCACACTTTGGAACGTGCCCTCTTGCACAGCGCTGTGCCAGCAATGCCAAAACTGACTGGTCCAGTGGAGAAGAGATTTAGAGGATGATAAACAGGGAAATTCCCAGCTGGGATTGCTGCACAGTGACTTGGTGTGATGAAGGACAGTAAAGCTGCTGAACCTGTGTTTAGAGTGGCTGGATTTGTGCTCACGGTGTTGGTTTGACCTCAGGGTCCTCTGAATACAGTGTAAAGAGGGGGGAGAAAAATCTGTCTTGTTTGTGTTTACTGTGGTGAGTGAATCAAGTTTCCACTTTCCTTACCTGCAGTCAGGGGCAATATTCAGATGTAAATATTTGCAGGACCTTTTTCAGCACTGACAGAGTTCTCTGTTTAACCAGCATATCTTCAATATTCTGCCTTTTCCCTGATCATTTGAAGCCTGAGGTTTCTTCCCTCCCTCTGTTCCTTCACTTTGCATTTTTAGCAGCCTCTGCTTCAACCTTGTCCCAGAGACTGCTCTTTGCATGCTATGTGGCTGTCTCACAGTGCCACAGTACATCTCATTTTTGGTTAGTTGTTGTTGAAGATGCAAATTTTAGGTTTTGTTGCTGCTTGAAGCCCCAGCCCCCAGGGAATGGAGGATGCAGGGTTGGAAAAGTTGTTCCCTTCATTGGTTCCCCTGGCTGGAGCCCTGACAGGCGCCAGGCTTTGTCACCTCACATGAATTCACCTTCTCCCAGGTGAGTAAAGGCTGAGACAAGGGACACTGGAGAGCTGGGGAAGTCCTGGCACTTGTCTCCTGAGCTTTGCCTTGGAACATGCTTTTATTAAAAAAAGTCAATTTATGCATTCACAGCTACATGAACAAGTCGTCCCTACTCTTCCTTCCCCGTTTTATCCATAATACTTTTCAAAGGGCTTATTATTAATTTATAGAAGTGCTTTGTTTCCAGAGCTTTTTCTTAATAAGAAATAAACTGAAGGTCTTTCTAAATGTGTGGAGGTTGATGTCCTCCTATACTGTAAATATAAGGTGACAGAACCTCTTTATTTTTAATGTTTCTGTCATTGCCGGTTCATTTTCAGCACCTGAGTAGCTTCAGTCCTTTGTTTGATGCAACTTCTTTTGTCTTCTTTAGTTTATTATTTATACTTTCATCTGCTTTTTAGCACTGCTCGTTTTGTGTTTGTGGTTCAGCAGAAGGGCAAGTGATTCTGTGTTGGAGACCTGGTTTGTTTGGGGGGAATCCTAGAATTGGGAAATGGTTTGGGTTGGAAGAGACTTTAAAGCTCATCCAGTTCCACCTCCTGCCATGGGCAAGGACAGCTTCCACTGCCCCAGGCTGCTCCAAGTCCCTCCAGCCTGGCCTTGGGCCCTGCCAGGGATCCAGGGACATCTCTCCCTCAGTATTTCTGGTGCAATTCTGTGTTGTAGGTGAGGTGCAGGCTGAAGGAGAGGCAGCCCTGCTGGACAGAGTTCCCAGGAGCTGGGTAATGAGGCAGCTGCCTGGAGCTCCTCAAGCATTGCCATATTTTGTATTCCCCCCCGACTCATGCCCTGTATTTTTAGACTTTAGGTGTATTAGACACATTTTTTGTGTCTCAGCCCCCAATTCCCACTGTGCTGCACCTGCTGGGTAACCTTCACACATCCTGGGATTTCTGCCTCTGCTCCACTTCAGAAAGTGCAGTTGATGATATTGACTTTCTTCATAGAACACTTCTGAGTTCTGGAGCTGCAAAGCCCCGAGTGAGCCAAGGAAAATTGCAGTTTATGGATTTTCTAACATTTCTCCAAGACAGTAATGTTATTTTAAAGGAAAGGGGTATCTTTTTCTTGTCAGGCCCTGCTGAGTGCTCTGTTTCTGAGTTGCAAGAAATGAAGTTGTGAAAGAGCCTTTATATAATATATCTCACATGAGCCTACAAAACAGCTGTCCTCAGCCTGCATTAACTTTAGCATAAATTGATGCTTGTGCTTAATATTACATTTACCACATGTTGCTGACCTCCTGAGTTCCTCCTTTCTCTTCTTCATGAGTTCAGGGAGTTGCACTGTTTGAAAGCACTGAGCCCATGGCTCTCCCCCCATCAGGCTGCTGTGCTTACTGACCCTCTGGTCCTGCCTTGTCTGAATTTTGTTGTGAAGCAGCATTAAGATGCTGAGATAAACACAGAAATCTTCATTTATGCACCCATTGCAAATGTGCTTACAGAGAGGTGCCACGTGAGCTGCATTCACCTGACACTGGAGATCAGGGGAATGCACTCAAAAAAGGACCTGGAGCTGCTGGGGCAAGTCCAGAAAAGCCATGGGGCTGCTCCAGGGCTGGAGCCAGGCTGGGAGAGCTGGGGGTGCTCACCTGGAGAGGAGAAGGCTCCAGGGAGAGCTCAGAGCCCCTGCCAGGGCCTGAAGGGGCTCCAGGAGAGCTGGAGAGGGACTGGGGACAAGGGATGGAGGGACAGGACACAGGGAATGGCTCCCACTGCCAGAGGGCAGGGCTGGATGGGATATTGGGAATTGGGAATTGTTCCCTGTGAGGGTGGGCAGGCCCTGGCACAGGGTGCCCAGAGCAGCTGGGGCTGCCCCTGGATCCCTGGCAGTGCCCCAGGCCAGGCTGGATGGGGCTGGAGCAGCCTGGGACAGGGGAAGGTGTCCCTGCCATGGCAGGGCTGGCACTGAATGAGCTTTAAGATCCCTTCCAACTTTCTGTGATTCTCTGCATGCTTCTGAAGAAGTCACTTTTCCTGCACTTTTTCAATTCCTTGAGCTTTGGAAACCTTCAGAATATGAGAATATGATTGTCCAAGCGCATGGAAGGATTTTTGTCCCCCTGGTGCACCTCTGGCTGGGATCTCGCCTTGTCTGGGAGTTTTGCTGTCCATAACAAGAGGTGACAGCTGGGGTCAGGTGTGGAATCAGGGTGCTTAGAAAAGGGGAGTCTCTGAATTAATGTAGAAGACTCCGTGAATTTGACAAGTGCACAAGAAGGCAGCAGCTGCAGTTGGTACCCATCATTTTAGGCTTTTGCTGTTGGAATTCCCTTAGGAGAAATGCAAGCTTATAAATACTTTAGAATGGCACAGGGCTAGAGCCTGTCCTACGAAGCCCCTGGAATAATCTTAGCTCTTAGGTCACAGGGGTTCTGAGATCTGTAGTATTTTCAGCATTTGATGCCAGATAGGGAAGGTTCTGTGGCTTATGAAGGTAATAAAGGCTTTTTAATGAGACCTCGATATATCACTGTTAAATCTGGGACATGAGTGAGGAGAAAACTATTTTTAAATGCAATTATGAATGTGTGCAGGGATTAGTGCATTATGAGGGTTTAAAGAAAGATTTTATGTCCTTAGTGTTTGTTTCTCATTCTTTGTACATCACTTGGCCAGTGCTGCCCCAGGTCTTGAGTAGGGCTTCTGCAAGAATAGATGCCAAAAATAGAATACATGGGGCTTCTTTTTTAATTAGTGTTGGTTCATTGGTTGGTTTTTAATTCACAGAAATCAGGCCTGTTTCTGATGCAGACTAACCTCCAGGAATTGTGGAAAAATCTGCATAAAAAGGGAATGTGGTAAATCCATTTGCTTGGCCCTGTAAGCTATAGTGATTTCCCAGCAGTGGTTTACTGAAATGATCTCATTTTAGTTTCTCAGATATGTAGATATAATACCTTTGAACATGTTAAAATTGATATTTTGGAATTTTTTTCCCTGTGTCTCTTAATGCTTTGTATGTGTGTGAACCCACAGCAGAATTTTACAGCTGAGGATATGGCTGGGAGCTCTGAAGTCACTGACAGAGTTTTGTCAGGCTGATCCTGTTCTCAGATGGGTTCCACATCATGGAAAAAATTTCTTGGGGAAAAATGTGCTTTTGAACCCTGACTGCCCAGCTGCAAGTTCTTTTTACAAGTTGAAGGTTTTAAGCTCTCAAGTGCAAGGAGAAGTTTTAGGAGATATGAAGCTGAAATTGTGGGGGTTTTCTGCTATCTTGAAAGGGCTTGAACAAGTCAGTAGAAATGAACTTTAGAATCATGGAATCTCCTGAGCTGGAAGGGACCCACAAGTCATTGAGACAGGAGGGCCAGGGATCCCAGCCATCCCACCCTGTGCTGAGGACATTGTCCAGGTTCTCCCTGAGCTCTGACAGCATCAGAGCCTGATTTCAATGGTTCCCCACCTGAGTGCTCCAGCATTTGGCTTGTGGCTCTAAGTCTGAGGGATCCCTGCCTTAATGCTATAGAAAATGTTACCTGTAGGTTTGGAGGTTGGTTTTGTGCTGCTGAAGGTCCTCAAGCCTGGATTAGTGAGTCAGAGCTGTGTTAATCCTGCAGGAGCTGCACTGGGCAGCATTTTCATGGAGTGGCTGCAGCTCAGGCTGGGCAATGGGGATAACAGAGGGAAGGGTGGAATGGGAGTGGGAGTCCAGGAAGTGAGGACAGCACAGGCACTGATCTTACACAAATGTTTTGGGACAGGCCAGCACACCAGGCATCCATCAGGTGCAATAATATTTTGGTCAAAGCAGTTCTGCTCTGGCATTGCACCAGTAACCTGTATTTCCTATTCAATTCACATCACTTGCTTTTCCTTGTTATTGCTGCATGGGTCTAGCATTATTTTCCCTCGTTAAGCTTTTGGCAAGGGTTTCTGTTGCTGTGTGAGGTTCTTTCTGTGCCTCTTAGGTTAGAGGGGCCTTTTCATTTCACAGGCTGGCTCGCAGCACGGAGCTTGTCCCCGAGAAGCTTTGGAAATTGGGGCGATCACTTAATTGGCACATTGGCTTCCATTTGGCTTTGCCAATTAAATAAATTCAATTAATCCAGAATGGAGACTGTATTTTTGGCAGGAAGTATTAATTCATAGTAATAATTTAATTTTCATAGGCAAGAGCAGCAATAGTTTCTGGTTACATTTAAAGCCTTGCCAGTGTGCGCACTCTGGTACTACAGTGGTGAGCCAGGAGATCCAAATTATATTTTGTAAATATCTGTTTGAAAGTCCCTTTCTATACAACAAAATGAAGGAATTATTTAGAATTTGCTATGGCTGGATCAGCAGCTTTCTGTGCACCATCATCACCAATTTTAATGCACCCTGTTTGTAATTTCTTTCCTAATTCTGGCTCAGCCAGGCTGCTGTTGCTGGTGGTGCTGTTCCTGTGGTGCTGGGGATGCTGCTGTTCCTGCTCCAGGTTCTTCCTGACCCTGAGCTTTGAAGTCAGGATTACACTGTCATGACCCTCCACCTCTTTCCCTCCCACCCTGTTCTGAAGCTGATCTCTTTCTATGCCTGTTTTGTTGTCAGATTACAGGAAATGCCACAGTTGTTCAAAATGTACTTATTTGGGAGATAAAACTTATAATTTATTTACTATCAATCACTTTTCCCTAGTCCCAGCTGCTTAAAAATAAGGTGGAACATTAAGGAAGGGAAAGAAGTCTCTTATTTTTAAGTGGTTCATTTAAAAAAAAAAATTTTTCTTTAATTACTGTCCATGTCTTCTTAGTTACCATAATGCAGGAAAAGATGGAACAGTTTTTAAAGGGTATCAACAGTCTGCTCATCCATCCCCTTCCATTCCCCACCCTAATTTAAGCCCAAGAGACAAATCGTGTCAGAGTTTGTCTTTCTGAAGATTGTAGGCATTAATGCTTGGGTTTTTTTGTCATGATTCAGCCTTCATCATTGTAAAATGATGAATTATTCCATGAAGATGTTGGTAATCATTAGCCTGACTTTTTTATGTCATTCCCTACATTTCTGCCTTGCTGCATGTTATGGGTCACTGCTGTGTTGGTGTAAGGTTGCACATCTTGAGATTTGATCAAATACCATGGTTGCCAGGGCACAGATTATTCATGGAGTCATGGAATGGTTTGGGTTGAAAGGAACCTTAAAAGCCCATCCAGTGCCACCCCCTGCCATGGCAGGGACACCTTCCCCTGTCCCAGGCTGCTCCAGCCCTGTCCAGCCTGGCCTTGGGCACTGCCAGGGATCCAGGGGCAGCCCCAGCTGCTCTGGGCACCCTGTGCCAGGGCCTGCCCACCCTCACAGGGAACAATTCCCAATTCCCAATATCCCATCCAGCCCTGCCCTCTGGCAGTGGGAGCCATTCCCTGTGTCCTGTCCCTCCATCCCTTGTCCCCAGTCCCTCTCCAGCTCTCCTGGAGCCCCTTCAGGCCCTGGCAGGGGCTCTGAGCTCTCCCTGGAGCTTCTCCTCTCCAGGTGAGCACCCCCAGCTCTCCCAGCCTGGCTCCAGAGCAGAGGGGCTCCAGCCCTGGAGCAGCTCTGTGGTCGTTATTCACCTTCCCAGCTCTTGCAGCATCAAGTGTCCTGTTCTGACCTCCAGGTCATTTCTGGAGAGCAGTGTCACCTCCCACGTCCAGCTCGTGTCACCGTTTCTGGAGGGCAGCAGGGGGAGGAGTCCAGCCCCGTTTGTGGAGCTGGTGTGTGATCCCAGGCTGGGCTTTCCCCTCCCCTTGGGCACAGTTAGGGACTCCTGTGTTGTGTTGGTCAGAAGTTTATGGACACTGTGGTATAAAGTGCATGCTGGAGGCAGACACATTCCTCACATTGCTGTGTTGTCACAGGGCTTTGGGCAGGGAGTGCAGTGGATCCCAGTTTTGTGCTCATGCCATTGGACACAGCTCTTCTCTATAAACAAAAGCTGAGCCCAGGTTGGCTTAACACACAGAAATATAAATTCCTGTTAATTGTCCTGACTCAGATGCTGGGGTTGAATGTCAGGCTGCTGTTTTTTTCCACCTTCCCCATCTTGCTGCTGCTGCACTGGGACAACTCCTGAGTTTCTAATCCGATTTATACCTATAACATAACATCACATTGTTATATGCATAATCACTGGCTGTGGCCAGGGGACTTACCAGAGTGGGATTTGCTTGTTTGAGCCTGAATCTATCTCTGTTGTGTTTTATGTGATGAGAAATTGCTTTCTACAATAACAACCCAAAGCTCCAATTGTCCTTTTATATCCAAGCCATAATTAGGATCCCCTTCTCCCTCTGTGCATCAAACAGTAGCTGGGATCTTTGGGGCTTTTTTTTTACCAACAGGAAACTGGAATCAGAAGTATTGTTCTTGTTGGATGTTCTATTTTCTGTGGCTTTTCTCTGTAATTTATTTTGTAGGCTGTACAGAAGCAGAACTCTAACCCTGTCTGCCTTTCACACGCATATTTTATGTGGGATTTTTGTTCTTAAAGAAAGTGCATTCCTGAGCCACTCTGCCATTGTGTGAGGCTGTGTACTGTACCCTGCAGCTCCTGGGCCCAGGGCTTTGGGAATGGTAATCAGGCTCCACTATGGGAATGTCAGATCCAAACTTGGGGCTGTCAGGGAGTTATCATGCTAATGCTGCCCTCAGTAGCTGACCATTCTCTTGTGCTTGGTTGCATCCCTTTTAGCCCTAAAACTGGGGATTCTGTGAAGGAAACACAAGTGTGAGACTGTTCTGCTGAAAATCCCTGGCACCCACTGGGTTCATGTGCAGAGGATCAGTGACAATCTGTGTGTCTTTCAGGCTCACTTGGGAAATGTTGCCATGGCACAAACTCACACTGCTCTGCAGAGGTGAATTTTGGTCACAGTGACAGTGACAGTGCCAAAGGAGGTGCTCAGAGCTGCCAAGCTGCTTGTTCCATGTCTTGGATTCCACTTCAGTGGTTTTACATGGCAGCTGGAGAAGGTTTGACCTACATATCAGTGACCTGCAGATCTTCATTTGAAAACACAGTAGACAAATAGTTAAGAATTTGTTCTTTGCTCATTCCAGGCTGATCCTTTAAACTATGGTAAATGGATGCCCTGGATGAACTCCTCTGTGATGCTAAGTCTCTGGAATGAGAGGTTTCTCTGAATTTGCCAGCTCATGGCAATGCTTTAAAGTGTTTTTTTGTTTTGCTTTTTCTTACTCCCCCCGTCATTTTCATGGAGATTCTGAGAGTAGAAAAAACACATTCTGTGTGGTCCTTTAAAAAAAAGAGAAGAATTCTCTTTTATACATGGAATGAACTAAGTACTGGTTGGAGCAGTTTGGAATTGAGAACCTGAAAAATGGAATTAAAAGTTCTAAGCTCACAAAATGATGCACATTCACATGTCTATTCAATGCAGATTTCTTAGCCATGGGATTAACAATATGCATTGCCAATGTTCAAAGTTTCCTTACTGTAAGCACTTGTCATTTTTTCATTCCTTTTCTCTATCCCATTATCTCAGTTACCATGAGATTTTAAAGGCATGTCTGGCTGGGTGAGTGTTTCTGCACATTCCATAATCCCTTAACTGAGAGCTGGACTAAAAGGTCAGTTCTAGCTCTCATTCCTTAGGCCATCCTGGCCTTGAGCTCTGCACCTAAAGCCCCCCTCTAGCCAGAAGGGATATTTACACTAAGGAAGGAGCTAAGTGATGACTTCAATTAAAAAAAAATAAAATTAAAAGGTTCCAGTGTTTCTTACTCTTGAAAATATCCTTGTGCTGAGTGTTATTGAATGTGCCTGTGCTGCGCTCTGCTGATGAGAACATGAACAGCACAGGATTAATCCTTAAAATCACAGAATCACAGGATGGTTTGTGTTGGAAGAGATCTTCAAGCCCATCAGGTTCCATCCCTTGCCATGGACAGGGACACCTTCCACTATTCCAGGTTGCTCCAAGCCTGGTCCAGCCTGGCCTGGAGCACTTCCAGGGACAGGAGACCGCAACCACCTCCCATGTTAATTAAGAAATGCAGAATTGGAGGGGGATATTTAGTGTTATTTTTAACTTCTTTGGTAAAACTCCTATAGTATGACAAGCACATATTTTTCTTTAAGATGGCATTGCCAGACCTGGGTACCTAAACTGGGTGTTGCGTCTTTATTTTAAATGTGTGCAAATATTTTGAGCAGCTCTGAAAAATGTAGCTGCAATATGCTAATGTGACAGAGCCATGCTGTATGGAAATGCTTAAGAAATTAATTTGGTTCCACTGAATGAATCCATGGAAAGTGGTAACATGAAGAACTTAGCAAATATTTGCATTTCCATCATATTGCCCCCATACCTCTGACATTTTGGGGTGAACGTTGTCTCTTCATCCATTCCCATATATTTCTGCCATTCAAAACAGTGACCCAGTTGTAGCCTTGCTGTGCTCAGTACATCTTAATCCTTTTAGGGATAAATGCTGTGGAATTGGGACCTTTCCTTCTGAATTATTTGGAGCAGCTTGAACATGGTGACTCTCAGTTTAGTGGAGCATTTTCCCTTTCCTTCTTTGACTTATTTACTGTGGAGAACCAGGATAGTTGTCACAACATCTGAAGGAGGAGCAGAGAGAACTTTGTCTCCCTGGAGTGTGTTAAAGGCTGCACAGTCAAAGCTGAGATCACCAAAATTCTTCCTTCATTGTGCTGCGGGTGAGTTCCTGGGCAGTAATTCCTGAGAGCAGGTGTTGAGGGAGCCATCACCTTCCACCTCACAGGGAGCGAGGAGTTTTGTGGGACACTTTCTTTTTAGTGCTGCAGAGCAAACTCCCTGATGGAGCAGATGCTGAGCCAGCTCTGTGTAGTGAGCTGGCATCCAAAATTTGGGGTAGCTATTGATGTCCTTGTACGTGAGCACCCACTTCAGCCCTCTTCATTCCTCCTCATGCCAAGTGAAGAAATTACTGCTCCCTACAGAGTAATGACTTCTCCTGAAGCAATATTTCTGTTCCCTGCTGTTCTCCAGCAAAGAAGTAAAACTGAAGCAAAGCTTTAGGGTTTTTGAGAGCTCTAGAGGCCTTTTTTTTAGGGTTTTTTAGGTTTTTTTCCTCTCTTTGTAATTTTTCTTTCCAAGAAGATCGAGGGGAAATATGAAGATGATGTAAAGGAAAGACTGTCATGGAAACCAAAGAGCATTTGGAATCAGCTCTGCTGTTTTTAGAAACAAGGCCATGTGCTGACAGAATCCAGAGCAATCTGGTCCCTCCAAACTGGTTTTGTTGAGAGACTGACAGTGGAATATGTTAGTGCCTAATAGTTAATTTTGCTTTGTGATAACCTTGGATTAAATTCCTGCCTTCAGAAATCTCACCTGGATTCAGTCACCTGCCAATATGTATCTGTGGTCTCTCCTCAGAGGTCTTTCTGTAGTCCTGTGGAAAACCAGCTATGGGATTACTTGTGGGATTCCAGGTTTCCTGTGCATCCCAGAGTAAGTCAGAAGCAGCAGGAGGAGAGCTGTGGGATCTACCCTGGTTCAATATTCTCCCCTGTTGAGGATACCAAGGTGGAAACTTCATCACGTTGTGTTCACCGGACTGTTGTGTTGAGTTTTACACATATTTCAGATTGTGTTACGTCTCTGCACGTGAGGGAGAAAGGTTGACATGTTTTCTGATAAATGCAAGGAGACTCTTTAGGAGAAAATCCTTTCATATTATGCTGTGGAATCGTTAGATATAAATTATTTATGACTAAGGTTTTGTGTGCTAGAGAGCACAAAGCTGAAGTTTTCTAAATCATGTCTATAAATAAAAAGACTAGAAATCTCAAATGCTTAAAGCTAAACAGCCTGATTTGTGAGAGCTCTCAGATTCCTCTCTCAGATTCCCAGGGAGATTAGGAGCAACACTTGAACAGGTCCAGGGAAGGGAGCAGACCTGGGGAAGGGGCTCACCCCAGGAGGGGCTGAGGGAGCTGGGCAGGGGCCCAGCCGGGAGCAGAGGAGGCTCAGGGGCCCTTGTGGCTCTGCACAGCTCCTGACGGGGGGGACAGCCAGGGAGGGTTGGGCTGTGCTCCAGGGAACAGGGACAGGAGCAGAGGGAACGGCCTCAAGTTGCTCTAGGGGAGGTTTAGATTGGATATCAGGGAGAATTTCTCTTTGGGAAGGGCTGCCCAGCCCTGACACAGCTGCCCAGGGCCGGGCTGGGTCACTGTCCCTGTTGGTGTGCAGGAAACTGTGGCTGTGGAGCCCTGGGGCACGGTCTGTGCTGAGCACAGGGGGGGCAGCCAGGGATGCTCTGGATCCCAAAGGCCTTTCCCACCCTTCCCAATCCTGTTCTGCTGTGATCCACGGGAGGGTTGGACAGGCACACAGGCGTTCTTCCTCCTCCCTAGAGGAAGGCTTTAGTGAGATCTCCCTGCCTGGCAATCCCTGCAGGTGTCTGTGACAAAATACTGACTTTCTGCAATATTGTCTCAACTACTGCTGATACAAGTCAAGCTTTTGGAAGGAGAATTTCTTGGTTTAGGGCAAGCTGGTGAAGTGGTGTCGCTCCAAAGCCTTCCCTGCAAAGGTAAGCGACTGAGATTCCTGATAAATCAATTCTCTGAGTTCTGCCTTGAGCTCTAATTTGTTTACCAAGTTTTGGACCGGAGCAGATTGATGCAGCAGTGACATTCAGCTGTGAAAATGGGACCAAACAATTTGCATAAACAGATTTGCTCTGCAATTACCAGGTTTCCGCAGCACAGCGATGCATAGAAAATAGGGAAGTGAGAAGCCACTGATGATGCCAGGTAGCTAATTTTCAGATGTAAATAATCCAACTGTTTCAAAATGATTTTTAAAATTAAATTACTGTGACACAAAGCACAAAAGATGACAAATTTCGTTTGGAGGGTTTTGCCTGTGTTTTGAGGGGAGAGTGACCTGCATGCTACATGCCAAGTTTTGCATCAAAACAGGTACAAAACAGGGTATAAAATCTATTTTATGTAGCTGTGTGTCTTTGGTTTGAATGGAAAGGAATTGTTATTTAGGAGTAATTGCAGTTTCTAAAATTACAATAAGTTTCTTTTTTGGTATCT
Source organism: Zonotrichia leucophrys gambelii (assembly GCF_028769735.1). Classification (NCBI taxonomy): domain Eukaryota; kingdom Metazoa; phylum Chordata; class Aves; order Passeriformes; family Passerellidae; genus Zonotrichia; species Zonotrichia leucophrys. The sequence goes on along the minus strand of NC_088193.1, from coordinate 7,496,422 downwards.
ATCTCTCCACCAAGGTTTTTTCTCATATTGGTACCTCTTAATAAAGATCTGAGCTTGCACAAGTTCTCTGTCCTTACCTTTCTGTGCTTTTGCCTCAACTGTGAGCCTTGGAGAGATGGTTGTTCTGCAGCAGTCCATGGAGCTCAGCTCAAATTGGAAAAGCCCCTGGAGTAATTACTGCCTTGCATCTCACTGTGGTCCAGTTAACTGGATGCAGAAAATAGGAGATGCAGAAATCCAGCTCAATTTGGACTTAACTCCTCTGGGAAGGAGAGGATAATACGACTTTTCCAAGAGAGGTGCTGGCATTTTGGGCTCCTGGAGGTGTGAGTTTTGCCTACGCCGCTTTGAGTCAGATCCAGGGAGGTCTCTGCCCACTGCTGAAAACTGGCTTGAAGCCCACATTTTCTGTCAGATTGTTTATCCATTTTTATATCCCACCAGCTCCTACTGCTGATAGAGAAGAAAAATTACTTTTCTTCCTACAGAAATTCTGTTCCTTAGGAAATTAAGCAAGTGCATCCAGCTTGGCCTAAAAGCAGCTTATTGGAATGGCACATTTATTCTTGTAATTAGTTATTTTCTTATGTAAAAGACCTGTAAGGCTTATTAAATTGGTGATCCTCTTAATGCTAAAATCAACACTGAGACTCTCAAGTGTCCTATTACATCCTGAAGTGATTGTGTGCTCAGTAAGTCAGTCAGCCCAGGGTAGGTTTATTTAAGTGTATAAATATTGTTCCTGTTTTCCTCTGGTGAGGGGCTGTGCCTTTGTGCAGAGCTGTGGGACAGTGGGGTCAGAGCACTGGCTGTGGGCAGGGCTGTGGATGGTGCAGCTGGAGGAGAGACACCTGGGTTCAGACTTGTTCAGTGGTGCTCAAAGGGTGGAGCTCACTCAGAGTGAACCTTCCAAGGGCAGTGCTGGAGGCACCAGGAGCTGGTGGGTGCAGCTGCAGGTGAGTTCTGCAGCCCTTGGGGTTCATCTCCTCAGAGCCAGGCTCAGCCTGCAGCCCTGTGCCCAGGGGAGTGGGTGTTCCTGCAGCCTGTTTGGCTCTGTCCAGAGGAGGCACCAGGATAGTCAGAGGGATGGAGCAGCTCTGCAGTGAGGAGAGACTGAAAGAATTGGGATTGTGTTGTATTCATATTGCTGTTATCCTATTTCTAGAGTCCCATACCTTCTGGGTGGCTTGCTCACAAGCAGCCCTTCACAGCAGTGTTGCTCCTGCTTCTACATCAGGGCTCTCCCTAACCACCCAGCCCACCCCCTTTTATCCCAGTTATCTTCATTAGCTGCAGCTGCCACCCAATTAAGGGCATCACAGCTGCAGCCCATCTAGAACAACTAGGATTGGGGCAAGGCCACTTATACAATACATATATTTTACTGGGACTCCTGCAATTGGATTGTTCAACCTGGAGAAGAGAAACTTCAGAGTGACCTCATTGTGGTCTTCCAGAGCCTGAAGAGGCTGAGAAGGAAGGTGGGGAGAGACTGTGGGCAAGGACCTGGAGCGACAGGACAGGGGGAATGGATTCACACTGACAGAGAGTAGTTAGGTGGGCTGTTAGGAAGAAATTCTTCCTGTGAGGGTGGTGAGGCCCTGGCACAGGGTGCCCAGAGAATCTGTGCTTCCCCTTGGATCCCTGGAAGTGTCCAAGGCCAGGTTGGATGGGGCTTGGAGCAGGCTGGGATAGTGGAAAGTGTCCCTGCCCAGGGGAGGGGTGGGACTGGATGATCTGTAGGGTTCCTTCCACCCTGAACCATCCCAGGACTCTCCTCCTGTTGTCTAAAGCAGGGGAGTGAACCTCAAGTACCAGAGTGTCCCTGGTGGCTGCAGCAGGAGCCTCACATGGATAATGTGGCTGTAGCCTCACCCCTGTGCCTGTCTGGCCTTCAGTGGGATGGATCTCTCTCTCTCTCTCTCTCTCTCTGTCTGGCACTGGTCTGGTTGGTGAAAACAAGCAGGAGAGTGGCACTGGCTGACTCACCAGAGCTCTCAGTGAGGTGGTGAAGCTCAGGTACAGGTAACCTGTGCCAGGGTCAAATGGGAGCTTCAGGGAGGGGTCACAAAATTGTCCTGTAGTTCGTCCCACACATGGGCTGCTTCCTTGGGTTGTGCTGGTCCAACGATTAAGTTTTGGGGGTGGAGACCGTATTCTCATATTTCTGCATATTTCACACTGCAGAATGCAACTGTGTTCTGTTATCAGTCACAGCTTTGGGACAGATCCAACTCTGTTCAGAGATCTTCTGCTGGACCAACTGAGAGCCATTGGGACTGATGTAACATCAGGCCAATCATCTTTGCTCCTATCATTAGAAAAAGGATTTGATGGAATACTTTTTGTTTCCAAAACAAATAACACTGAAGTGCCTTTCTTCCTCTTGGTTCAGCATTCCCTCTTTGGGACATTGTTCATGTTTTTAGTGCATTGTATAAAGCAGAAAAAGCTCCCTCAGCTGGTGTCACCCACATCACTGATGGGCAATCTCTGGCCAGCATCAGTTGTTTCTCCTCCTTCTCTGTGAAGTTGTGCTGGTCTTGCTGTTTGATTACTGCTCTCTCCATAAAAGCCTCACTGAACCTGTCATTCCTCTGGATCACAGTGGGAGAAAATCATGGAGTGAAATGTTTGTGTTTCTTATGATGGAGAATTCAACGCCAGCAGAGCTCATGGCTTAGGCAAAGGCAGCTGGAGGAAGGAGGGGATGGGAAAATATGACAGAACAGAAAGGAGGGAGTGTCACAGTGGTCACAAGGGTTGCAGGATGAAGAGAGAGACGAGAATGTTGACCTGATGTTCAGAAGGCTTGATTTATTATTTTATGATATATATTACATTGTGACTATACTAAAAGAAATAGAAGGAAAAGTTCTCAGAAGGCTAGCTAAGCTAAGAATAGAAAAGAATGAATAACAAAGGCCTGTCTCTCAGCAGAGAGTGAGACCCAGCTCTGCCGTGAGTGGTCAGTAAATCCAAACATCCACGGGAGACCAATCAGGGATCCACCTGGTGCATTCCACAGCAGCAGATAACCATTGTTTACATCTTGCTGCTGAGGCCACAGCTTCTCAGAAGGGAGAAAAATCCTAAAGAAAGGATTTTTATGAAAAGATGCCTGTGACAAGGGAGTTTGGAGTTCTGGCCTCACTGAAGTAAATGAATTTTAATAATTAAGGAATTTTAATATCGTCAAGCACTTAAACCAATAGCTTCAAACATCTGTTTTAGAAGTTCACATCCCACATATAAGCAGCTCTGTCATTAACTTGTTTTCTACTGTGTGAGCAATCCAGCTTTTTGCAGTGCCTCTGCCTGAGTCTAAACACACAGATGTCTGGAAAATCAGGTACTCACTGAGGAGTCCAAGTATGGAATTTGGGAATTTCTGTTTCACTCCCGCCTCTGAAAATCTCTGCTTTAGAAAGCAGAAGTAGCAATGAATCGAATGCTGGATTTCACAGTTACCCCAAGGGTTAGCAGGGGGTAAGAGAAGAGGAGCAGGAGGAGATTGTCACTCCCTGGTCCCCATCCTGAGGGTCAGTTTTCCCTGGTCCAAAGGCAGAGTTCAGGTTTGAGTCCCCGTGCAGAGCAGAGGGGCTGCTGTCAGCAGGCAGAGCCCAGGCCTGCAGCCACGTTTAACCTCCCTGTTTCTCCTGTCTCTCCTGTGTGTTCCTGCAGGCGCGGGGCGCCGACATTCCGGACATCCCGGGGGAGCTGCAGCTGCGCTCCTGCGGCAGCACCGCCAGCATGAAGGTGAAGAACGTGAAAAAGTAAGAGCACACTTCTGTGATTTTCTCGTCTTTCCTGGGCTTACGGTTTTGCTGTGCCGAGTTGTGGCTGTTGTGCTGCAGTTTCTGATGATGTATCTTCAGCACAGCAGCTGAAATCCATGTGGAGCTAAAGGCAGTTTGAGCTAATGGAGCCTAAAGCTGGGCATGAGAGGTTTTGCTGGCTCACTCTCCTCTTTCTGGCTATTGAAACAAAGCTAGGTAGGGTTTGAACTTCACTGTTGCAGTGTTTTCAATTTTTTTTACTAATTCTTCATGAAAGTGATTAATTTAAAAAACCCCACAATAGAACATATTATAATAGAACAATTATTTAAAAATCTCAAAAGAAGCCCAGGCAATGTGTAAATGCAATAATTTTCCCTGTCTCCTTATGCTCTGGAAAGATAAACCAGGACAAGTGGGTGGCCTATATGTATTTTTTATCTGATGTTTTTTTCTCTTTTCTTTTTGCATTCTGCCCTCTGTAACTTCATTTGAATGGATTTTACACAGTTTTCCCTTCTAAGGGATATTTTTTCTTCCCTGATCTCCCAGTTTGGTTTTTTTTCCTGTAGGCTCATGCTGTATTTCTGTCTCTGCCTCTCTCCCAGAGACTGTAAACCAAGTCATTATGTGTGCAGCAACAGGGATCAAAAATAATCAATATTACTTTTGCTAAAATTGCTGACTTGAGGAGCAGAACTCCCCAAGATTGATGGATCAGAGCCTTCAGCTCACCCCTCTAGTGCTCTGCTGAGAGGGAAATGGTTCTTTGTTCCAGTGCTGAGCAGCCAGATGCTGCATCTCACTTCCCACTTGTATTCCCGTGGGAAGAGGGAGCTAGATAATGACAATCTCATTGGCTCACCACCAGGAATATCTATAGGAGTCTATAATAGCTTCAGCAGAAGCAGAAGCATGTTGCAGAGCCAGAGGAGCTCCCCGGCAGCCACCAGTGTTGCTGGAAACACTTGGGAATAATTATGCCTGATTTTTGAATTTTGCAAAAGGCAAAGGATAAATAGAGTTTGTTCTGCACCCTCAGATACATCCCCCCGGGACTGATGGGCTGTGATGCCTTTCACAGGTAAAGTTCTGTTTTCCTTGTGTCTCGTGTAAGGCTGTGGATGTGCATTTGTGAGGTGCAGCTGCTTGTCCCTGCTCCTGTCCATCCTGAGGGGTGTGGTGCTGCTGGAATGTCTCACAGCTCTCTAGGGATGCACTGGGATGTGCTGCTGGAATGTCTCACAGCTCTGTAGGGATGCACTGGGATGTGGTGCTGGAATATCTCATACAGCTCTCTAGGGATGCACTGGGATGTGCTGCTGGAATGTCACACACAGCTCTCTAGGGATGCACTGGGATGTGGTGCTGCTGGAATGTCTCACAGCTCTGTAGGGTTGCAGTGGAAAAGCCACTTGGCATTTCAGCATTCCTTTCCCTACTGTTTTGGTGCAAATCCCTGTGTTCCCTTGGCTTTAGGATGAGAAAGTTGTTGTTTTGTATCAGTAGCTGTTGTTTATCTGTGTTGAGTGGTCTGCATCCATCTCATGGTGTGTTCTTGGTGTGCTCCAGGTTATCCTTTACAAAGGGGCACTTCCCGAAGATGGCTGAGTGTGCACATTTCCACTATGAAAACGTGGACTTTGGCAACATACAGGTGAGTCTTGGATTTCTCTTACACATAAAACACCTTGTGCTTCCTGCTAGCTGACCCAGTGGGGAGGCATAGAGGGAACAGCATTGAGGCTCATTTAGTTTGTTGCTAAATGTTTAGTGGTAAGAAGTTAAGGCTGTAGAGACTTCATTTGAAATTGCTTCTATGTGCTGGGGCAGAATCTGCACTCAGTCATGTGGAGCTCTCCTTTGAGCTTGGAGATGGTTTTATTTCCACTGGATTTGGCTGATGTCACTGTTTTAAAACTGTATCAAACATTCAGTCTTGAGTCATCTGTAATCACTGCATGTTTATTTTTGGTTTGAGTGTGTGTGTGATTAAAAAAATTGTGTGAATGTATTTATGTAAATATAAATAAATCAAATTTACCCCTTCCCTTAGCTCTGCATTGTGCATTGCAGCAGCTGTGTCATCAAAATACCAGAAAGTGCTCGTCAGCCTGAGCTGCATTTCTGGAAGTGTGCAGGCTTTGCTCCTCTGTGATCCCTCCCTCAGGAATACAGGCAGAAGCATTTTCCAGGGAGGGCTGAGACCCAGGAGTTTCTCACAAACAGGACACATTTTGTTCTGCACTTAGAGGAGCAGGAATGCCTCCAGCATCTGCCAGCCTTGTAGCCAAAAGGAGGTTACAACCTTTTCATTTGTGAAACATTTCCTGTAATACTGAGTGAATTATTTACAGCCTTCCATGCTGCTGTACTTGACACTTTTGCAAGCAGAATTATGCAGCTGGGTTTTTTTTCCTCTGTCTCAGTAAAATTCTGGCTGGGAGGGAGCTTGGGTCCTGTTCAGGGCTGGGATCTGCTGTTGCTCACACTTGGTGGCTCTGGGAGGGTTGGTTCTGGGCTGTGGGCTCTGCACACCCAGGCACACAAAGCACTGGGCACAAATAGAGGGCAAAGAGCTCAGTTCCCATGGAGGCCCCAGGAAACAGGCAAGCAGGAGCAGAACTCACTCTGCTGAAAACTGTTTATTTTCATTTTCTGTGTATAGGAACAGCATGGCTTATCTGTGTCCCTGCTTTCTGTCTCCTGGTAATTTGCTGATGTGGCACAACTAATTTTTCAGTAATTGTGGAGAGAAATTTTATGTTGGAGCAGGTCTGTGTCTGCACAGGTGGGGTTTTTGCGTCCTGTGCTCCTCTGAGTTCTCCCTCCCATCATCCAGGGGTGTTCAGTACCGTGTGCAACTGGAGAGGGAGCACAAGCTGTGCATGGCACATTGTTTTGATGACCAATAATTAATTCTTTTGTGGGTTGAAGCATTTCCTGGGATGTTTTCAGGATGGCAGGGCAGACCTGTGGGGCTCATCTTTATGTGTGTGAGAGGCAGAAGTAAGACCAGGTGACACATCCTTTCCAGGTTTTCCTGGAGCTCCCACAAGCAGGAGTGGTTTAGCACTGCTTTTTGTGGTGTCACTGCTGCCCCTGCAGCTTCCCCTGCTCTTGCTCAGTGCTCTCCTGACACAACCACACCAGAGGCTGTAATCTCAGCCTGAAAGACAGAGATTGTGGAAGGATGTAGCACGGGAAATAAAAATGGTATTGTTTATTGAGCTGTTATTGGTTATCTCAGCCCTGAACTGTTTTCTGTATCTGTGCTGTGAACCCAGGAAGAAAACAGGGGCTGGTGACAGCATGAGAAGAACTGTCATTAAACTGAGACTCTCTGTGTGTTGAGGGCTCAGTTCTCTGTTTCCACCACATCTGCCTCTGAAAAACCCTACCTGTTTAGCTATTTGTGTACCTAAAGCAAAATTTGTGTCTAAATAAGGTAACTCAGGCCCTCTGTGCCTGTAATTGCTTCCTTTGCCTAAGCAAGGTTTCTGATAAATCCCCACAGTGTCAGGACTTTCTTATATGGTGAAAAATCTCTTTGAGAACAAGGGCTTTGCTGCTGAAATGTGAAAAGATAAAGCATTGCAGCACTTCCTTAGAATACCAGTATTAATGGTAAAATAAATGAAAGCTGTTAATACAACAGCAGTATTAGTTGGGAGATTTAAAAATAGGTTCACACAGGGCTCATGCATTTTAATCAAGTTGGAGGCTCCTTTGTGCTCCCAAGGTAGGGCAGAGAATAGCAGTGGGCTGGAGTGATGGGAAGTGACAGCTTGGCACCTAATAGAGAATTACTGAGTTGCATCTGAGGGCTGGTGGGTGTAAACTGCTTTCAAAATCTATTCACTGTTAGAAATTTGCATAGTAGAAAATACAGCATTATCTGTCCGTGTCAGGAATTGTGTAATGCTGTCTATTAACAGCCTGGCCAAATTTCAGGTTGTTTTGTAACGTTTATGTCACTTATAATATGGTCTCATGGTGCAGGAGGTATTAATAGCCTGACATTTCACCTGATGAGATAGTTTTAAATTAAATTCCTGAGAGGTATGAAAAGGGATTTGTTCTCTTCTAATCCTTGCACCGTGCTAGTGAGGCTGGATGCACTTTGGGGGGCTTTTTCTCTTCAGAAATGTCCTTCCACGCTGCTCCCAACAGCAATAGCTCACCCATACCTGTGGCTGGCCAGCCAGGCACGTGTGGCATCCCAGGAAATTGCTGGTTGCCAGGCAAAGGCAGTGATGTCAAAGCTGTACCAACAGGTTAAGCCTCACAGATTGCATCAGTGCCCAAAATTCACTGGCATTCTGCTGAAATACCTTATGTTCATTACTGTATTTATTTTAAGGGCTGCATCATTAATTTTTAATTTCTAATGAAAAGCCAGGTTCTGCCTCATAGATGTGTTTTAGTCTGACATGGGATAAATATTCAGAACTGTGGTTCAGCTTTTTTATGGTCCATCTCCTAGGGAGATACAATGTCTCTTCTCAATTTACTTTTTTCCTAATTTAGGTTCTTTTCAATTTACATAAAATGCAAGGTATATCTCCCCTTTAACTTTTTTGACCTGGTTCTCACTCATTGGACACATTGATGGTAAGTCTACATAAAAATCTTTGTACAAATAAAAGGTCATTTCCAAGTGGTTAAATTGCATTTGTGCAGAAGAGTCTGTAATTACACCTGTGAAATGATAAAAATGCCCACTGTTCAACATCAGCACTTTGCATCTAGAAAAACAAACAAGCTTTGTATTATATCTGTTTGGTTTCTGTCAGATTTATGAATAAATAACTGAAAAGAACTCATCAAAACTCTGTGGGACCTACTGAGGCAACTTCAAATTCCCCAAGTTTAAAAATGTGAGATAGAAAAATGGATATGGAGTCCCATACCCTTCTGCTTGCATTAAGCACTGACTCTAGACTGAGACAGAGTTAAATTTCTGTTATAATTTAAGAAGACATTAATGTAATTCAGTAACTATATTCTAAAGAAAGTCTGCCAAGTCTCCAGGAGCATTTGGACAATGCTCCCAGGGATGCACAGGGTGGGATTGTTGGGGTGTCTGTGCAGGGCCAGGGCTTGGGCTGGATGATCCCTGTGGGCTCTCCCAGCCTAGGATATTCTGTGATTCTATTAAATATGGTTTTACTTTACTTAGTGCTAAATGCCATTAATACAAACAGGAGAAAGATTAGGAATTCCTTAAATATCTACTTCCTACCAGGAATTAATACTCTGTTCTTCACTTGAAAGAATTAAGACATTATCTTCAGCTGTGAAGGTTTTGGTAATGGAATATGGAGAGCTGATCAGCTCCACGCTTCCCAGATAATATTCTTTGCTCCCTCAAAAGCCGTTTGCTCAAGGCAAGTGCTGTAATGCACATTCATATCACTTCAGCATCTTGCATTTGACACAGAATTATCCCTTCCAACAGCACAGTCTCTGTGTTTGCCTTGCTGTATCTGACGTCTAAAAATAAATCCCTGTGGGAGCAGGACTGCTTGCAGATCCTCTCCTTATCAGTGCAGCCTTGGCAGGGCCCTGGCAGGAATTGTGTTATCAGTGGTAAAGGAAGTGTTTGAGGCACAATCACTTCCGCCTGCGCAGCTCCAGCTGCCAGGAGCTCTGTCAGAGCTGTGGGAATGCCTCTGCCCCAGCAGCAGCTGCAGATGGATGTTCCTGCTGTGCCCCAGGGGTGAGAAACAGTGCAAAGAGCAGCTCAGCCCTTCTGTGCCTGTGTCAGCAAAGCCTGCTGAGAAGATCCTCTTCGAGGTCACCTGCTCTTGGTTTGCCTTTTTTTCTTTTATATAGTGATATTCCAGGGAAGGGGCAGCACGAGGGGAATGTCACCGTGAGTTTTTTCCTAAGCTGGATTGCAGAGGAAGCAAAAGTGGTAAAGCCTGGCCAGATGCCCTTGGCTGGGGCTAACTGGGATCGTTTCAGGAGCCTTGTGGATGAGCTGGGAGCAGCAGGGCTGGGGATGCTCCCTGCTCTGTGTCTGCCAGAGGTGGGACAGCCTAGCTTGGATCTCCCCATCAGGGGTTTGAGCCCAAGCCTGCTCAGTGCCTGCAGGGCAGGAGGGTTTGTTTGTCCCCAGTTCCTCTGTGGATACCGTGCTGTCGGTGTGTGGCAGTCAGGAGCAGCATGAATAGCTCCAGGCTGCAAAATTATTTATCCCACTCATTTTGTAAAGTGTTTAAGAAGGAAAAAGAATTGATTTTTAAACGCAAAACATAAAACAGCAGTTCCCCGTCCCAGTCCCTCTAAAAGATGGAAGTTCTCAGTAAGAAGCATAAAAATTGGCCTGAATTTTGGTGTGTGTTGGGGCTTTGAAACACAATTTTGCTCTATTCTGCTTTGTCTTCATGAATATTTGAGTGAGATATATACCTAGATTATGTGGGAAGAGGGGCCCCTTTTCAGTCCTTCATCTTTGGATGCTGTTAATCTCCTCCCAGAATTACCTGGCTGGATTCTGGTATGTTCCCCTTCTTTAAGCTGAGGACTTCCCCTCCCATTCCCTGTCTTCTCCATGTGATTTTGTTCCTATTGCCTTCCAAAGTGGTGCTGGGGATGTTGCAAGGGCTGTTTTAAGGACGTGGATATATAAAAACAACTGTTCAGAGTGTAGGTGGAAACTGCCTCTATTAACTTAATAATTCCAGCCACAACTCCCTGAAAATTGGCACAGCCTCCTGCCAAGATCAACGAATTTCAAAAATTTGGAGTCTCTGGGCCAAGGTTTCTGCTGCCAAAGGAGTTATGAAAATATTCGAGTAAGTTCACCTCGGATTTTGGATTCTGCTGTTTCCTGGTCTTGCTTCCAGCTTGCCACAGGCTCCTCAGGAAAATTCCTGCCTGAAACAAGATCACACTTGTGAAATTCCAGGTTCCTTGGTTTTTTCCCCTGGTGAAATGGGAAGAAATGCGGTGTGGGTTCTGTCGTGGAAGGATTGCTTCAGCTGTGAGCTGTGACTGATCCACAGGGCAAGATTGGTGTTCCTGTGTGGATTTACTGCTGAATCTTTCTGAAGGTGTTTTACACCCTTTGCTCCCTTTGACTGACTGTTCTGAATCATCACTTCATCTTTTGGGATGGCATTGCTCAGCTCATGGAATGGCCTCTGACAGGGACTCTCTTATTTCCCTGGATTTATTTATCTTGATCAGATTCCATCTGTGTGCTTGGTTTTAAAAAGATGCTCATGAAGCTGTACCCATGGAAGGATGAGCTAGAACCCACAAAGAAGTATTACAAGCAAATGAGATTTTTACCTGTTGGTTCAGTGCAACAGGTATTTTTGGGGCTTTTTTACCATCTCTTTTTTCTTTTGGATGTTTTTATGAGTTTTTAGGGAATGATCCATATCTCCACAGGAGAACAGACCCATTTGGGACAGAAAAGAGAGACCTCCTGCAGCAATCCAGCTTATTTTCCTTTCTCCAACAGTTACCACTGGAAATACAGCAAGCTTGTCCATGGAATTGTAGGGTTTTTTGTTCATTGTGGCTATTTGATGGCATGAGTAAATCTTCAAGTGGCCGTAATAAGCCCAGCTGTTATTTTGACATTGACCTCCTGCTGTTTGCCAGCCCCATAAATCATCTTTACCAACATGTTGCAGAAAAGTGTTAAAATTGGTTTAATTAGTAACTGGAGCACAGTTGTGTTGGAAAATTTTTCTTTCCTGCAGTTTAACGACCTGGAAAAACCAGAAAGCTGTATTACACACATTATTAAAATATGTTATAAACTTGAAAAGATTCTGTGGGCTCCAGAAAAAGAATGCCTGTTTTGGTAGTGCTTGAAGGGAGATGGAGTCCCGTGTGTTTCTGTCTGCAGCCAGCCATCCTCCACCAGGAATGGTGTTAAAATGAGTGTAATGCTGGGCTCAGGGACCTGCCAGCATGCCAGGCTGCATGATTTAATAACTGCCTTGTAGATGTGATCCCTGAGATTTACAGGAGCAGGGCTCTGTGCTTCCCTTCTCGTGGAGGCTTCTCAAGCCAGAGGATGTATGAGCTGTGAAACCAAACTTCTGTGGGAACATTCCTGGGCTGTGTGTAACCTGGAGCTGCCTGCAGAAAGGGCAGCTTGTTCAGACCCTGCTCAGGGCCAGAGTTTGGAGGGCTGATGACAGAACTGGCACCTTGGGGGCAGCGAGTCAGGCTGGGGGTGTTAAATGTTCATTCCTTAGCTCAGCCCTCCCTGGGGTGGGTGCCCTGCCCTGCCCTGGGAACGTGTTCATTCATTCACTCATTCATTCATTCCCTGCTGCAGGAGCACGGCTGGGATACCTGACACAGGGAGGGATGGATGGGATGTGGGGAGAAATTCCTCCCTGTGAGGGTGGGCAGGCCCTGGCACAGGGTGCCCAGAGCAGCTGTGGCTGCCCCTGGATCCCTGGCAGTGCCCAAGGCCAGGCTGGACAGGGCTGGGAGCACCTGGGACAGGGAAAGGTGTCCCTGCCATGGCAGGGGGTGGCACTGGGTGAGTGTTTGGGTTGGATGTCCCTCTCAAGCCAGACCATTCTAGGATTCTGTAATTCTGTGTCTAGAATGTAACCTGATCCTGCAACATTTGTTGGCTCTCTTGGCTTTGACATCTTTCTGTGTAAGATTTGAGCACACCACACATGCTCCACCTCTGTCTCCAGGTGTGCTCTGTGTCCTGAACCGTGTGGCCATTTCCTCATGGTGCTTCCACCATCTGGTTTCCAGGTAATTGCCAGTCTTGGAACATCAGCCCTGCTTCCCTCAGGACTGCAGTGTTGCACTGTGTTGTGATGAGCTCAGGGTTGTTCTCTCAGGGTGAAATCAGGGAGGAGCTGTTGGAGTGCTCAGCACTCTCCTGTCACTGGCCTGTCCCCAGCTGTCCTGTCCTGGGGAAGAATTTGGGCTCCTGGTGTTTGGATGCTCCATGTGGAAGCGTTTGCTGTCCTGTGCCACAGCTCTGTGCAGCTGCACAGGGGTCACAGAGGGTGTTCCCAGATCTGAGCTGGGACCACTGTTTTGTTTGTTTTATCTGCAAAAGACAGATTTGGGCAGAAGATTTCCTGTGAACATAAACATTCCCAAGGGGCTGGATTCAGGCAGATTTCTCTTTTTCAGAGGAGGAACAGGCACATACTCCCCCTACACAGACTGTGGGATGTCTGGAAGGCATTTGGAGGAGTCTGTGGGCTTTGATGGGTTCGTGATTTTATCCCTTGCTGTGGGGTGTGAGCAGAAGGCGGAGGTTCCTGCTCCCCTGTCCTGCAGGCAAGGCACTGCCCCTCAGCTCTGCTGACTTCCAGAGCAGACAGCTCTTTGGTCGTGACTCGGAATTCCAAAGGTACCAATTCCTGGCTGCTCATTTCTGGCCATTTTCTCAGCAGAACCTGCGAACTCAGGCTGCTGGCAAAGAAGCATCAAAGGGAAAGGGAATGCTCCCATCACACGTGGATGTGGGGCTGTGGGCTTTGAAAAGCAAATACTTAACATGGAGAAGCATGAGATTATCTCACTGCCTCTTCCAGACCCCCATTCCTGAAGTTTAACTTCTTTTATCTCTTAAAAGTAAGTGAACAAACCTTGATTCTACTTACTAATTCTTGCTGCCACCTGACCAGATGCGTAAAAGAAATATTAATAAAAACTTACTCTGGGACATATTTTTAAAGTGCAAGACTAATTCTTGCACTAATTCTTGCTGCCACCTGACCAGATGAGTAAAAGAAATAGTAATAAAAACTTACTCTGGGACATATTTTTAAAGTGCAAGACATTCCCTACCACCATCCTGAATTTCTTGCTTTCAAATAGTTCATTTCCCAGAAGGAGCTTTTATCAAAAGCTTGTTTAGGCTGCACAGAGATGCTTCAAGCTCCATCAGATGTTTTTTGGAGGCTCAGGGCATGGTTTGGGAATTGCAGTCAGAATTGACAACTCTGACTGCGGAGAGAGCTTTTGGCAAACATCACACTCAGAATTATGTAGATAATAATTTAAGGGGAAGATGGTTCCTTAATATACACCCACAGATCTGGTATTATATGAGTTGGAAATAAAAATACATAGTGCCATACACGTTATAGATGTTCAGGGTCCTTGAACAGGCCTTAAAATCCATTCTGTTCTATTGGAAAACTGATGAAACTTATAAATGTGGTTATAAAACAAACTGACTAGAAAAATGCACTTCTTGGGGAAGTGGCATTGCCTGGTCCTGACAGTTTATGTTTAGATCCCAACCAAAACTTTTCTGATTTACCTTGCAGTGGAGCTGTAATTCCTCTGTGAGGTGTTTGAGTGTGAATCTTATTTGTTGCGAATACAACATGTCAAAACATTCAGCTTTTAAAAGAACTGATTTTTTACCAGGTTCCCATTTACCAGTTTGAAGTAGTTCCAAAATCAAAACATCTTCTGTTATTTTTACAGCTTGAGTCCAGGAATTCACTTTGCAATGTTGCTAAATTATTGAATAATTCTTTATCTGCTAAGTCCTGCAATAATTGTAGGTATAGCAGCGCTGGAATGGGCAGGGAACCCACTGGGAGCTGGAGCCTTGGGGCAGAAAGGTTTTGCATGAAAGGAGGGGAATGTCATATCAGGACAGGGTTCTGCCTTGCTGAGGTGAGGGGAGCTCAGGGGTTTTGAGACTAAATAAAAGGTGTGAGACTTGAGAAGCATCAGAGTGGTTCAGAGTCCCCTGGCTCAAGGTTTGGTTTAGTGTTGTGCTTTGCCATTTGCTTTCAGATTAAATAAAAGCTGGGTTGGGTTTGGAAGCTCTTTGTGGAGGAGTGAGTTCTTAGGCTGGTGCACTTTGAATTATTGATGGGTTTTAGCAGGAACACTGAGCTCTGATGGGCACTTTGAATACACCCTGGACAGCTGTTCTGGGCTTTATTTCCCCTGGTTCCTCATCCCTTTGAGCTCTTTTGAGCCTCCCTGTATCCCTCAATGTCCAGCTCTGTTCCTTAAGTGCAGTTCGAAGGCAGCAGAGGGTTCTGCAGAGCTGTGGGTCGGTGCTGACCAGGGCAGGGAGGGTTTGCTCTGGAGCTTTCCTCTCCCAGCTGACTCCAACTGCTCAGGCCTGTCCAGTGTCACAAAGATGCAGAACCTTGGCCATTGATCACTTCACTCAGAGAGGCTGGAAAATAATGTTCCAAATTTATCATTTATGATTTTCAGATAACCCAGGGGAGAGGGAAGACTTGGATTTTTAAACAACAAAATACCCATGAGCTCTTAGAATTCTTTGTGGTGCACCATATGGAGGAATGGTTTATTTTCCTGTTATAAAAGCAATTAAGGTGTGGATGATGTGTTTTCTGTTAGGATTATGAGTGTCTGTGTCTTGTAAGTTGTGATGATCAGGATGAAACAGCCCCTGTAAAGCAAACTGTGTCTGCAGCAGTGACCCTGAGCTGAATTGCCTGCAGCATCAATAATGGTCTGGATGGCAGCACCTTCCACACAGCCCCTGTGCTGGGGGGTCTGCAGGCTCTGTGTGTGTGCTCCAGTGTTCCACAGCAGTTTGTTCACATTTAAATGTGCTTGGCCCCATGGCTGGAAGTGGTTTGACCTGTAAGAAGGGCTGGAGCATCTTACATCCTTGGTATGCCCATTTAGACAAGTTATTGTATCAGTGTTTGCTATAGAGGAATGCTTATTTTGCACAGAACTGTTGCTAAGTCATTATTTCATTATTTTCTTTTGAAAACTACTATGCTATTAGTACAAATCTTAACTGAAATACTAATATTAGAAAGCAAAATAAAGGTTTAAATGTATTGTTTGTCCACAGTATGGAGCAGCTTGGGAACTTGTTCTGGAAAGATTGTTTTTCCATAGAGCCCCAGATAATCTGAGTTGAAAGGGTCCCCCAGGGATCATCAGGTCCAACTTTTGTGTCTGTCCTGGTGTGTGAAGCAGAGCTGTCCTCTTGAGGGCCCAGATTTGTTGTGACCACTAATTCCCTTGCCTGGTGATTTAAGGGCTTAGCCATTTAACTTGGGTTAATGAGCAGGGTTGGGTTAATGAGTGACAGCAGTGCCAGCCCAGGTGACTCCAGGGGGCTGTCCCAGCTTGGGCTGTGCCATTACTTTTGTCCTCGTGCTTGTGTGTTTAAACACTGCAGGAATTGAATCCCACAGACCCTTTTCCCTTGAAAAGTGCAGAAACTGGGAGGAGGGCAGGGCTGCAGGGTGAGACCTCTCTGTGGAGAGCAGGAGCTTCCAAGGCAGTGCATTGCACAGGGCAGGCTTGCACCAACCCCTTTGGAGAGTGAATGAAATGGGTAAAAACCAGAAACCCAGTTCCAATTCCACTGAGGAGCTTTTGGGTAGTTCCCAGGACATGAAGCATTTCTGGTGTAACCTGAGTGATTCACAACCCACCTTCCCTAACTGTCATCTGGGAAATGTAAAGGTTAAAATATTCTTTTCATATCTCTACTATTGTAACTCCTGCCTCTGGCATTTTGGCAGAATTTTCTAAATTAGAAATGCAAACAGAGTTACAGATCTGTCTGTTAAAGACCCTTTATGCAGTTAACCTTGTAACTCTTCAGGTCCATCCTCTGGGCACAACCAATTTGGATAGATGGATCAAGAAACCAAGACACTGTTTATGAACTACTTCACAAAATTAAAGCTCATCCTATTAATTAAAGATTTCCAAGATAATTTCTTTATTACCCTGAATTTCAGATGTTTTGTTGTGCTGTTCTTGCTGCCCTTCACTGAGTCAACATAGAGAAGCTGCATTTTTTATCTGTGAAAGCATTTTTCTTCCTTCCCTGGGGTTTTGGATCCATACTGGATACAGTGCTCATGCACAGCACATAAATAACCTGTGAGAGGCAAGTAACAGGGTAATTCCTGTGTGTGCTGGTGTTCTGGAAAATGCAGCTTCAAGCTGTCCAGCTGGGCTCCTGTGAGCTTGCTGTACATTTACATGTGACCCCTAGGAAACACCCAGTGCTGCTGCAGTGCTCAGGGTGTGGGGTGCCAGGGAGCGTGGCAGCTTGGCTGGCACAGTGCTCCAGGCTTCAGCAGAGTCTGATTTTCCTGGCCTTTCCCTCCTTACTCCAGGGCATTGTGAGTTGTGCCCCCCTGACTGACTGTGAGCCCTTACTAGGGCTTATTTAGTGAGCTAACAGCTTCACTTCTTGGCAGAATTCAGCAGGAATCCAACTTCGGCATCTTGTGACTGACCAGAAGAGCTCTAAAATCCCCACTGCCTTCACTTTTTGGTAGTGAGAAGGTTACAATTAATGTTTCATAGCATAGTTGCTTTTCAGTGCAGTGTCATGAGTTTGATGTCCCTGGACTGACACAGAGTCACTGAGGTTGGAAAAACCTCCCAGATCATCATGACCAACCACAGACAATAGAATCCTGGTTTTCCACCATATTGTCTCTAAGAAATAATATCACCAAGTTATAGAATGAGATTAAAAAAAATGTGGGAATTTAAAATTTCAAAATAAGTCTCACTTTTCCCTAGGGATTTTTCTGTGCAATCCCTTCCATGTACATGGATCTTCAAGGCTTTCTCAACCAGAGTGAAGAAACTTGTTTGTTTTAAGCTTGAGTTTCTCCCATAATTGCTTGAGACCTAAGATTTCAGTATGATAATTTCAGTCTCTTTCCCAAACTCATTTCTTTTCAGAACCAAAAATCAGTGATCATGGTATCAATGGTTGTATTCCTAATGCCCGAGTTAGAGCAGCTTTGTGTTTGCTGGGAAGTGCCTTTTGCCAGAATTAGGGAGGCTGGAGCTTTATATATAAACCATTATGGAATTCTGAGCCTCATGGAGCCTCAGATGAAACATCTGAGTTTCAGTATCTTCTTAGAGATTTTCCTCCTTAATTGGGTTGACATGGAACTAAACCCAAGCACTCATTTTAGGGCTTGTATTGGTGCCTGCTTAGACCTCTAGCAGGGTCTGGGCATCTCTGTTTGGTAGGAAGACTGTTAATACTGATGATGAAGACATGAATCCCATTTCCTCTGTCAGAATCCTGGGGGTTTCCCAGGTCTTTTCTCTGTCCTTCCTCTTCACCCTCTTCTCCCTCAGGCTATCACTGCTGAGCACACAGCAGTGGCTGTGGGTGTGAGGTTGGAGGTCACCTGGTTGGACTCTGCAGAACCTCCCCCGTGGCTCTGGGGCAGTTAAATCAGCTCACGCCTGTACATGGCATTGGATGTTTTCAGCACAGACACACTCAGTTCCTTCCCACCCTAATTTGCCTGTGTAGGATTGATTACAGGTTGGGTGGGGCATCCTGGGCTAGTGGAAGATGGAATGAGGTGGGCTTTAGGGTCCTTCCAACCCAAACAACTCTGGGATTTTCTGGTCAATGTAAAATCTAATATTAAAACATCATGTGTGTGTGAGGAAGGCTATGGTTCCTTGTTTTAACTGACTTATGCCTTTTCTGCACTTTGTATAAATGTTTCTCTTCAATTTACTGTGCAGAGCAGGTAAACTCCTGCAGTGTGTGGTCTTTTTTTTTATTCAATATGTAGAAAATACTTAGTTCTTAAACCCACTACACCTGCATTACTTGTCAGCTACGTTTTAAATTCTGTGTGCTTGTGTGAGCTGAATATTGCCCAAAGCCTGCAGGTTCCCTGGGACACCCCTCTCTTCCAAGGAGGAGCAGTTGGAGAAGTTGTGCAGGGCCCAGCTTGTCCTTGTTGCAGGTGAGGTCTGACGTGGCAGATGTCAGAGCTGTGAGGATGGGATTTGTGAGCAGCAGAGACAGGACCTGTGTGTGGATGTGTTTGTGCACCTGAGGAGATGGGGAGGGGCAGTAAAGCCTGAGCTGTGAGCTTCCTGTTAGTGCCAGGTTCTTTTAGTCTGGCTGAAGTTTTTATGCAACATTTACCTAAGGGGGGAAGTTTTGGCTTCTACTCCTAGAAAAGCTTTTGTTTTAGAAAATCAGTTTGACCATGTACCTCTGCTGCTCATTTTCCAGCCCCCCTTTCCCCCTTTTGCTGAAGGAGGTGCTTCCATGGAGTCTGTTCCATGTTTAACACTTGCTCAAGTTGTAGGGAAATGGAAGTGGGTTAGAAAACATGGGTCAGATTTGTCCCAGCTGTGGGACAAGGGCTTTCTGTTTCTTTGCTTAAAAAAGCAGGGTGGGGGCAGATGGGAGATGTGAGGATTTGAAGTATTTCTCATGCATGGGCACACAAAATCCTGCTTGCACCTTCCCCCAGCTCAGGTGTGGCAGAGTGAGAAGCTAAAGGATTTATTGGGAAGTGCTCTGGCTGTGGCTGTGTTCTCCCAAAGTGCATCCAGCTTGGTCACAGCCTGGCCTCTGCTGCATGGCAGGGGATGTGGACACGGCCTCAGTGCCAGCACTGCTGGGTTTCACACAGCCTGCTTTGTCCACATGAGTGGTTGTTGATCTTTCCCGCTTGTGGGGTCATGGGAGGAAATGGAATAAGTTTCCCCTCAGCTTTTATCACTTCCTGCTGATAGGTAAGGGGAGGTTATTGTCCTTCACTTGCTGCTTCTCTTGTCAGCACGAGAAGTTGGTGTTGAGGCAGATGACAGATAGTGTTTGCTGTGGGGAAGGAATTCCCAGATGTGGCTGTGGTAGCACTGATCTCCCCTCCCTGCCTTCTGCCCTGGCCTGGTGCTGCCAGTCCTGCTCAGACAGCTGTGGCTGGAATGTGCCAGCTCTGGGTGTCAGTCTCTGCAGGCTGGCAGGGATGTTCATTTCTGATGGACAAGGCTTTGGAGACCCTGCACACCCTGCCAGGATAAAGCTGTGCAGGTTGAGCCAGCATTATTTGTTCCTACGGACCTTACTTCATCATTTGAAAAAATCCATTTGCTGTCATTTCCCAGAGAGGTTCTGGACTGCACATCCCTGGAAGTGTTCAAGTGGTTGGATGGGGCTCAGAGCAACCTGGGGTAGTGGAAGATGTGGAATGAGATGGGATTTAAGTTCCCTTCCAGCCCTAACCACTCTGGGATTTGATGATTTTATGATTTGGTGAAGATGGTCCTAATAAAATTTTAGCATTGAGAACTTCCAATTTTCAAAATTGTCATCTTGATTCTTGCTTCATGTTTCTTGGGAGTGAGGAGGGGCTGGGGTGTCGAAAATGGCAGGAGAAACAGTGCCACAGTCCAAGGAGGAGATTTCTGTGATCATGGGCTGGCTTTGTACAGTTTCTGTATTTGTCATAAGTGAGTGTTTGAGATGCAGAGCATGTCCAGAGGTTGTCAGGTGTTTCCATGCAGTTGTTACTGCTGTGCTTTCATGGCTCATGAGGTACAGCCCTGCCTGCACACTGAGACAAAGCCCTCCTGCACCAGACTGGAGGTGTTTGGTGCTGGGAGAGGAGAGTGTCCTGTCCCCCTTTGGGAGTGTCAGGAATGTTGGTGTTGCTTCCCCCAGCCCCCTTCCTTGCCCAGCAGTGAGTGCTGCTTGTGGAAAGGGTCTGGTGGAGCTGTGCCCAGCAGAACTGCTCCCAGGAGAGCCAGGAGGGCTCCTCCTGATGGGAATTCAGCTTTATTCACATCCAGCCCCTCCTCATGTGGTACAGCCAGGCTCCTGCTCCAAGGCTGCCCATCCCTGTTTGGTTTTCCCTGGTGTGCTTTGCTAGGTTGTTTTTCCTGCCTTTGCTCCAGGAGTTCAGGTCTTGGTCCTGCTTCTCTGTACATGAAAAACCCCAAATCTTACACAGCACAGCACAGCTCAGCTCACACCAATACCTCTCCTCTCCTTGGATGACAGGAGGCTGAGAAATCTCAGCATAAATGTTTCTGCACTCTGGGTAGAAAGGTGCTTAGAAAATGTGACAGTGAGATAGGATCAATGACTCCCTTAAGCCAATTAAGCTGCTCATTGCAACAGCACTCTTCCCTCCATCAGAATTACTGGTGCTGGGGGTTCTGTGTTGTTTTTTCCCCTCCCTTAGCACTCCTGCTGATATCTCAGGTATAAAAGGCATTTTTTCCAGTGACTTTGATTCTTGTCAGCATGGAAAAAAAGTTAATACTGATTTAGTTGGGGAGAAAACAGAAGAAGTGAGTAAGAGACTAATAGCTTGGAATGACAGGGCTGTATCAATTTTCACTTCCCTCAGAGGAATAATGTGCTTGTTCCCAGCAAATAGAAAAGTAGACTAGGAGTAAAACTGTCACTGGCCTCCCACAGAATATAATGAATTTTGGAGCTCAGAGAAAAAAAGACAGTCATAACTAACTCTGTGATTTTAATGCACTTTCCTTGAAAGTCAGCAGTTTTATGAAATGCCATATGCAGGAAGATAAAAACTGTATACATCTTATAGAGCTATATAAAAAATGATATTCACTGCCTTAGTCTTATGTATTTGACTGAGATGAATGCGCTTCTCAATAAGCCTAAATGTGTTTTGGGTTCCAGTGGTTTATATCCTTACCTATGTCACCAGCACATAAACTGAACCTGTGAAAAAATGATGGACAAGCACTGTAGCAAACCTAATTCCTGGCACATTCATGTGGCTTTTCTGTGGAAGTGGTTCTTGAATGAGCCAAATAAATATAAATTATGGTCCCCTGGTAGGCTGACAGGGAATGCTGTGTGTCTGTGCTCATTGATTGGCAACAGCCAGGGGAGGAATCCTGCTTGGTCCAGGGAGAGAGTGAAAGAAAGGATGCTTTGTTTTGTGGCAAGGCCACTTCTCTTTTAAATAAATTAATAAATCAGGCTGGTCTTTTAACTTAATTGCCTCTTTGTTTTAGCCCAAAGCCACCAGGTGCTGGTTCCTCTTCCAGAGCTGTCTCCATTGTCTTGGTGCTGTAAATATTCACTCACTTGGGCTGGGCTTTGCTCTCATGGAAAGCGGGGCTGCAGGAGCCGGAGGGTGACTGTGCTGCTGATCCCTGCCATCGTTTGTAGTGCAATGCCATCTAGTGTGCACAGGGCTCTCCGGATTGCCCTGCTCTGGAAATTCAGCGCAGCAGCGCCCTCCTACCTGCATCTAATTCCAGGCAGATTCATTTCTGCCCGGAGGAGCTGCGGCTGCCCCATCCCTGGGTTGTTCAAGTGGTTGGACAATGCTTGGAGCAGCCTGGGGTAGTGGCATGGGCAGTCCCTGCCCATGGAATGAGATGGGATTTCATGTCCTTTTTAGCCTAAACCACTCTGGGATTTGATGATTTTATGATATGGTGGAGATGGTTGTGATAAAATTTTAGCATTGTGAACTTCCAATTTTCAAAATTGTCATCTTGATGCTTGCTTGGTGTTTTTTGGGAGTGATGATGGGCTGGATTGTAGAAGAGGGCAGGAGAAACAGTGCCACAGTCCAAGGAGGAGATTTCTGTGGTCATGGGCTGGCTTTGTACAGTTTCTGTATGTGTCATAAGTGAGTGTTTGGGGTGCAGAGCACGTCCAGAGGTTGTCAGGTGTTTGTATGCAGTTGTTACTGCTGTGCTTTCATGACTCATGAGATACAGCCCTGCCTGCACACTGAGACAAAGCCCTCCTGCACCAGACTGGAGGTGTTTGAACGTGGCTGGGCTCTTCCTTGGGGCCTGTTTTTTGACAGTTTGGGTGCAGGAGAAGCATTTCTTCATTGTCTGTCTTCATTGGTACTTTGATCTCTTAAATTCTGCACATGAAAGAAGACAGTTTTCTTGCCAGGAGGACAGAAGATTCTCCCGCTCTCCTGTGCTGAGGAATGTGCAGTGTGAGGGGTTTGATTTCCTTTTCCAGCACTGTTTTGGTGTCCTTGTGTGGTATCCAAGACTGGATTCTGGATGCTGCCAGGAGGGGGGCTGGGTCTCCCCAGGTTTTCACTAGACCTGCCAGAGAGGATTCATTTCTGAATAATCCCCTTTTGCTTTCAATTAATTGTGAAACCAGGCTTTAATAGGGTGTGAAATGGAAATAGAGAGAGGTAACACCAGCTGCCTTTATTTACATGTGTTAATCAACACAGACCCAAACAACAACAAATTAAACTGGAGCCATTCAGAGGGTTAGAAACACTCCAGATTTGGCTGAAGACTTTGAAAAACGTGTACTTTGTGGAGAGCTGGTAGATCAGGGGCATTTTTGTTCTTTTTTAAATTAGCAGCCGTGGGACCCCCGAAGCAGAGCCCTGAAGCTGCCGTGGCTGTGGCCCATGGGCGGCTGAGCTGGCTTTGCTGTGAGCAGGGACAGCCCTGGAGGGCCTTGGCTGTGCCCTTGGGGACACGGCTGTGGCGGCAGGGCTGCCCCAGGAGGGTGGCACCTGTGCCAGGAGTGTCCAAGGGCCCTTCTCCAGCTCTGGCATTGCAGCACAGGCTCCAGCAGAAGGGGTTTCCTGCTGGACACGTGGCTGGTGCTGCAGGGTGCAGCTGCAGTTTGATGGGAATGTCTGTGGGAAGCAGGGCTTGGTTTGCAGCCAGAAGGAATTCTGGTTACCTGTGTTCAGCTCTGAGGGGACAGTGAGTGCCTGGTGCTGTAGGGTTTGGCTCTGGCAGGATGCTCAGAGTTATCCTGGAGTAACTCCCTGCTCCAGCAGAGCCACGGGGCTTGGCTTCTGGGAAACTTGTGCATTTGATTTCTCTGGGAAAGAGTCAAGGCAAATTCAAGGAAAATTTTGCTTTGTTCCTCTAGAGAACTTCACAATGAACGTGCTGGGGTGTGCAGCACGTTGTGTGCACTCCCAGGCTGCCCCAGCTCATCCCCAAGTCCGTAGATACCCACAGTACCAAGGAGATCAAAGAGAAATTATTTCAGAGTTGGGAATTAAACCAGGCTTCTGATCTGCCTGTGCCAGTGAGAGCTGGATGTTGTTTGTGAGGATGAGAGTGATGATTTCATTTAATGAACTCAATTTAGAGAATGGTCCATATCATGGCTGGTTAAAATGTGATTTGTCAGCAGAGGGAATGAGAATATTTTGCTTTTTTTCTGGTGTGTTTTTTTCCTACTTGGAAGGAAATCAGCTCTCTAGTAGGAATTATGTGATCAAGTACCAGACTTGTTTATAAGAAGGAGCAAAATTTATGATGAGGCTGGTCTTACACTGATAAAATCCTTTTCTGCTCCATGTATTTATAAACCCTAAATTCTGATTCTTCACTCCAAGGTTGGACTTGATGTCCTGGAGGTCTTTTCTAACCTTAATAATTCTATGATAATGTGTGTTAGGGACCACATTCAGACATCTTTCTTGCCTCTTACAGGTCATTTAAGGATGCTTTTGACCTCAGCAAATATGTTTCCATCCTCAGAACAGATTTTCTTCATTGTCACTTTCTGTAATCCCTTTGTCCATGACAGGCCAGGCTGCACATAGTGATGAGTAGTGGCACCAGCCCTGTGTCAGGAATTGCTTTCTAATTGTGTCAGAAACTCCCAGGTGCAGGAGGGGATTGGGAATCACATGGGCTGAGGGACCCTGAGGGGAGAGCAGCACATGGAAGGCTCATTCTTGCTGATTATACCCTGTTTGCACTAAATAAGGCTGCTCCAGGGGTGGCCCAGGCTGTGTAATTTATAGGCACTGATTTCCTTCGTAAACATTCCCTAAATGTTTATTTCTTCATGCTGTAGCACCCCATAGTCTCATTTATTTGGGGATATGAGAAGACATCTCATAAATTTTCCGAGCTTGTCATACCTGAAAATACAGCAACCAGTGACACCTTTTGATAAGGTTTCCAAGCGTAACAGTTAAAGGCCTTTTTGACAGTTTATTGCACAGGAAATTTCCAAGGTGTGGGAGAAATAGGACATTGGGTAGGAAAGAAATAGAGTTTCTTTCTAACAGTGCTAATTTTCAGTTCTTTAAACAGCTTGCATTGAGCATTAAAAATTCTCGAGGGTATTTTCAGAGCTGAAAGAACAAAGAGAAACTTTGAAGAGGGGAAAATCGCTATCAGCTGATGAAGAAGGCTTGAAAAGTTTATGTTCCTATCGTAAAAATCCATTTTACTACCCTAAAAATGTATGTTCCTGCACTAAATGTGTATGTTCCTGTACATGCTGTGCTACACTTGTCTTTTGTGAGGAGGAAAAGCTGATTAAGTGTCTTCACAGCCACATGAAGATGCGTTTTAGGCCTGAAAGGTATTTGTGTTACACCGTCCTGTAGGGTATGGATAAGGGACACGTAAAATAGACTGAAATTTGTTGTCAGTGTAGGCAGCAAATGGGGAAATTGGGAGAATTGCCCATGGACAGGAGAGAGGTATCAGGGCTGGAATGGGCAGAACTCTCTGTCTCTTCCATGCGTTGTCAGAGAAATAAATCTGAGAAGTGGGGAAAAGTCTTGAAAAATCTGTTCTCTGCATATTAAAAATATGAATTTATGGGGAGTTCCTGCTATGTGATGTTACTGACCCGCAGCACTGTGCTAACCCTGCTGGGTGCTAGGGTGATCATTCCCTGCCATTTTTGGGCTGCCCAGCCCATCTCTGACACTGGCAGTCTGAAGCACAGTGGCCTTCGAACAGAGCATCATTTGCAGTAAAATAATAACTGAAACAGGACTGACTTCTGGCATATCAGGGTAAAAGCTCTTTGTGGCTTGAGGAAGATGAAGGCTCTGACAGGGACCTGCAGTTTCTGAGAACTGACTTGGACTGCAAAAATTGCACCTGAATTTGACAAGGGACCTCTGTGACCGAATGTAATAAAAGCACGAGGTTGTACTGGGAAAGTGTCGGATCTTAATATTTCCATATTACCGTAGAGAAGAGGGAGCTAATGGCATTCTCTCCCTTTGGTGGTGAAATCATCACCAGGCAGGGGTGGGCTGGCTGGGATAGAAGCGCTTCCATGGCTAGTGATTCCCAAAATGCCTTTCTACAGAGAAGGGACTAAACTTGCATATTCCAGACTGGAAGAACTGGTGTGGACTTGCAGTAGTGATGTGATGTTCATGAGAATAATGACTGTTAAATTACCACTCAAATTTAGAAACTGAAACCTACACTGAACCCAAGTTTTTGGGTCTGTGGGGAAGAGGGTGCTGTCCCTGTAAGTGTTGATCGGGTCTCAGGTGCTGAGTGCTAAAATCCAGCCAGTGAATATTGACCTGCAATATTGGATGTTGCAGATGAGTCTCATTTACTCTCACACCCGGACCTCTCGGACACGCAGACGTGTTCAGGCTGTTCACTGGCCAGGGAAGGCTCTGACCGCAAACTTTCCTCACCAAATGCGTGTGTTGTGTGGGGGCCGTGCAGCGAGCAGAGCCCGCCGTGCCCGGCTCCGGGCGCTCACCCCGCCCGGTCCCGGCCGGCAGCCCCGGCCTGAGGGGAGCTCCGGGGCTCCGGCCCAGCCCCGAGCCGGCTGCGGGCAGCGGGAAAGCGGCGCCGGGAGGCATCGGCCCGGCTCGGCTCGGCCCGGGCTGTGCTGGCTCCGGCCGGGGCTGTGCTGGCTCCGGCCATGTGCTGGCCCTGCTGTCGCTGCTCTCTCTCGGCCGTGCAGCCGCTCGGGTGCCGCTGTGAGCGCGATCCCTGCACGCATTCGCTGCCTCGCTGTTTCTCTTGGCTCCCGCTGAACTGCGCGGCTCGTCCCGCGGGACCTTCCCAGAGCGAGAGCGAGCGGCAGCGGCAGGAGCAGCCCGGCTCTGCCCGCGGTGCCAGCCGAGCATGAGATGGGCAGCGTGGCGGGGGCAGAGCCCCGGGGCCGGCCCTAGGAGTGCTCCCGGGCCCGCCATCCCCCGGCCCGGAGCGGCTGCGCTGGATCCTGGCGAGCGCTTCTCAATCGGCTGCGGGGAGGCTGCGGAGGGACCTGGAGCTGTTAGACCTTGGCTAGGGAGCCCGTCCATGGGAAGAACGGGGCGGTGTAGCAGGGGTAAGTAGCGCACAGGCTCAGAGAGCCTCTGGGCTTGCTATGAGATGCTTTTTGTTTGCTACAGTCACCAGGATAAAATAAAAGCGGCTGGAAGGGCGCCTGCAGCGTGGCACCAAGTGCTGCTGTGGCAATAAAGAGCGATTCAGATTCCAGTTTAACAAGGGTTCTTTGCAGAATCTTCAGAGGTAGTTCAGAAGGGGGGGAGGTGGTTGTATTTTTGTGCAGACTCTCTTCCATGACAGATTTTAAAACTCAGGATAATACAAACTGTGGTTCTCCTCCCAGAGATTAACCTGTGGCCTTTGGGAAGATCTTTTTGCAGTGAGGAAGTCAGTCTGAAAGCCATATTAATGAGGTAGAGGGAATTTAGCTGGGAGTGGGGTGGGGAACATCCCAGCAGAGCTTTCCTGCCTCAGGAGAAGGGAATGGCTTTTGAGAGAAATGTTTTTAAACCTCTAGTGCATCTCCTACTAAGCAGAAAAATGAGAGCCCAGCATATTTTCTGGTGCTAAATGTGTTCCAAACTATTGCTAATAATTCCTAGGACATACCCTTTATTATGAGGGTAGGGGTAGCAATGGAGAGTTTAGCATTTGTTTTCTCTTATTTGTTCTTTCATGCACCTTTAAAAAGAATCTTTTGAATATAAAGGAGTATCTGTTGTCAAAGTGAGTGTATATTGACTCTGAACTTTTACCTGGATAATTTTGTAGATCATTATTCCGAGTTTCTGAGGCAGATCTGTGGGTATGTGAAGCAGACTTGGATAAATCTTTCATCAGGTGCAGGGACAGGTAATGCTCACTTGGATGTTGAGCTGACAGGAGCCACAGAACAATCTGCCGTTGACAGAGAAGTTTTAGGAGGTTACATGTATTTCTTCAGTCATAGCCAGTAAATTATTAACCAGACAAAAGCAGCATCCAGACTTTCTAGGAATGACTCTTTCCGTGTGCCACCTCTGGAGTCAGTGCAGCTCCAGGCTCTCAGGCAGAGCACAAGGGGGTGCTCAGCGTCTCCAGCGCTCTGCTGAACCCTTGTGAGGATTGCCCTGCTCCTTGCCCTGCCAGGGCAGGGCTCTTAGCTGTCAGCATGTGTCCCAAAGCTCCTTTGTGCTGGCTCAGCTCCTTGGCTTTTTTGTAGGAGACTTGGACTTAAACCACTTCCTATTTCCTGCCTATCTTTGCTTCTTGCTTTTCCTGAGGGCCACTGAAGCTTTCATCCCTAGCACACAGATTTGCATTTGTGAAGAGAGGGAATCTTCTCAGACTTTTACCCCTCCATAAATTGGTCAGGCTGACACCTTTCATTCGGTTGGTGGTGCTGCTGATACAGCACCCGTGTCACTCAGAGCTCTGAGCTTAATGTTTGCCATGAGTTAGGGAAACTGAGGGGGTTTTGTGTTTTATTTCTCTGTGTGTGTTTGGCTGAGCAGACTGAGCAGAGTAACCAGGATTATTTGGACTTGAAGCTTTCAAATTCCTGCACAGTGTGCATGGCACTGCTTTTCACACACAACATTCAGCCCACTCCAAGATTTAAATTAATTATTTGGGATCTGTTGGCTTGTGGCTTTTTCCTTACACTGATTCCATACAGCACACATCTGTGAATACCAGGCTTCCCTTCCCTTCCCTTCCCTTCCCTTCCCTTCCCTTCCCTTCCCTTCCCTTCCCTTCTTCCTTCCCTTCCTTCCCCCTTCCCTTCCCTTCCCTTCCCTTCCCTTCCCTTCCCTTCCCTTCCCTTCCCTTCCCTTCCCTTCCCTTCCCTTCCCTGTTAGGATTTCATGGGGAACAGCTGGGTGTGCTCTGGAGGTACCTCCAGGTACTTCCCTTCCAAGTACTGTGCAGCTCAATGAGAGCCAAGTCTCAGAAGTTTGAAACAAAACAAGTTTAAAGCCCTCTGTCTGGTCCTGAAATGCTCCAAAAGTTGCTTTTTGTAAAGTCACTCAAATATTTCTTCAAACTCTTTTTACATCAGACCTCTCTGCTTGGGGTCTGGTTTATGGTACCTGGAGGTGTCAGTGCCAGGAATTGCTGTTGTTTGGCATTAGATTTTGCCAGCAGTGCAGTGTTAACAGGAGCCTGTGCCCACAGCCATTTAATCCAGCCTTGCAATTGCTTTTATTGAGGAAATGTTTCATTTATGCTGTATTTTCTTATGGAAATTGAATTTAGAAGGGATAAGTTGTGCACCCCAAGTTTGTTTTCATTTCCTTGTGGCTGTACCACAGTTATTTCCTTTCCTTGGGAGAAACAAAGCCCCAGGGGATGCAGAGCTCGAGGTGAGGTTGGCCAGGGATGGAGCTCTGGGACAGAGCAGGACATCACACATGCTCCTGGAGTGGGCTGTTTTCCCCAAACAACAACATGACAACTATAACAGCTTGCCATCGTGGAGGCTCTGTGTGTGCTGAGCCCGATGCATCTGGGCTGGGCTGACCCTGCCATCTCTCCTTGGAGGAGCTGTGCTTTGCATTCCCACAGAGGTGTGCTGGCAGAGCCCTGGGCTTTGTGTTTGATCCCATGGATGTCTCTTGGTGGTCAGAAGTCATAGATGGGAGTCAGGAACAGATTCTGCTCGTTTATTTTCTAGTTCTGTGTCCCTGGAGCACGTGTCCATGCAGGGGGGCACAGGGAGGTCACTCCTGTGCCCTGTGGAGTTGGGAATGGCCTGATGACCCCTTGGGACAAGCGTGCAGGAGGGATGGGATTGCCTGAACCAGCCCACGCTCCCAGCCAGGCTGGGGCTCTGACTCCCCAGCTGTGGCACAGCTACCGAGCACAGGGACTTTCCAAGCTCCTCCTGCTTGTAACTTCCTACCCCTTGTAAGTCTGGTGGGAGAACAGCTTCCTGTGCCTGTGGCTGCTGGTTTGAGAGCCTCTGCTTAGTGCTGTGGTCCATGTTGTCTCCTGAAACCCCAGAGGAAGTTTTTGGAAGTTGTGTGCCCCCAAGGGAGAAGGATGTGAGGTTATCATGGAAGCAAAAAAACCTGCAGGAAAGAAATCCATGAAGCAAATTTGGCAGTACCACTGTGTTTCTCCCATGTCTTTTCAAATGTCATTCCAAGTGACATAGATTCTCTGTCATAAAAAAAAAAAAAAATCCAGGCTTCACCCAGCTAGGGTGAGAAGCAGTTCTGAGCCCAGTGGCTTCAGTCTGTAAAGTTCAGCACTGTTCATCTGAAAACTAGATTTCCATAGCCTGGAATCCAAGGAGTGTGGAAGTTTCTCAACACAGAGAGCTTTAGAGACAAAAGACAAACCCAGGAAATTCCAAGCAGAAACCCCACAGGTGGCAGTGGAGCCCATGGAGCAATCCAGGATGTTCTGTGCTCTGTGCCAATCCCCGGTGCCCGAGGCCCTGCTCTGCCTGCAGCCGCACGCAGGGGTGCTCCTGCTTTGTTTTTAATAACCTCAGATATTTTAATTCCATGAAAACATTCTGTTTGCAGACACTCACAAGTTGTTTTTGCCTAATGGGGTCTCCAGTGGCTGCATCTAAGAAGTTTTTATAAATATTTTATCGCTTATGAAGATTGACCTTCTTACACATTAAGAGGAGATAAAAGGGTGAGACCACTTGAGAAAACATTTGCATCTTAATACGGGAAAATCTGAGGGAAGTGTCTCTGATAGAACTCTGAGATTTTGTGTCTGAACAAGCTTAGGCATCAAATAGACTTGGCTTAGGAGTTAAACAGACCCCAGCAGTTATACAGCAGGGGTCTGTGTTGGCAGCTCCTCCTGGCATCGGGGATTGAAAGGGGGATCTTTCCAAGTTGTGCGTTTCTTACTGCACCTAGGTCAAGGTTACTCCTGATTTCATCTCAGAGAGGCACCAGCTGGATCCCCTGTGAGTTGTGTCTCAGAGCAGCTCTCCAGCAGCAGCGTGGGGAGGGGAGAACCCTCCTGTCCAGAACAGCATGTGAGATTGGAAAGGGTAGAAGTTCCCTTCCCTTCCCTTCCCTTCCCTTCCCTTCCCTTCCCTTCCCTTCCCTTCCCTTCCTTCCCTTCCCTTCCCTTCCTTCCCTTCCCTTCCCTTCCTTCCCTTCCCTTCCCTTCCCTTCCCTTCTCCTTCCCTTCCCTTCCCTTCCCTTCCCTTCCCTTCCCTTCCTTCCTTCCCTCTCCCTTCCTCCTTCCCTTCCCTTCCCTTCCCTTCCCTTCCCTTCCCTTCCCTTCCCTTCCCTTCCCTTCCCTTCCCTTCCCTTCCCTTCCCTTCCCTTCCCTTCCCTTCCCTTCCCTTCCCTTCCCTTCCTCCCTTCCCTTCCCCTTCCCTTCCCTTCCCTTCCCTTCCCTTCCCTTCCCTTCCCTTCCCTCTTGCTGCATGCAAGAGAAGTGTGGCACTGGGCAAGTGTTTTGCCTGGTTTCATATTTATTCTAGATTTCTCTCTTAGCTGATTAATATCCCTTAACATGCCTTATCTTTAACCCTGTGGCTGGTGGACCAGAGTGGACCTGTCCTGCCGCAGTCCCTGGAAATTGAAAACCCAGCAGGTCAGATCTCAGATGCTGTGGTTGCAGTGGAGTTTTGCTGCCATCTCGAAGTGATGCCATTTCCCATACCTCTGGCAAGAGCTCAGGGAATGTGTATTTAACAAGTTGCAGCAGTATGTCCCACACCAGGAGCTCTGTTTTTCCATGGGAGCCCAGCAGGCTCCTCTCAGTGTCCATACATTCCATCTGTGGATGCCACATCCCTGGAAGTGTCCAAGGCCAGGCTGGGTAGAGCTCTGAGCAGGCTGGGGCAGTGGAAGGTGTCCCTGCCCATGGCAGGGGGTGGAATGAGATGGGCTTTACAGTCCCTTCCAACCCACAGCATTCTGGGGTTCTATGATTTTAAAGTTATTCTCTGCAGGAGTTTTGATTTTGAAGGACTTCAAGGAGTGTCCCAGCTGTTCTCAGCTCTCTCAGAAGCACCAAGATGTGTAGCACTTGTGCCTGACCTCACTGGATGCCTATATTAAAGCCACAATAACCAAATAGCCCAAAGGAGATGTGTTCTTGTGCTTGTAAGGCACCAATGGAGCCATTGCTGCATCCAGTACTTGTAAAGCACCCTGAGGGTCCTGCTGGGGCTGGGACCTGCCCCTTTCTCTAGCTGTTCATATTTATAAACCATGCTAGGATTTATTAGTCTTGAAGGTGAAGCTCAGATGAAGGGATGCTGACTGCTGAATAATCATCCTGCCATAGGAAGAAATTGTCTTGTGTGATTTGCAAGCTTAAAATAGTTCTGGAAGTAACTATAGGCAAAACACACATCCCACAAGCTCTTAAATTGACTCAGTGTGAGTTCTTGCATGAAACCCAACCTCTGAGTACACCTTTGATTGGATGGGAATTGTGTGTGCTGGGAAAGGGATTTACTGTGTCCAGCTCTGGGGTTTCCCAGGAAAGGGGGAGCTGGAGCTGCAGGAGCCAGTCCAGAGGAGGCCCCAGAGCTGCTCCAGGGCTGGAGCCAGGCTGGGAGAGCTGGGGGTGCTCACCTGGACAGGAGAAGGCTCCAGGGAGAGCTCAGAGCCCCTGGCAGGGCCTGAAGGGGCTCCAGGAGAGCTGGAGAGGGACTGGGGACAGGGATGGAGGGACAGGACACAGGGAATGGCTCCCACTGCCAGAGGGCAGCGATGGATGGGATCTTGGGAATTGGGAATTGTTCCCTGTGAGGGTGGGCAGGCCCTGGATGCCCTGGCATGTGCCCAATGAGGCAGCAGGTTGGACATTGGGGTTGGAGCAGCCTGGGACAGGGGAAGGGAGTGGAATGGGATGGGCTTTAAGATCTCTTCCAAGCCAAACCATTCCCTGGGATTCCATCAGTCAATTTGACATCTATCCCTCCTATCCTCACACATTCCAGGGATGTTTTCTGTTGTACTGTGCTCAGCCCATGGAGAGAAAACAGGGTATGGCAGATCACAGAATATCCTGAGCTGGAGGGACCCACAGGATCACCCAGTCCCACTCCTGTCCCTGCCCAGACCCCCAACAACCCCACACTGTCCATCCCTGGCAGTGCTGCCCAAACCCTTCTGGAGCTCTGGCAGCCTCGGGGCTGTGCCCATTCCCTGGGCAGCCTGGGCAGTGCCAGCACCCTCTGGGGGCAGAACCTTTCTCTAAATCCAGCTTGAACCTCCCCTGGCACAGCTTCAGCCATTCCCTCATGTGTCACTGGGCACCACAGAGATCTCTTCATGGAGATGTTTTTCCGCTTTACTCCAGAGGTGCCTTGGAGTTTAATTCCAGCATCCAAACCCTTCCACACAATGGTATCTCACACTCTGTGACCTCACAAAACATGCAGGGGAACCAGAGAAAGACAAAATGCTTGGGTTGAAAGGATCCTTAAAGATCAAAATCCAGCTGTCCCTGGAGAGCTGTGCCTGGGTCTCTGCTCACCCTGGTGCTGATGGTGGCTGAGTGTGGCCAGGCTGGCCCCTGGGGCTCCATGGGACTGTCCAGGGATGATGTCCAACACTCCACATGGTTCAGATGAGGTGTGAGGGATTTACTCACACCCTGGGGAGCCTGGAGTAGTGACTGCATGGCATTACAGGAGGTGCATTTTCCTTTTTTCTCTTATCAAGCCCTATTTGATTTTCTGTGTATTTTTCTGCTGCTTTTTGAGCACTGTGTTGGAGTTGTCAAAGGGGTGATTTAGAATAGCAGAGGAAAAAAGGAGAGTCAGATAGAAAAATGCTCTTTAAACAGGGCTTTCCTGTCTTTACTTTGATCATTACTTGAGGATATTTATGCTTGGGTAAAGAAACCACTCTGTGAAGAATGTTCTTTTTCTGCTCTGAAGCCACAGTTGAGGATAAGGCAGGAAAGCAGGAGAAGATGGGAAGTGTGTGGGAGGATAATTAGTACATTTAGCAAGATAAAGCTGGAGTGAGGCAAAATAGGCCATATAAATACATTTATGCTGTCAGAGTAATTAGGTAGAAAACGTTTCCCTGTTTGAGAAGATTTGCCAACCTAAAATTTCAGATAGAATAAAATCAAATCTTCACATGTATCAAAAGGCAGGACTGGAAGATGTCCCATTACCAGACAAGCTGCTGTGAGTAATGGCCTGGGTAATGAGAGTGAAGTGGGCTTGGACCAGCAGGATAATTTAGGAACTGGTGCAGGGACTGGCTGGTGGTGACTGGAGCTGAGAGATGTGGTCAAAGCTTTTCCTTATAGTGAGGCAGTATCTCAGAGTTTAATCAGCTTCTAATTTCTTCAGGATTTGTCCCAAGGATATTTGAGTCTTAGAATTATTGTTTTTTAATCAAACATGGCCATGTTTCACAGGGAAATGAGCCTCCTGCTCCTTGCCCTTGGCCACTAGACAGACTTGCACCCACTGCACACATTCCATGAAGGTGCCGCTGCTCCTGGTTTGATTTGCTGAATTGCACCAACATCAGAAATTAACAGACATGAAAGTGTGGTGCTTTAGGAAGGGGAAAAAAAGTAATTCCTAAT
The DNA here is from genome assembly GCF_028769735.1 of Zonotrichia leucophrys gambelii. Lineage (NCBI taxonomy): Eukaryota > Metazoa > Chordata > Aves > Passeriformes > Passerellidae > Zonotrichia > Zonotrichia leucophrys. The sequence continues at coordinate 7,462,346 of NC_088193.1, read as the reverse complement.
ACTGTCAGGAAATAGTTATCAGATGAAACAGTGTTTGCAGGATTAATGGGCTTTTGCCATGGCCGAGTGTGAGCAGCAGCAATTCCCATTGCCTGTGTCTGGCTGCCTTCCCCAGGGATTTAACGTGAAATTCTGTCTTGGGAAAACGTGGCAGGATCACCAGCTGTCCTTGGAACAGTGACACAACCTCTGGCAGGAAAAGCAGCAGCCTTCCCACTGCCTTACAACTCCTGGCTGAAGCCTTGGTCAGCATCCTGCCATCCCTTGTCTCCTGGAGACTCCTGCAGCTGTGAGCTCCTCATCCCACCTGGATCGTTGGAACAGGGGAGAGGGTCTGCTAATGATGCTCAACTTGCTTGTACTTTATCTTATAATAACTGAGTTATATTCAGTATATAAATACAGTTATACATTTATTGTATTTTATGTTATGGGTGTAGTTTATTATATGAATATCACAATATTTATTATACAAGTAAAGCACTCATATTTATATGCATATATTTAGATACATACCACAATATAATTACATCTATTAGGTGAATAATACTGTTGTAATTAATATTAAATAATTAATATTTTGAAGCACAGAGAAAGAGCTTTAGGGAGCAGCTGTGTTTTGTTGTCCAGGGAGCTGGGCAGGGGCTCAGCCTGGAGCAGAGGAGGCTCAGGGGCCCTTGTGGCTCTGCACAGCTCCTGCCAAGAGGGGACAGGCAGGGGGGTCGGGCTGTGCTCCAGGGAACAGGGACAGGAGCAGAGGGAACGGCCTCAAGTTGCTCTAGGGGAGGTTTAGATTGGATATCAGGGAGAATTTCTCTCTGGAAAGGGCTGCCCAGCCCTGACACAGCTGCCCAGTCCACATCCCCAGGGGGATTTCAAATCCATGTGGATGTGACACTTGTGGACACGGGTCGTGGCAGTGCTGTAGGAATGGTTGGACTTCCATGATCTCATAGGCTTTTTCAACCTCAACAATTCTGTGATTCTCCATAATTCCTTTGACTGGCCGTGAAATGTATGAGAAACCCTCAGGGCAGGGCCAAGGATAGGCAGGTTTCTGTCACCCTCTGTGAGAGATGCCAGAAACTCCTGTGTCAGCTCAGATTGGTGACATTTGGATGTTTGTGATTGTCCCAGTATTTTCCTGAAGAAGCTCCTGTTTGCTCCCTGTGGCTTGATCCTGTCCCAGCTCTGCACCAGCAGTGTCCCCAAAGCCTCTTGCAGGAGCCAGGCCCTGGTGTGCACACACAGCATCACCTCTGAGGTCTTGGCTCTCTGCTGGCTCCCAGCCAGGACATCATTGTCCAAGGAATTTAGAGGGAACCTGGGAGGTGCTGTAAGGACTGAAATCAGCTCCAGCAATTGTAGGAGTTATTTTACAGGGTTTTGCTGCTCTCTGGAGTGTTATTCCCTGGCTGTGTCCCAGTGTAGCTCCACACTGACTTCACTCCTCTGACACGACAGCGGTCTCAGTTGGATTAGTTTAATTTAAGTATAAAAGTTTACACCATTACCTGCCAGACAGGTTTGGAGTTTGGGAGGGATTATCTGTTCTTCCTATTTGGAAACAAGATTATTTTCCTAGCTTACAGTTCTCATTAATTAATTGTCATCTAATTACTGAATGCCTCCCCCATTAAATTATAACCTTAACACTGATTCTGTTGGGGAGGGGGATTTATTTGGGCTTTTTTATTTTCTTTTATGTTTTGTTTTCTCTTTCTTACATATTTTTATTTTATTGTGAGCTCTCTGCCACAGCCCTGTGTTACTCACTTGCATTGATGTGCATGAGTGAGATCAGTGCACTCATGGCTTTATGAAGCAGAAGTTGAAGTAAGTTCCACAGACAAATCAAATCCATGCTTTCCAGCTTCCCACAAATCACCCTGTGACCAGGAGAGCTGGATGATGGGGTTGACATCACTCAGGAAACAAGGAGATGAAAGTTAAAGCAGCTGAATGAGCTTCCTTTGACATCTGGGGCACCAGGTCTTACCTGGTCAGGATTTGGCTCATTGTTAGTAGCCAACAATCCCTGTCCTCTCAAGAGATTTATGTACTGCTTTTCCTGAGATGATTTTTCACAGCTTTTGCTATTTGTAAGAGGAGCACACAAAACCCTGCAGTGGTTGGAAGTAAAAAAAAATGATTGCACAGATCTCAAGAGTTATCTTTTAATTATTTTTAATTCTGAATGTGCTGTATCATAACTCAGCCTCCTACTTTGCTGTTGTTCTTCCCTACAAGAGGAATGACCAATAAATTTTGCTCTGCAGGAGACCCCTGTAATTAGTCCCCTTATCACCCAGCTTGCCAGAGATGAGCCTCAGACATGAACTAGAAGCATTTCTAGGTTAAAGCTCCTTGTAGATGTGATCAGGAAAGTCTTGGCCAGCAAGCACTGCTCTTTTGGGCAAAAAGAGCCCAAAACTTGTGGTACGAGTTTGCTGGTGGAGGAAAAATTACCTGTGGTGTTGAATTCATCATCAGTTCTCAGTGAGTGTGTGCAGGGTGAAGGCTCCCAGACTCGTCCCCAGCCATGTAAAGACAAATTGGAGCCATGCCTTGGCCTTGCTGCCCAGAGGAGCTGTGGCTGCCCCTGGAAATGTCCAAGGCCAGGTTGGGGCAGCCTGGGACTGTGGAAGGAGTCCCTGCCCAAGGAACCAGATGAGCTTTAAGGTCCCTTCCAACCCAGACCGTTCTGGGATTCCCTGATTCTGTGATGTTTTCAAGACTGCATTATCCATACACACAAAGTGTGGTGTGACTGATTTTGAGGCTTTCTTTGTGTATCATGAAATGCTACCAATGAAAAGTTTAGGATACTCTAAAGCCCATTTATAAAATTTGTCATATCCACTCATCCTAACTAGGCATATATATTCCAACAATAAATGAACCTAATGGGATCTAATGCCTCGTAATTGTTCATCAGGCTCAGGAGGTTTGACAGCCAATTTCAATGTGAAGAAGGAACATTGCAGATTATATATTATAAAGTATATGCTGTTTAACTCTGATCACTTGCAATAGATGCTATTTACAGATTATTTACCTCAGGAAAACACACTGGCACAGTTACAGGGATATCCACCAGGCCCTGCTGGCTGCTCTGTTCTTTAAGAACACAAAAATCAATGTCCCACTTTGGAGCCAACCAGATTCTGCCCGTGAGTCATGTTCAGAGTCCAGTGAGGTCAGGAGAGGCCTCTGCTTTGTGCTTGGATTTCAAACCAAGCCTGGGGGCAACTGTGCTTTCCAGGATGTTCTGTTTACAAGGAATGCAGCAGCAGGAAAAGCTTTTAAACATCAGGACATCCATGATTTTTGGGAGAGCTTTGGTGCGTGTCTATTAACAAAGCAAAATACAAACAACCACGTGGGGACAGGGAACATGAGCGAATATTCATCTTTGGGGGCATTTTGCTGTGAGGACAGCTGGACTGCAGGATGAACCCCAGAGATTTTCCTGTGTGAACAGTTTCTGTGTCGGTCTCTGACACGGGGTTGCCCGTGGCAGAGGAGCAGTGTTAGCTGGCTTTACAGCTCTGCAGTCAGGGACAGGTGCATGGCCCGGGGCCAGCAGTGGCTGGAATGTCCCTCCTCCCCACGGGGACATTGTGTGAACAGGGCCTGAGGAGGGGCTGCCTGGGAGGTGTGAGCCCCTGAGTGGGATCCTGAGGATGCTCCCCAGGCAGGAGTGCCTTGGGAAGGAGGATGGCTGTGCCCTGCTCACAGCTCCAGCTGATCCCTGCTCCTCCTGCGCTCTGTGCGGGGCCCGGCCTGCTGTGGGTGTGTGAGGGGGAGGGTGATGGATTCACCCCTGCCTTTCTCTTCCCCACGTTCTGCTGCACAGTCAGGCCCTGAGTTCCTTTCAGGGCGCTCTGCAGTTGCCTCTTGGTGATTTTGTTACCTGGCTGTTGTTTTTTTGGGACCTGTGGTGATGAGCTTTGCCACTGATACACTCAGTGAAGGGACACCTGAAATTCCCTTGGGCTGGGGGGGTCTGTGTGCCCTCAGGGAGCACAGGGGAGATTAGATGGAAACCTTTCTCCAGGAGTAGGAAACCTGCATTTGATTCATAGAATCTCAGAATTGGGTTGTGTTAGAAGAGCCCTTAAAGCCCATCCAGTCCCAGGCTGCTCCCAGCCCTGTCCAGCCTGGCCTTGGGCACTGCCAGGGATCCAGGGGCAGCCCCAGCTGCTCTGGGCACCCTGTGCCAGGGCCTGCCCACCCTCACAGGGAACAATTCCCAATATCCCATCCATCGCTGCCCTCTGGCAGTTGGAGCCATTCCCTGTGTCCTGTCCTTCCTCTCCCGCTCTCCTGGAGTCCCTTCAGGCCCTGGCAGGGGCTCTGAGCTCTCCCTGGAGCCTTCTCCTCTCCAGGGGAGCACTTTCAGTTCTCTCAGCCTTTTCTTACAGAAGGGCTGCTCCAGTCTTTGGATCATCTTTGTGGCCTCTTTGACCCAGAGCTCCTCATACCTGGCAAACATGGCAAATACCTACAGTGTGTGTGAGCCTTCCTTTACTGCATTCCTTGGGTTTCCTTTGGCTATCGTTTCACAACTCAATAGCACTTCAGATGTGACATTTGATAGCAAAGAGTGATGATAAAGATGGGGGGAAAGTGCAGTACAGAAGCAATGGTTGAGTTTCATCACATTAATGGCAGCAGCCTATGCTGGTAATAAATTGTACAAATCGAAAGACCTTCTCTGGACCAGGGATGTTGTAACTTACCTGTGTACAGCCATCAGGAGAGAAGTCAGAATCCCAGGAGCTGGGTTGGTGGAGGGAGAGGGCTGAATCCATGTGCAGTGGGACTTCCCTACAGAGAGAAGGGAGATTCTGGCAGAGCAAAGTTAAACACATTCCAGGTGTCATGGTCATTTGTATGGAGAGAACTTTGCCTTCTTTGTCCCTTTTTTGTGAGATGTCTCTCACTACGCACTTCTGATTTTCACTTGCTTACATCCATTACATACAGCAACTTGGGATTCTTCTCCTCAGCCTTTTTTTCATTTCTGCTTTCATTTGGTTCAGGATTTTTTTATTGCTCTTGACTAATTAGGATTTTTTTACAGCCTTTTAAATTTTATGTACACATTTCCTTTATTTATTTGCTTTGCAAACAGTCTTAACTTACTTAGGATTATTTGTAATTTCTGCTCCCAGAGAAGATCATTAAACATTAGCCATTTTAGTGGGTTAACAGGGCCAGGAGTGGGATGCTCCAGGCTCAATCCATGTGCAGGAATGTCTCCTCACTGCTCTCACACAAACACATCCTGATGATGCTCTTAATAACTCTGGCTGTGATGAATGGTGCCATAAAACTTTGCTGGGGTGAATTGCTTGACAGCACTGAAATTGGGAGATATGTTTTATTATTTAATGTCTGCCTGAATGTATAAAATAAAAAACTAAAAACATGTGGGGAGGGGGTATGGAGAAGCTCTGTTCTATATTCACTATCCATGAATATTTATAGAGATATTTTCAGTGAACAATTAATTTTGCAGACTTCTAAGCTGGAGGGTTTAATTCCTGCATCGAACCGTTTGCCTCCCCGTAACTGTTTTATTTTTGAACCGTATTTTTATTTTTAACGTGTCAGGTGAGGTTCTAGAACCCGGTGGCATGTCAGGGTCTGTGTGTGCTGAGTGTCCCCCTGGGGCAGCTCCAGCCAGACAAGCCCTTGCCTGATTGATTGCCTGGGGCTCAGCACGTGTGGGAGCTGCTGTGGGTGCAGCCCGTGTGCTGCTCTGGCTGCTGTGTGCCCTCACTGACTGCTCCTCTCTCCTCTCCCCTCTCCCTGCAGCTCTCGCTCCCCGAGGAACAGAACGAAGTGACGAGGAATGGCTGTGAGTCCAAGGAGCTGGTGTACCTGGTGCAGATCTCCTGTCAGGTAAGTGCCCTGCTTTCTCTCCCCAGCCTGGCTTCCATTCTCCTTCCCACACAGCCCCAAAGTGTTGGGATGTGACACTTCCCAGTGCTGTGTCTGGGGTTTTTCACCCCTTCCCTGGCTCAGTCCCCCCGGGGTGCTGCCTCTTGTGCTGCCACCAGCACGTTTTAGGAGAGAAGGATTGAGGGGAGAAAAAGGAGAAAGGTGTGAAGGAAATAATCCTGAGTGATGGCCAGGGATGAGCCCAGAGATGGGAGTGGGTGTGCCCAGCCTGAGGTCACTCTGGGGGGAGCATGGACACACCAGTGACCCCACCAGGGAGAGCCCCAGCCACAAGTTTGTTACCTCAGTGTGCTGCCAGGAGCCTTGGTCTGCTCCCAGACACCTGGTGTGGAATTCTCTGCTCAGGATGCTTTGGGCAGAGGAATCTGCTGCTCTGTCCCACGGATTCTTCATCTGCTGCTCTGTGTGCCTTTGTAGAATGCTGCCTGTGTTTGACATGCTCAGTGAGTCACCCTCTGTGGGAGATGCAGGGTGCTGGCAGGTTCAGTGGGAGTTACTGCCTGTGTTGGGTTGTTTTCCTGGGTTCAGGACAGCAGCTCTTTGCATGATTCACCTCAGCACCCCCCAGCATCCATCCCAGCAGTGAGTACACACTGCCAGGTGGGGAATTTGCAGGGTCCCTGCTCTGCTGCCTCAGCTCTGCGCTCAGAGTGGGGTGTTGTGAGAGCTGAGGAACACAGCATCCTGCATCCTGAGGAGCAGAGCATCCCACATCTTGAGGAGCAGAGCCCTTGCCTTGTTCTGGAGGTGGAGCCTGGCCAGGCTGAGTTCCAGCCTGGAATTATTATTATTTTTAATAATTATAATTATTATTATAATTCCAGCAGTAATTATAATAATAATATATTAATACAATAATTCCTCTCTGTGGGCAGCTGTCACATGTTCCTGTGCATGTTTATGACCGTGCTCTCGGGAGAGGGAAGAGAGGCTGCAGGTGGACATTCTCTCACATTTGCCAGTGTTTTGGCATTTTTTGGGACTGTTGTAACGCCCTGGAGCCAGTCTGGCCCCAGAGCAGCACTGCCCAGCCCAGCAGCCTGGGCTGACAGGCAGCACAGCAGACCCTGGACATGGGCACACGTCTGTGCCAGCCACAGCAGGGCAGAGCCTGGCAAAGGGACTTGCAGGGGACTGTAGGAAATTGGAATTTCAGTGTGTTTGGAGCCCTCACATTTGGGGTATGTTTGCAGTGCTCAGTGGAGGGATGAGCCCTGGATTATTCCCTGGCTGTTGCTGGTGAGCCTGGAGAACTTGGCAGTTTTTCACTAGCTCCAGAGCAGATCACTTGTGATCCTTCCCCCACCTGACTGACACCTCCAGAGGTTCACAGGGTGGCCCCAGGTATAATTGTGTGTCAGACCCTGCAGAGTGCCCCGGTGCAGGAGGGAGGCCCAGGAGCAGCAGAGAGCTGGGATGGGGATCAATGGAGGTGAGGCCTGACCCTGCTCCTCTGGTGCCTGGCTCCCACTCTCCCTTCCCTTCCCTTCCCTTCCCTTCCCTTCCCTTCCCTTCCCTTCCCTTCCCTTCCCTTCCCTTCCCTTCCCTTCCCTTCCCTTCCCTTCCTTCCTTCCCTTCCTCTTCCCTTCCTTCCTTCCCTTCCCTTCCCTTCCCTTCCCTTCCCTTCCCTTCCCTTCCTTCCCTTCCCTTCCCTTCCCTTCCCTTCCCTTCCCTTCCCTTCCCTTCCCTTCCCTTCCCTTCCCTTCCCTTCCCTTCCCTTCCCTTCCCTTCCCTTCCCTTCCCTTCCCTTCCCTTCCCTTCCCTTCCCTTCCCTTCCCTTCCCTTCCCTTCCCTTCCCTTCCCTTCCCTTCCCTTCCCTTCCCTTCCCTTCCCTTCCCTTCCCTTCCCTTCCCTTCCCTTCCCTTCCCTTCCCTTCCCTTCCCTTCCCTTCCCTCTGAACTCAGATTCAAACCCTGGTATTTGCCCTCACCCATTAAAGGATGGTTGTAGAACCAGCCACATTTGTCTCCCTGTCTTCCTTCTTTACCTTTTTTCATTTTGCTTTTTACTTTCTTTTCTTTCCCTTTCCCCCTTTCCTTTTCTTTCTCCTTTTCGTCTTTCCCCTTTCCTTCTTTCTTTTTTTCCTTATTCCCTTTTGTCTTTTTCCTTTTTCTCTTTCTTCTTTCCCCCTTTTCCTCTTTCCCCTTTTCTTTTTTGCCCTTTCCCCTTCTTTCCCTTTACTCTTTTTTCCCCTTACATTTCCTGTATTTTTTCCTCTCTTTTTTCTCTTTTTTTTTTTTTTTCTATTCTCCTGTTCCCCCTGGCTAGCTGGAGCTTCTCCCTTCCCCAGGCCTGTGAGCACCCTGTCCCATGTTCCTGCATGTCCCTGTCTCTCAGATCCAGAGAAGCTGAGACATTTGTGACATTTGGATCCAATGACCAGGAAGGCATGGGAGGAACTGCACAGCTGAGCATCATTCCTGCCATGGAGATCCTCCAGCCCTGGCCCCCCTGGCCTGTCCCTGTGCAGGGGAAGATTCCATTCCATCACCCTTGGACCCAGCAGTGTGTGTGTGGAGCTGGCTCCACAGGAGCAGGGGATGGGAGGTGTGAAATAGCTCAGGGAGTGGTGGTGCAGTGGGGACACATTTTGGCAGGGTGCATCTGGCTCGGGCCAAAAATACTGAAGGGAGGAGGAAAAAAGGCTGAAAACCCAATTTGGCTTTCCTCACCCTTTGGATGTGGTTCCAGCACTGGTGTTTGGGCACTGCAGCAGCCTGAGCTGTGTCCTGGATTGTCAGATGGACACAGCCTTGTGCTAGGGAGGCTGGATGCCATCAGTGTAAAAGCTCTGAATTGCTGTCATTTGTTGCAGGAGCAGATAGCAAAGGGTGAGGGTGTTCCCATCCTGGCAACTTTTGATTGCAGACTTGGAGAAATCAGTCAAACCCCTGGGTCTGGGGCCACTCTGGGCTGGGCAGCCCCCTGTGCTGTGCCCATCAGGTGGCACTTTCTGGGCCATTCCCTCTGGAGAGGCAGCAAAGCAAAGCCCTGGAGCAGCAGATATTCCAAACATCCAGCTCAGCCTTAGCTGGGTTTGGCAGGACACAGCTCCTTACACTGAGGGAATTCTATCCCACTCCTTCCCAGCTGTGAGTATCATTTTAGTGCTGTAAGGAGAATTAGTGCTTGATGCCTATTTTGCAGAACCTTCCCAGATAAGGTTTGAAAAAGCATTCTTTGGGAGGTGTATTTGTGCTGCAAGTCAGCTTGTGAAATCCAGGCTTTGTGCAAGGTTCAGAGGAGGGGTTAAGTCTCTGCTCAGCTTTTCTTCTACTTAAAAACCTAAAAAAATTAATCCAGTTTATTAGCTCTTAAGAAGAAGTGGGAATATATAGAGAGCTGTTTCAGAAAAGAGGAGAGATAGGATTCTTCTTTTGATTCCTTTCAACAAATTTAAACATGAGAACTAGGAAATGACAAAGGGAGGGAATTAAATCCTATTGGGAAGAGACAATGATGGGAGGGTTTGGTTTGGGCTTTTTTTTCAGCAATTCAGGTGGATTTTCCTTTTTTTCCAAGTAAGATTGCACTGAACTTGCATTTCTAGAAGATAGATTTCAGGAGTTCTGTGAAAAGAGTGATATTAAAATAAAAGGGTGACGTCCAGGAAGGTGGTGTGAGGACTGTACCTGTGGACCCTCTGAACCTGGGGATGGGAATTGGGGATCCCTGTGGTTCCTGGAGGAGCCAGGGATGGCTGAGACCCCTGAGGAACCTGTGCTGTACCTGCTGCTGTGAAAGTCCTTGGACAGTGTTTGCAATCCTTGGGAGTTCCACAGGGATAAACAAAGTGTTTACATGGTCTGAACCACATTTAAAAGGAGTTACTTAGTGTCTGGAGAATAAATCAGCACAATTCAGAGCCTGCAAAAGGGCTGGAATGGGCTAATCCAATCAACTTGTTAGGAAGGCTGGAAATGGCCTCTTGCATTTTTTGGGGTTTGTTTGTGTGACATTACAGCAACTCCCTGTGTACTTACTTAAATATTGCAACAGAAGAATGCCCAGTCTCAGCTTTTGTTCTGAAAAATGAAATGTGAAATTTGTGGTGGTGTTTGTTCTGAAAAATGAAATGATGCACCTCAAGCATCATTTTTGGTGGCATTTGGAGTGGCAGGGGGGGAACAAGGACTGTCTTTGGAAATGTTCACATTCAGGGGGGGCTGGAACTTCCAGCCCTTCCCGAGGCTCTGGCTGCTCATGTCCGTGCTCACAGGTGGATTGTTGGGACAGGAGTGACAGGCACTGCTCAGCAGGGATGGCAGGGCTGACACAATCCCAGGGATTAAACAAGGCTGGCTGCTTGTCAGCTTTCCTGCTCCTCCCTCCCAGGGATAATGGCAGCAAAGGAAGCCTTTTTCTAAGGCTGTTCCCAGAGCAGGAATTCTTGTGCTCCAGGCAGGGTTTTCTCCATTTTCCTGCTCCCATTTTCAGGCTGGCAGGAGCTGAGCCCTTCCTGTGGCACGGGATGCCCAGTGCTGTGCCCTGCTCCTGTTCTCCCTTCCAGCAGGGCTGTGTTTGCTCAGGTCCCTGGTGCCCAGAGCAGGACATTGCCCCAAACCTCAGCCCCTTGTCCCAGCTCTGCCCTGCAGAGGTTTGAGCTGGGCACCTTCTGCTTGGAGAGCAGCATTTGCCAGGCTCTGAAGGCATCCCCACATTCCCTGTGCAGTGAGGAGAGTGCAGGGGCACAGGGGAGGCCAGGAAAGGCAGGCTCTGAGGAGGAGGAACAGGCTGTATGGAGGAAGAGCAGGCTCCAGAGAGGAAGAACAGGCTCCAAGGAGGAAGAGCAGGCTCCAAGGAGGAGGAAGAGCAGGCTCTGAGGAGGAAGAGCAGGCTCTAAGGAGGAGGAAGAGCAGGCTCCAAGGAGGAAGAGCAGGCTCTAAGGAGGAGGAAGAGCAGGCTCTGAGGAGGAAGAGCAGGCTCTAAGGAGGAAGAGCAGGCTCTGAGGAGGAAGAGCAGGCTCCAAGGAGGAGGAAGAGCAGGCTCTGAGGAGGAAGAGCAGGCTCCAAGGAGGAAGAGCAGGCTCTAAGGAGGAGGAAGAGCAGGCTCTGAGGAGGAAGAGCAGGCTCCAAGGAGGAGGAGCAGGCTCCAAGGAGGAGGAAGAGCAGGCTCCGAGGAGGAGGAAGAGCAGGCTCCAAGGAGGAGGAAGAGCAGGCTCCAAGGAGGAAGAGCAGGCTCTGAGGAGGAAGAGCAGGCTCCAAGGAGGAGGAAGAGCAGGCTCCAAGGAGGAAGAGTAGGCTCTAAGGAGGAAGAGCAGGCTCCAAGGAGGAGGAAGAGCAGGCTCTGAGGAGGAAGAGCAGGCTCCAAGGAGGAGGAAGAGCAGGCTCGAGGAGGAGGAAGAGCAGGCTCCGAGGAGGAGGAAGAGCAGGCTCTGAGGAGGAAGAGCAGGCTCCAAGGAGGAAGAGCAGGCTCTGAGGAGGAAGAGCAGGCTCCAGGGAGGAGGAGCAGGCTCTGAGGAGGAAGAGCAGGCTCTAAGGAGGAGGAGCAGGCTCCAAGGATGAAGAGCAGGCTCTAAGGAGGAAGAGCAGGCTCTGAGGAGGAGGAACAGGCTGTATGGAGGAGGAGCAGGCTCCAGAGAGGAAGAGCAGGCTCCGAGGAGGAAGAGCAGGCTCCAGGGAGGAAGAGCAGGCTCTGAGGAGGAAGAGCAGGCTCCAAGGAGGAAGAGCAGGCTGTGAGGAGGAAGAGCAAGCAGGACTCCCCTCCTGGGTGGTTTCTGGGGAGGAGAGAGTGCAAGATCTTCCCACAGGGGCAATGTCTGAGTCAGAGGAGCAACAGCTCAAATGTGGTTTGCTGGTTCTG